>NC_066387.1:726363-1064296 GCF_013377495.2 Cygnus atratus
TGTGGGGGGGGGGGGGAGATAGCGGGGGGGCTGCCATCCCCTGCCTGCTAGCTCAAAGCCGTGGCAATGAGCGCAGCGAGGACCCGGCATGTCCTCACCTGCCCCCTCCCTGTCCTTGCGGCGAAGCAGCCCCCCCTGTGCCCCCCCCCCCCCCCCCGGGGGTGGGCAGGGTGGGGGTGCTGCAGCTGCGCCACCGGCTCCCGGGGTGGGCGGCAGCCGCGGCCCCGTCCCTGCCCGGCGGCGCTGGCGGCAGCAGCGGCGCTGCAGCGGGATCGGTGCCGCGGAGGGCGGGCACGGCGGCTTTGTGCTGGGAGATAAAGGGCGGGGGGAGGACGGGGGAAGGAAAATAACCCGGCGCTGTCAGCTGAGGGAGCTGGCACCGGGCTGGGGTCGCGCGGGGACGCGGCCGCGCTCGCCTCCCTGCCAGCCTGGCACGGGAAGGGGTCGCCCCTTCGCCTCCCGACCAGCCCTGCCCCGCGTGTCCCTGGGGATTGCTGCGGGGAGGGGACGGGGTGCCCGGGCTGGCCGCACGCGGCGCTCCTGCCGGTGCTGACGGCGCTCCTTCTCCTCTCCTCCCCAGGTCAACGACTTCTTGTCGGGACGCTCCCCGCTCACCCTGGCCCTGCGCGTGGGCGACCATATGATGTTCGTGCAGCTCCAGCTGGCGGCCCAGCAGAGCAGCGGGCAGCTCCAGCACCGGCACGTCATCGCCAGCCGCGGCGAGGCGGGGGCCGCCGCCAGCCCCCACTGCCGGACGCTGCACGGCGGCGCCAGCTCCGGCTTCGCCCGCATCCCCGTGGTGCCTGCGTGCCAGCAGAGCCCGGCCCCCAGCCCCACGCCCGCCACGCCAGCCCCCCCCGTGTACTGTAACGCCCCCCACCCCGCTCCCGTCACCGCTGGGATGTTCCGGTCACACGGGGCCAGCACGCAGACGGTGAACAGCAGCGTGGTGTCCTCCTGCTCAGAGGTGGGTCAGGGTGGGGGGCTGCCATGGGTTGTGTTTTGGGGGGGGGGGGGGTCAGGCTGCTACTGTGTGTTGGGGGGGGGGGTCGGGGTGCCAGGGTTCATAGCTCTGGGGTAGGGGAGCAAAGCTGGGTGCTGCTTGTTACCCACTGGCCAAGCCCTGGTGGTGGCTGCTGGCCCTGCTCCGTGCTGTGGGGGGGGGGGGGTGTCCTGGCTGTTTTGGGGGGGCAGAGGGGCTGGGGTCGGGGCGATGCGTGGTCCTGCGTGCCTCCGGAGGCTGATGCCACGTCTCTTCCCACGTGCAGGTGGACTGCAGCACGCGCAGCGGCTCCCCCCCCGGCAGCAGCCCTGCCCCGAGCGCCCGCTCCCGCAAACCCGGGGCCGTCATCGAGAGCTTCGTCAACCACGCGCCTGGGGTCTTCTCAGGGACCTTCTCCGGTATGTGCTGGGCAGCGCTGGGGGCGGCAGGGGGCTGCGGGTTCCCACGGGAGGGGGTCCTCATGTCCTTTCTGCCTCCCCCCCGCAGGCACTTTGCACCCCAACTGCCAGGACAGCAGCGGGCGGCCGCGGCGGGACATCGGCACCATCCTGCAGATCCTGAACGACCTCCTCAGCGCCACGCGACACTACCAGGGCATGCCCCAGTCCCTGGCGCAGCTCCGCTGCCAGACGCAGTTCTCCTCCTCCTCCTCCTCCTCCTCGCCCCCCTCGTCCCCGGACCTCGCCACCAAAACTACCTCAGAGCCGCTGCCGGCGGCCGTGGCCTCCCCGCCCCTGCACCCCGTCGTCCAGTGCCAAAGCCAGATCCGGATGTGCAAGCCCAGCGGTGAGCACGGGGACGCGCCGGGGATTTGGGATCCGCGCTCAGACCCATCCCATCCCGTCCGGGTTCCTGGCTGGGGGGGTCCCTGCAGAGCCCGGAGCTGGCCCCACTCTCCTCCCCCCCCCCCCCCATTTTTCCACAAAGGGTTAACTTCCCGCAGTGCTTTGGGTGATGAGCTGTAGTAATTAGGGGACGTTTTCTGGGGGTACCCTCCCCTGGGGGGCGGACAGGTGCCCCATCCTGCACCCCTGGCCTTGGGGGTTCCCTGCGGAGGCCCCCGGGTGCTCAAGATTCGGGGACGCGGTGCCGGAGGGCCAAGATTGTCGCCTGTCCCAAGGGAGCAGCCTCCTGCCTGCGGGCTCGGGGCTCTGCGCCACCTCCTCTCCTCCCCTGGGGTTTTTTCCTTCTTCCTCTTCCTCCTCTCCCAGCAGCTGCCACCGCGGCGCTGCCCCAGATCCGTCCCAGCCCTGGGGACAGCTGTGGGGACACGTCCCAAGGCGGGGACACCGAGGCAGCGCCCCTGCACCTTGTGCTGCCTGCCCCCGCCCCCCCCCAGCACCTCCCTCCCCGTTGCCCCCTTCTTGGTGCTGCTTTTTTCGCAACCCCAGGCACCGGTGGCTGCGGTGTCCCTGTCCTTGTCCCCGTGTGGGTGGTGCTTTGGAGGGGGGGGGGGGGGGGTGACAATGACAGCTCCCACCCCCTTGGTCACAGCATGCCGTGAGGAGTGTGAGGGCGGGTTTCCCCGGGGGGAGGGGACAGTCAGGCTGGCTCCCGCAGCCCCCCCCAGTGCTCACGGGGTGCACACCTGCACGCCCCGAGGCCGGAAGGTGCCCAAAGGCGCACACCCTGCCCCCCCCTCCCCCCCCACGATTTGCGTAGAGAAAAGAACTGAAACCGGGGGGTCCTTGCTCTCCCCTTGCTTTTTTCTCTTCCTTCTCTCCTGGTCCTGGGGGGGGCGGGGGGGGCAGGTTACCCAGCTGGGGGTGGCTCCGTGCCTGATCCCAGCCCTCGGTGACGTGGCCGGGGTCCCGCTGTGCCACCGCCACCCCGGGGCTTCCCAGGGCCACCTGCACCTCTTGGTGGGGTGCGTTGGTGGGGGGGGGAACCTGTGCCCCCCCCCCTTTGCTGCTTGATAAGCCAGGCTGGGCTCACCCCATGTGGCCAGAGCCACCCCCAGCCCCGGGGCACCTTTTGGGGCGGTGGAATTCCCAGCAAGGTGCCGTGGGTAGGGGATGTGGGGGCAGCCCGTGTCCCCAACCTGGTGGCACTTGCGCCAGGGCTACCTGCGTGTCCCTGCTCCATCTCCAACCCCCCCCCCCCCCCCCCCCCCATATCTGGTGTGTTTTTCCACCCGTGCTCCAGCAGGCGATGCCAAAACCCTCAGTTTTGTTCTGTGCGCGGAGCTGCCCCGCTGCCTGGGCTCTGTCCCCATCCCCAGGGACCAGCTCGGGTCCCAGTTGCCCCAGCCAGGCAGCGCTGGGGACCGGTGGGATGCGCCCTGCTTGGAGGTGGCATCAGCTGGGGGGTTTTACCCGCTGTGTTCGTGCGGGGCTGTTGGGGTGACGAGGTTTGGTGCTGATGGTTCAGCCGCGTCCCCGTGCTGGGGAAACTGAGGCAGGAGGCACAGCGGAGCCGCTGCGTCCTGAGCCCCGGCCCCTGCGGTTGTGGCTGGGGCTTCGGCGCTCCCCCAGCCACGTTTGTCACCGAGTGGGTTCCCTTTTTCCTCCTGGAGGGAAAGGGATGGGGTCCCGCGCCCTGCGCCCCCCCCCAGGACCGATTTCGGTTCGCCGCGGGCACCGTGCGCTGTGAGCGCGACCCTCGGTGACGCCGTGCCCCCCCCCCCTTCGCCCTTGCAGGCGACCGCTTGCGGCAGACGGAGAACCGGGCGACGCGCTGCAAGGTGGAGCGGCTGCAGCTGCTGATGCAGCAGAAGCGGCTGCGCAGGAAGGCGCGCCGGGACGCCCGCGCCCCCTACCACTGGCTGCCCAACCGCAAGTCCAGCCGCACCAACAGCAACAGCAGCGTCTCCAGCGAGGGCAGCCTCGACCTGGACTTCGAGGACTCGGTCTGGAAGCCGGAGGTCAAGGCGGACATGAAGTCCGAGTTCGTCGTAGCATAGAGCCGTGCCGGCGCCCCGGGGCCGCGGACTCTGCCGGGAGGGGGGGGCCCCCTGTGCCCCCTGCCCCCCCTGGGGGTCTCGTTTCTGTTTTTCGTGGGCCAGATCTCCTCTAGATTTGCCGGCTCCTGCGGACGTGGCTGTGCTGGGGAGACCGTTTCAATGGGGGGGGGGGGGTCTGAGGGGGATGGGCAGCTGGGGCAGCCTCCCCCCTGCTTTGGAGAGGGTCTGGGGCAGGACCTCCCCCCCCCCCCCCCCAGCCTCCTCCCCTGCCCCAGCCGGGGGGAGCATGGCTCCCGATGCTGCCCGGGGGCTCCAAGCTGCTGCTTTGGCTGTGATGAGGGGCGCAGCGGGGGCGGCCCGGCCCCCTCGGCGCAGGCAGGAGGAGACAAAGTCTCTTTCGGAGGTGCTGGGGGTCCCCACCAGCCTGGGGGCCGTTTGTTTTCCTTCCCTTCTATATGTAGCATTGCTCGGCTGTGGGGCTGGGCCCCCCCCCTCCCCGGCCCCCCCCCCCCCCAGCCCCGCGTGCACTTTACCGGTCCGCGCGGGCGGCGGGGGGGACACGTGTGTGCCTGGGCACCACCGCCCCGCTGCCGCAGCGAGGGTAGGGGGGGCTTTGTTTTGGGGTGTTTTTTTTATTATTTTTATTTTTCGGAGGGAGAAGAAATGGCGCCTTCCCTCCGCGGCGGAGACCAACGGCCGAGTCGCTGGGCTCTTTCCCACCCGCCTGTTGGTTGGTTGGTTTTTTTTTTTAACTTAAAGGAGGAAAAAAAGAAGAGTTAAAAAAAAAAAATAATGAATAAACAAACCCAGTACTTGGTCATGGCTGTCTGCAAGCCGTGGGGCTAATATTTATAGACATTAATTACCCGACTGAGCCAATACTGACATAGTCTTGCATAGGCCGTAGAGAAATCCTTTTTCTTGTCCGACTTTGATTTTTTCGTCAGGAGATCTGTGCAAATAGAGAACCCATGTGATGTGTTTTTTGTCTGTAAAAGTCTTTTTTGTGTGTTTCGGGGAGGGGGGGTGGGGGGGAGAGCGAGGCTTTCGGTCTTTAATATTTTATTTTTTATTTTTGAAATAAATTTGGGCAGTCTGGATGCAACCGCGCCTGCTCTTGCTGTTGGGGCTGGGGGGTTCCCCTGTCCTCCTGGCGTCCTCTGTGTGTTTGGGGCCCTGCCTGCGTGCAGCCCCCTGCAGCTCCCTCCTTGCATGGCCATGTGTGCCCTGCATCAGTGTGCAATAGCACATTGCACACCTACACCAGCTCATGTATGTGGTGCACACGCATGTGCACAGCCACGCCAAGTTTTGCACTTGCATACACGACCATGCCCTGCAGGAGGAAGGGAAACCCAAAAGCATGGGGGGGGGGGGGGAAGCAGCGGCTCCCCGCCTTCCTCCTGGGAAGGGGGAACGGGTTCGGTGCGGCCGTCGTGGTGGGGTCCCCACGCTGCACGCCCCCCTTGCCATGGGGACGTGTCGGGGCCGGCGTTCCCAGCGCTGGCGGCACGCCGGACCCCGGGGCTCTGCGGCGCTCACCCAACTGGGCGAACCCGCTCGCGCGCTGCCCCGTCCCGCAGGCCCCGTCCCGCCGACGTGCTGGGCCGGTGCCCCAGGAGCCCGGCCGGTTCCACCAGCCCGGCTCGCCACCCTCCTGCGTCACGGCGGCGGGGCGGCCGCGAACCCGCAGCCACCGAACCTCGGCCCCGCCGCCCGGCTTCCATCCCTAGGGCCCGCCAGCGTGGCCGTGCCTCAGTTTCCCCACCTGCAGCAGCTTCGTTTCCCCGCGGCTTTCCCCCGCCCCGGGGAAGGTGACGGCGAGGGGAAGGCCCTGGGGATGCGCGTCAGCTCCGGTCCTGCCACGGCTTCCCCTGGCCCCGCTGCTGGCTCCCGCAGGGAGAGGCCCTTCGGGTCCCCGGGTGGAAAGTGCTGGGGCGCGGGGCCGGCGGCTCCGTTCCGGGTAGCGGGCAGGAAGCCGGGGGTGGCGAGCGCCGCTGCGGTCCCACAGACGGGTGTGAGCTGAGCACCCGCGTGCGCCCCGGTGCCATGTGGGGCCGTGGACGGACAGCAGGTCTCAGGGCAGCGCGGCTGGCACGGCTCCAGGCAGCGGTGGCTGCGGTGTCGCAGCTGGGGACACCGTGGGCAGGAGCGGCCCCCTTGGGCGTCTTTCCTCGGCTCCGCTGCAAGCCCACCCTGGGGGGCTGCGGGGTGAAGCTGCGCTGCTCCCTGCCACACACACACACACACACACACACCCGTGCCTCTGCACCCGGTGTGGGGGCACTCCAAGGTCCCCAGCACCAGGGGGCACAGCGGGGGCACCGCTGGGTGCATGGGCAAAGCCTGACCCCAGGGAAGCGGGGGCTGACCTGTGGGGCTGATATTTGGGGAGGGGGTGGGAGTCCCCTCAGGCCATGGCACCCACGTCCCCATCCAGTTGCATCCCCTGCACCCTGAACCTCTTCCCCCCCAATCCCCATCCAGCTGCATCCCCATACCCCAGGGAGCTGGGGGGTGGAAGCCAGGGGATGGAGCAATCCAGAGCCCCACGGGGCCCCCAGCACCCTGCGGATGGCATTTCCCAGCTGGGGCCGGTGCCTTCTCCCTGCAGGAACACCCAGGGGGCCGGGGGGGGGGCTCACTGGGCCCCAGAGCCCCCCCTGGGGCAGCCGGCGCCCCGGGGCCGAGCTGCGGAGGAAGCCGAGGCCGGGTGAGGAAGTGGCTCCGGTTCCTGCGGTGGCTTGTGCCGCACCGGGCGGCCCGCTGCCAGCGCCCGGCTTTGACGTCATTTCGGGTAGCGCGAGCCCTGGGCTGCCCCCCCCCGACACCCCCGGCCCGCGCCACTCGCGCCAAATTTGGCAAGGGGAAGAGGAGCCGCTCGCCGCGCCGAGCAAATGGCGGAGGCCTTTTAAGGCAATCCCTGCCCGGCCGGGCACGCGCGGGGACACACGCATGTGTGCACGCTCACGCCTGCCTCTTTGCATGCACACGCATGTGCGCAGGGGATGCAGCAGGCAGCTGTGCACGGCAGCAGCACCCGTGCATGTGCAAGCAGCTGCATTCCTGGCAGCCCCTGGGGTCCCCCACGCCTCTGGACCAGGAGGGGGGGGTTCCTCCTTCTGGCCCCCTCCCCGTGGCCTTGTCCCGGCTCACTGGGTCTGGGGGACCTGGGGGAGCTGAGGGTACCGCTGGGCTGGTGGCACGGGGTGTGGGATGGGTGTGGGACAGGCCTGGCCCTGAAGCACAGCGCAGGCACAGTGCGGCACAGTGCTGCACAGCGCGGCACGGCACGGCATGGTGTGGCACAGCGCAGTGCGGCACAGCACGGTGTGGCACAGTGCAGTATGGCACAGCACGGCATGGTGCTGCGTGGCATGGCACAGCATTGCATGGCACAGGGCAGTATGGCACAGCATGGTATGGCACTGTAGCGAATGGCACAGCATGGCACGGCATGGCACGGCACAGCACAGCACGGCACAGTGCAGCATGGCACGGCACGGCATGGCACGGCACAGTGCAGCATGGCACGGCACAGCACGGCACGGCACAGCACAGCACGGCACAGTGCAGCATGGCACGGCACGGCATGGCACGGCATGGCATGGCACGGCACAGCACGGCACGGCACAGCACAGCACGGCACAGTGCAGCATGGCACGGCACAGCATGGCACAGCACAGCACGGCACAGTGCAGCATGGCACGGCACAGCATGGCACGGCACAGCATGGCACGGCACAGTGCAGCACGGCACAGTGCAGCATGGCACAGCACGGTGTGGCACGGCACGGCACGGCACAGCCAGCCTCACTGCACCACAGGCACCCACGGGAGGTGTCTGCAGCGCGGCAGGAGGCAAGCTGGGACACGGGCGCCGCATCGCGCTGCCGCCGGGTGACATCACCGCGCCTGGGGCCGGCAGATGCTGGTGATAACGGGGGATGTGGGAGGGTCCTGGGGGGGGGGGGGGCGGGTGGGTGAGGCCGGGCGGGAGCCGATGTCCAGGTGCTCATCGCAGCCCCGCGCCCTGTCCTGCCCGACGCCTCCTCGCCGCCCCCCCGCCCCGTCCCGCGTCCCCGCTCCCCGCCCTGCAGGGCCAGGCCCACGCTGGCGCGGCCGCGCTCGTCCCAGTCCTCCCAGTATGAGGCAATGCAGCAGCACCAGCGTCGCCGCTTTGGTGTGGTGCCTGCTGGGGGGGAGATGGGTGTCACCGGCGGGCGGGCGCCATGTGCATGTGCGGCCTCACACGTGTGAGTGTGCACACACAGGGGGTGCACACGGCGGGGTTGCTTGCAGGGGTGGGTGCACACAGGGTGCGAGTGCATGCATGGGGGGGGGGGGGACATGCACGGGGAGGGGGGTGTGCACGGAGGCACATGCAGAGATGAGCGTGCATACAAGCAGTGCACGCTCCCCTTGCACCCCAACTGTATTTCAGCCCCCAAGGAGGAACCATGCCCCCCCCGGGACACGCACAGCAAGCAGCTGCCCAGGCAGAGGGGGTGCCCCCTCCCCAGCCCCCCCAGGGTGCAGCCCACGGCCCGGTGCGCACAGCACACACCCCGCCGGGCCTCAGCCGCCGGCTGGGGCAAATATTTGCCTTCAGTCCTAAAGCTCAGAGCACCACGGGGTGACCTGACCTGCGACAGCCCCTGCGCCTGCTGCGGTGCTGACGGGAGAGGGCTGGGGCCGGCGGGGGCCCCGCCGCCAGCCGGGCACCCTCGGAGGGGCAGCGAGGCCCCCACCCATGCAGGGCCAGCGGGTGCCGGCGGGTTGGACCGGGTGCCCCCAGGCCCGCCAGCCCGGCCCCCGCAGCAGAGGGTGCGTCAGGCAACACCCACGGTGGTGAGAGCCGCGCGGCTCCCCGGGCCTCCCGTCACACCCCTGGGGCCGGCGCACACCCACAGCCGCAGCCCTGCTGCACACCAGCCCTGTGCACACTCAGCCCCTTGCAACCTAGTCCCTTGCACACCACCCGCTGTTCCTCACCCCCTCCCCCCAAACCTGCAAGCTGCTTTGCCACGGCTTGTATGTGCATGCAAGCGACACACTGCGTGCAAACCCACGTGCACACGCACATGTGTGTGCACACCCCCCCCCCCGCCAAGCACGTGTGTGGGGCCGATTATCTGCTTCGGGATGAGCCCCCGGCCCGCAGCCCCATGGGTGCCACCCGCCGCTGCTCTGGGCACCCGCTGGTGGCTGCTGGCGAGAGACGGCGCTGGCGCGGCTGTGCCAGACGCCGGGTGGGCGATGAAGCTGCCGGCGTGTCCCTGGCAAGGAGCTGGGAACACGGCGTCTGCCGGCAGCGGGGTCCCAGCGCGCTCGCGGGGGAGAGCCCCGGCCCCCGCATGGGGGCCGTGGGTGGCCTCTCACCGCCAGGGCACCCATGGGTGCAGCCCGAGCCACCTTGCCCTGGGCATGGCTTTAGGGTGCAGAGCCCCCCCCCCCCCCCCCATGCCCACGCAGGCCCCGGTGCAGCTGCAGGCACGGCCCCTCGTGGGGCCCCCACGGCTGCGGTCCCGCAGGGCACGGCGAGGGGCTGGGCTGCGGGCAGGCAGCCCCGGCGTGGGGCGCGGAGGCGGCGAAGGGGGGGGGCCGGGGCGGGAGCTGCCGGCACAGAGACGGGATGCTGGAATTAAAAACATTCCAGGAACTGACTTTGAACAGATAAAATAACAAGCGCCGCAAGGAATGTCTCACCCCACCCCCCCCCGGCCGGCCGGCGGCCTCCGACCCGTCCCCAGCCCCACACCGCTCCCAGCCCAGCCCCACGGCGCTCGCCCCAAACCGCCCTCAGCCGCCCTCCACCCCACACGTGTCCCGGGGCCCCCGCGCACGCGTGTGCATGCCCAACATGCAGCCAGTGTGCACACGTACGTGTGCAACGGGTGCAGTGCAGCTGTGTGTGTGCACGGCGGGGGGGGGGGGGGGGGCACGCTGCGGTGCAGGCGCGCACAACCGGTGGCGTGCACGTGGCTGTGCCGTCACAACCACACATGTGCACACAGCTGTGCACGCGTGGGTGCTGTGTGTGCACGCTGGTCCCCTTGCACTGCATCCCCGAGCACTGGGCTGGGGTGCAGAGGGTCTCCCCCGCGGCCACGGGGCCTCCCTGGCCCCCCCCACGCAGCCTGGCCCTGGGCCGCGGCCGGCGGAGGCAGCCCGGCGTGCCTGGCGGTGATATCACGGGGGACGCGCAGCCAGGGGCACGCCGCCCAGCCCGCTCCCAGGGGACGGCCACGCGCCTCCTCCTCCTCCGGAGGCCCCGCGCCGGAGCCAGGATGGAGCCGCGGCAGGGGCCCGTGCTGCAGCTGCCACCCCCACGGCCACAGCACCGTGCTGCAAGCCGGCACTGGTCATACTGGGAGCCCCAGTTTTTGGCTGCTTGCTCTTGGAAAGGGGCTGCTACCAGCAGCAAAACCTCTCTGCCACCCCCCGCCCCCCCCCCCCGCTGTGTCCCAGCACCTGGGGACACCCCCCCCGGTGTCTCCTGGAGGGAGCTGGGAGTGGGAACCGGGCTCAGTCCCCAGTGGGGGACCCACGGGGACGGTGCTTAAACGGCCCTGGTGACAGTGGCGTGTGGTTGGTGGTGTGTGTGTGGGGGGGTCACCCTGTGCCATGCGCAGCGTGGCCCCGGCAGCGTGGCGGGGAGCGGGGCCGGAGGGCAGCACCGGTGCGTCACCGTGTTTACGAGGACCTCGAGGAGCCCGCGTGACGTCCGCGCCGGCCCTGCCAGCCGCGGCCCTGCCAGGTGGCACGGTGCCACCGCGCCGCGCTCGCCCCCCCCCCCCCCCCCCCCCCCGGGCTGCCCCTTCGCTGCTGCGATTTTCAGGGCTGGCGCGGGGCACCCAGCCTCTGGGCCCCGGTGTCACGGAAGGGGGGGGGGTGCTGAGCTGCCCCCCCTTCACCACCCCCCCAGCCGTCAGCCGCCGCGCTGAGAGAGCAGATGGGGCGTGCGCGGGGCTATATATAGCGGCGGGACCCACAGGTAGCGATGCGTCAGCACGGGTGACGCAGCCCCGGCGAGCAAGCGACGCTCGGCCGCACGCCCCGCACACGCCCCTGCTGCCGGTCCCTGGGGCCCGTGGCAGCCCTGCCCCCCCCCCCCCCCCCCAAAAATGTCCCCAACATGCACAGGAGCTGGGGACCTGCAGGCTGCTGGCGGTCCCCGCGCGAGGTGGCCACAGCTGCAGGGTCCTGAGCCGGCTGCTGTGCTGCAGGGTGGCGTCTGCTGGGGGGCTTGTGCCCCCCCGTGTGTGTGTGCACGTGTGTGCGTATTTGTGTGTGCGCATGTGGCCCCCCCCCCCCGAGGAGCTGTGCCGTGTCTCTGCGTGGTCGCGGCTGCGTGTCACCGTATGTGCCTTGCTATTGTCCCCACGTGTTTGCGTGTCCCGCGTTGTCCCGCGTGTGGCTGCGTGTGCACGCTCCCACCCGCGCGTGCCCGCCGTGGCCCTGCACACAAGCACTGCGTGCGTGGCCGCGGCGCCTCTCCGTTTTCAATCTGTGCGTGGCCGCGGTGGCCGGGGGTGACTCAGCCCCCAGGCAGCCCCAGAATGCCCCCTCCCCGCGTGGGGAACCGGCCCGCGTGTCGCAACGCCCGCTTCCTGCGCCGGCTGTGCTGGGACGGGCTGTGCTGGGGACTGGGACAGCCGGGGCTGACCCAGGCCCTGCTGGAAGATGAGGCGGTGCCACCCTCCTCCATCCTGCCTTCTGGGAACCGGGGCGAGCGCAGCGAGCACGGGGGGGGGGGGGGGGGGGGCCAGGCAGTGAGGAAGGGACCCAAGAGGGTGAGGGCACACCAGGGAGCCCCCCACCCAACCCAGTGCCCCCCACGGCCTGCCCAGAGCCGGCAGGGTCCCCCAGCCCCCCGTCACAGGGCCCCACGTCGACCCCGAGCTGCGAGGGGACCGGGGAGCCTTGGCGCCACTCCAGGACCAGGATGGGGCCCTGGGTGCCCTCCCCGGTGTGGGATGGGGCTGGGGTGCTGCAGGACCAGGAAGCCCCCGCTGTGCCCTTGGTGCCCAGGCAGTGCAGGGTCCCGTTGGTGGTGCTGGGGGGGCAGCACCCTGCCCAGCCCTGACCCCAGCTTCGTGCCGAGCCCCGGGGTGGCTCGTGGAGGTGACGCGCGGGGCCAGGGTCCTGCCACCTGCCCCCAGCCCTTGTCAGCCCCAACCCTGCAGCAGGGCAGGAGGACAGGCTCCCTGTGACCCACAAGCTGGGTGGTGCATGGGGGGGGGGGCTCTGGCTTTGGAGCACCCCAAGGCAGCCAGCACTCGGGCTGCAGGGGGGGGTGGGGAGCTTGGGGCTGGGGGGGCCCTGGATCCTTCCTGCATGTCTTGGGGGTGCCTGGTGTGGGTTGTAAAGGGGTCTGATGCGGGTGTAAGGGGTCTAATGGGGGCATAATGGGGCTGGTGTGGGTGTAAGGGTTCTGATGGGGGCATAATGGGGCCGGTGTGGGTGTAAGGGGTCTGTGTGGTTGTAAGGGGTCTGATGGGAGTGAAAGGGGGGCAGCACGGCTGCCCTGAATCTGGACCCAGTGTGCAGAAATGGGGGCTGCCCCCCGGCCCTGTGCGGGGGGAGCAAGCCCCGGCGTGGTGCGTGCCTGCAGGGGGGACCCCCACCGGCTGCAGCAGGGCCGGGGGCTCAGCTCCAGTCCGGGCCCCCCCTCGCTCCAGGCCGGGTGTTCCCAGCCGGGCGCCGGGCGGGGCTCAGGGGCGGGCAGGCGGGGAGCCGGGCTCCGCTCCGGGCTCCGCGCTCCGCTCCGGGTTTTCCGGCGTCCGCTGGGCGCCGCGCGCTCATTCATTCACTGAGCCGCCGCGCGCGCTCCCGGCCCATTCATCCCGGCGGCGCGAGGGAGGCCCGTTGCCGTGGCAACCGCCCAGGCTCCCGCGCGCGTGGGCAGCGCCCCCCCCAGTCCCCAGCAGCGGGGGGGGGGGGGGGGGGCCGGGAGCGGGGGGGAGGAGCCTCGGGGGGGTCCCGGCTTCCTCCCCAGCCAAGCCCCCCCTCGGTGCAGGGGGCGAGGCCCCCCCCGGGGCACGGCGGGCGGGCGGAGGGGGGGGGGGGGGGGGGGGCGCGTGTGCCCGCGGGGGGGGGGCGGGAGGGGGGGGGGGCGTTTTTGTGCTGGCGGGAGCAGCGCCGGGGGGCGCCCCGCTGTTTGCAGGGTGCGGGGGCTCCTCCCCTGACCCCCCCACCTCAAACCGCCCCCGGTAGCTGCCACGTCGGCAAGGGGGTGCCCCCCCCCCCCCCGGCGGCCCCCCCCGCATATAAGGGTGGGCTGAGGCTGTGCACCCGCCAGCTGGGGGGGGCAGGAATTGGCCGCATCCTGCGTCTGCGCTGCAGCCGGCTGCGGGGTGCTGGGTCTGGTTGTGTGGGGAGGACGGGCACCCACCGGGGTGCTGATTTTTTTTGGGGGGGGGGGGGGGGGGGGCTCGGCGGAGGGGGGCGGCACCGGTTGTGCAGGGCTGTGTGCGTGGCGATGGAAAGCGTCAGGGCTGCGGCACGTCGCACGGGGTGAGCCGGAGCTGAGCGAAGCTTCCCGGCCGCCTTCCCAGGGCGTCGGGAGTGAGGAGCCGCGGCCATGGGGTGCTGGGGGGGTGCTGCGGTCACTGCACCGCGCCCCAGCCCCGCAGGTGGGCTCCGCCGGCGTGCAAGGCACGGGCACGGCGGGTGAGCTGTGTGCCCACGGGGGGCCGCGGCGGCTGCTTGCAACGGCTGCGTTCACGTGCATCGTGCACACGCAGCTTCCTCCTGCGCCTTGCGTTCGTGCACGCTGAGGACCCAGGCAGGTGAGCGCACACGTGTGCGCGCGCGCACACACACGTGCCAGCTCCTGCTTGCACTCCCGGGCCTGTCTGCACCCGGGGGGGCCACGCACGCACCCCCAGCGCCTGCCCGCGGCCGCACGCTGACGTCAAGGCGCGGGTGCACGCGCAGGCGGCACAGCGGGGCCGCGCACACGCACATGCCAGGGGTTGCCCTCGCACGCAGCCGTGCGCGCTCCTCTCCCCGGCGGGCTCTGCTCGCCGGCCCCGCGTCTCCCCGCTGCCTGCCGGGGATGACTCACGGCGCACAGAGGAAGCCGTGACTCAGTCCTGGATTCCTGCCTCTCCCCACCCCCCGGCCGGCCCCTGCCATCGCGCAGCCACGTGGAGCCCATGGCTGCGCTGCAGCGGAGCCGGGCACCAGGCTGCGGGGAGCGGGGCTGGGGTTCGGGCCCCCTGCCCCGGGCCGCTGCCCCCCTGCAGGGTCCCCTGCGGCCCTGGGGGCTCGGGTAGCTCCGGCCCTGCCAGGCCGGGTGCGCGGGAGGAGGCAGCTCCGGGCGCTCGGGGTGGCACCGCGCACGCCCTGACTCACGCCTGAGCACCGGCTTCAGGCTCGGGCACGTTTCCCGGGGTGTTTCGGGTGATGCCAGCTGTGCAGCGCCGGCCCATACCGGCGTGCCGCCCCCGGGCAGCGGTGCTGAGCGCTGCCCTGGGCTCCCGGTGCAGCACGGGCACGTGGCTCCGTGCCGGGGCCACTGCACCGGCACAAGTTTGGGGCTGGGGTGCCGCAGCGTCCCGCAGGAGGTGCGAAGCACCTGGGCACGGGCAGGGAGCGGGCGCTGGTGGCTGCAGAGAGGAGAGGGGGTCGTGCCGCTGCCTCTGGTCACCAGCAACCGCGGCCGGAGCAGACGGGGTCTCACCGGTGCCCTGCGCTTCTGCGCTCACCTCCCTGATGGGATCGGGAAGGGACGGGGAGCGGGCAGGGGCCGGCTGCCTGAGCCTGGCCGCCCCACGCCGGTGGTCAGCGGGGCGGTGCGGGCCGGGCGCTGCGCGGTGGCACGGGGCGGCCTCCCTGAGTCAGAGCGAGGTGGAGCCGCTGCCCCCTCGGCGCTTGGCGCCGCAGCCCGTTCCCAGGCCCCGCTCGCCAGAATCGCTTTCGCAATGACTGGGACAGCCACCCCGGCCCTGCCCTCCGGCACTGCTTCTGCTGAGCTCTCCCTGGCCCCGTGCCCCGCAGGTTGTCCCGGCCCCGCGCTGCCCACGGCCGCGCAGCGCTGCTCGTGCCCCGGTGCGGCTCCTCCGGCTGCGTTCGGCCGAATCTCCTTAACTCTGCCCCCTGCGAGCTCCTGCCCGGGCGCTGCGGCATTTGTCCTCCTCGAGCAGACCCACGCGTGTCCCCGTGTGGCCGCGGTCCCTTCCTGGGGACAGGGTCACTGCAGGTGGCATCTGGGGGTCGCGGTGAGCAGCGCGGAGCTGGCAGTGAGTCACCCGCAGGCAGGTGGGGAGGCATGGGGACGCAGCGCTTTAGGAATGAGTCATCTGTAAAACAAACAAACAGCGAGCTGGTGTGAAGCTGCGCTTCCTTCGCTCGCCCCAGGGGAGCCTCTGGTGTGCCCCGGCCACCCAGACCCCAAAATGTGCCAGCGGCCGCGGCTTTGGGAGCAGCCGCAGAGGAGCAGCTGCGTTTTGGGGTTGTGCAGGCGCCTGCAGCGCCGCTTGTCCCAGCAGCTCCCTGCAGCGCCGGCAGCCGTGACGGGGAGCACGGGGAGCTGCAGCCTGAGCGGGGGCCGGAGCCGCTCTGGTTTCAGACGTGTGTCACCTCCCGGAGCACGGGGACATTTTTCAGCTTTCACGGCGGCAGCGCTACAGCGGTGCGAGGCCGGGCTGGCGTTCGGGGGAAAGTGGTGGAGGTGTGAGAGCAAAACGGCAAATCCGCCCCCGGCACCGCGCGCAGGTAGCAGCCCCGGGAAAAAGCCTCGAGAGAAAGAGGTTCTGCGTCAGCCGCGCTGAGCTGGCGCCAGGATGGGCGCGGGGCACCCCGAGCTCCCACCGCAGGTCACGGCCCCACAGCAGTGTGGGGTCAACCTGTCGAGGATCTGACCTCGCTGCTGAACGGCAGCAAAGGGGCAGCGAAGCCGCTGCCAGGGACCAAGGGGCCTGGGGACAGCGAGCGGTGGCTGCCGGAGCCGTTTGGCCACGAAGCAGCTCCGAGGAGCTCGGCGTGGAGCGCTGCACGGGCTGCCGGCCGCAGCACCGGGGGACTTCAGGGCAGGGAAAATGCAGCCCTTTGCCAGGATTTTGTGAAGGGTAAACAGGCTGAGTCAGTTAATTATAGGGCTGCCAGCCCAGCATCGATCCCAGGCAAAATAATGGAATAGCTGATCCAGGCCGTGATTAATAAAGCGTTAGAGCGCAACGGCACGGCTGCTGCTCGCGTCCGCCAGCCGCCTGCGCTCGGCACGGCCGCGGCACGGCCGCCAGCCCGCTTTCCCCAGGACTTCGGATGAGGTTTTATTTCCAATACCCATTTTTCAGAAGTCAGCAAGTTTCCGGGCACAGCGCAGATCTTTCCTGGGCCGGCAGATGGGGAGGAGGAGTGCGGCCAGGAGGCCCCGTGGCCGGCAGGATGCTGCCTGGGGCCAAGCACCCGTCCTGGGGGCTGGGTGGCAACTAGACCCTGGCAGGAGCCCCAAACCCCGGAGTTTTGCCCTAGGACAAAGGTGCCTTCGTGCCTTCCCCGTGCAGCTGGGCTGGGCTGGAGCAGGAACTGTGGGTGCCTGGCTCCAGCGGCTGGGGATTTCCCGTGTCCGAGCTCACCTGGGCTGGGGCTGCCGGCCTCTCCCTGGGCCGTTGGGCTGTAAATCCCAACCGGCCGCGAGCGCCGTGGCCGCAGCCTGCCCGGACACCCTGCGGCTTGGCTCCGCGCCGGGCTGGCAGTGAGCTGGGAGGTGGCCAAGCTGCCCCCGGCCCTGCGCCCACCGCGGGGCAGCCTTTGAGCCCCTGGCCCCTGCGGCTTATCCTTGCTCCGAGTTTTGTTGGTTCTCAGCCCAAAGCAGCTTCTCCGGGATCATTCTGTGGCCGGGCAGAGCCAGCGGCATGGCCGGTGCTGGGTGGGGGCTGCGAGTGGCACAGCACCAGGCACCACGTCCCTCGCCCCGGGGGGCTGTGCCGCCACCAGCACCCCCAGTGAGCCCCCGAACGCACACACCACGGCCCCGTGCACATGCACGCGCCCTCGCTGGCTCAGCCCAAAATGTCAGGAATGTTTTGTGGTGAGGCTGGAAAAAGGGTCATTCACTTACTGGATTTTTTTTTCCCCCCCTCCTTTTCGCTCTTTTATTCGCTGTGTGTGTGTTGTGGCTTTGGCCGGGGGCCCGGCAGCGGGTGCGTGCGTCTGTGTGTGTGTGTGTGTGAGCAGGCGTGCGATGAGCCGGGTGTGACGGGGCTGGGGAGGGCTGCGAAAGTGCTGAGCTGGTGTGAACCCGAGATCCCATCGCCTCCTCTTCAGCCCTTCCTGGAAGCAGCAGCGGGGAGCGTCCCCGCCGGGTGCGGTACGGGGGCAGCGGTGCCCGTCCCCGCGGACTCTTGACGCTGGTGCTGGAGGCACGGCCCCGCTGCGGGGCTGCGGGCACGGGCAGGAGGTGCCGGGGCTCGTGCATTTCATGGGGGTGGGCAGGATAATTCCTACTCATGCCCCCCCCCGTGCATGGGGCTGTGCTGGTGGGGGGCACCCACCCGCTGTGCCAGGGAGCGGCGGGTGCAGGGGAGGCTCAGGAAGAGGCACTCGGGCACGCAACGCGTCCGCCTGCCCTGCACGTGCGGTCACAGAGGTTTTGTTTCCTGGGGCGAGCAGCTGGGAAATGGCCCCCGCCGGCCTCGCTTCCTTCCCGCTGCCTCGGCCCTGTCCCCATCCCCGTCCCCGTCCTGGCTGGGGCACAGGGCCCCAGTGACACGCGGCCACCTGGGGCTGCCACTGCGGCACGAGCCGAGGCGCGAAGGCACCAGGTGCTGCTGGCAGAGCAGTTTCTGCTCAGGAATTCGTGCTTAATTTAATTTATTGCCAATTAACTCAAACTTCTCAGCACTGATTTGGGGATCAGGGAAGGAGAAAACACAAACAATGAACGCCGCAGTGAGCTCCTGTTCCCTGCCTTTCCCCAGGCTTTGTCCCTGTCTCAGCTTCCTGCATCCTCACGGTGGGTCACACTCGGTCCCTCCCGTTCCTGGGGGGTGGCAGCAGCGTGGGGGGGCCCCGGCTGCTGCTGGGTTTCCCGCTGCTGCCCCGTGCTCGCTCTGCTCCTGCCCGGCTCCTCCTGGGGCCGTGGTCTCGTGGGTGTCCCTGCTGTGGCACAGGGCGTGAAGCCGGGCGCTCCTGCGGGCACAAACTGGGTGCTCATGCGTGAGCAGTCGGGTGTTCGTCTGTGAGCTAATTGTGCGTTCATGCACGGATTAATTGGGCTCTCGTCTGTGCACTAATCACACAGTCATGCGTGTGCCGAGTGCGCGTCTGCACGTGAATTAACTGTGTGCTCGTGCGCAGGTGGCTCGTGTGCTCACGCATGCGCGCGTGGTGTGCTCACGCCCGAAGTAATGCCGCCTTCCTGCAGGGGTAACTGGGTGCTCATGCACGAAGTGATGCCGCCTTCCTGCAGGGATTAATTCGGTCCTCATGCCCGAAGTAACGGCCACCCCTGTGCGGACTGACTGCGCTTTCCTGCCAGAGATGATCCGGTCCATGCGTGAGCGGTGGGGGTGCCCACGCGTGCCACCAGTGACCCCGGGACTTGTGCTGATGCAGCAGCTCCCTGGGCCTTTGGTCCCCACGGAGAAGGGGAAGGAGGAAAACCAGGTCGTGTCCCGGCCGTGTCCCCGGGCTGGGGCTGGGGGTCTGCGGTGGGACCGCTGTGAGGGCCAGCCCCACGTGGGGTGGGGTCTCAGCACCCCAGGGCTGCAGCCCTGCGGGTCCCAGCACCCCTTCCCCATCACCACCACGCTGGGGAAGCGCAGGGGAAGCGCGGTGGAAGCGTGGGGCTCGGCGTGCCTTGCCTGGGGCCACGCGCTGAGTCAGTGGCAGGCCAAGAATAGAGCCCGGCGTCCTGACTCACTGCGTGCTGAGCACCAGGCGGCACTTCCCCCCCCCCAGACAGGGCCCAGCAGCCCCGGCCTCCCCCTCGTGCACCCCTTTTTTTCCACCCCCCGGCGAGGCAGAGGACCCAGCGCCCTGCTCCCTGCTCCTGCAGCAGCCCCGGCCCCCCGCCGCCGGGCTCTCCCCTCCCTGCAGGAACAGGAAAAGCTGCCCGCCGCCAGGCAGGGAGCGGCTTCCTCCGGGGAAGGATGCTCCCCCCGAGCCCCCCGCCCGCAGCCTGGCCAGGCTCCCCTTGCACACACGTGTGCACACGGCGCCCTTGGCATGCACGCTCCATGCAGCGTCCTCGTGAGCTCCCACGGCCGCCCGCCACGTCCCAGCTCAACTCCTCCTCCTCCTCCCGCCTCTCCGGGAGCGTTCCCGAAATCGTCTCCATTGATAAATCCGGAGCGTTGCCACGGCGACGGCTGCAGCGGGCGCAGCGTGGGTGCAGCGCCGCCGAGGGGCCCGGGCGCCGCAACGGGGGGGTGGGTGGTGGTGCAGCGGGTGCACGCGCGTGTGCACCAGGCGCATGCCTGCGCGTGCAACGGCTGCAGCCGAGGTGGGGGCTGTCCCCGTGCACGCGTGTCCGGCTGTGTGCAAGCGTGCGGGACCCGGCGCACGTGTGCCTGGGTGTGCACGGGGTGGCGTGAACTGGGTGTGCACGGGGTGGTGTGCCCTGGGTGTGCAGGGCTGCGGGAGCTCGGCCCCAGGGCAGAGCGCGCAGACGTGGCCCCCGGCGCCGTCTGGCTCCTCTCCTGCACCATGAAGAGCCCAGGGCCACCGGCCCCTGTGGGGAAACTGAGGCACAGCGCAGGCGAGTGATTCATCCCGGAGCAGACAGTCACTCGGGGACAGGGAGAGCGTCACTGCCGCGGCACGGCGGCACGGCCGGCACCGTCACACGCGTGTGGCTGGGTGCTTGCACACCCGCGTGGGTGCCCCTGCGCGTCCTCGTCCGCCTGGCTGCAGCCTCGCTGCCCAGCTGGGTGTGAGCAGGGCCGCGCGTGTGCTCCCACGTCCGTGTGCACACGCGTGTGTTCCTGTGTGCACCTCCACGTGGGTGTGCACATCCGCGTGGTCCCACGCCGGGTGCTGGGACCCTCCCGGCTGCCTCCAGGGGCTGGCTTGGTGCTGGTGACCGGCACCGTGCGGGGGGAGGCAGCCCCCCCCCCCAGGGAATGGAGCCTGCTGGGGGGGCTGGGGG
This sequence comes from Cygnus atratus, assembly GCF_013377495.2. Taxonomy (NCBI): domain Eukaryota; kingdom Metazoa; phylum Chordata; class Aves; order Anseriformes; family Anatidae; genus Cygnus; species Cygnus atratus. The sequence continues at coordinate 746,370 of NC_066387.1, forward strand.
GGGCTGTCGGCATGGGGGGGCTCAGGCTGGGCTCTGCTGCACGAGGGGGACTTGGGGGGGGGTGTCTGGAGCTGGACCCCACACTGGGGAAGCCCCGGGACCACCCACTGCCTGCAGCACCGCCGGGCGGCTGCAGGCCCCCAGCGCTCGCACCGCGACCACCCTCTGCGCAGGGCTGGGGGGGGGGGGGCTGCAGCGGGGGGGGGGGCTCGGGACTGGCTCCTGCAGCCTCGCAGCCCCCCCCCCCCCCCCGCACCGCGCTCACACCCCCTCCCACGCCACCCACGGCCACGGCGCTCGGGTTGTGCGGAGCCCACCTCCAGGCTGTGCTGCGCCCCGAGGCGCCCTGCGGCGGGGACGGGGGTGCTGGGGGGTGCTGGGGGGTGCTGGGGGGCGCTGGGGGGTGTCAGGGGGGTGCTGGGGTCAGCCCCATGTGCAGCCCAGAGCAAGGGGTGCCCCCGGTCTCACCCAGGAGCCGGGTGGGGAAGCGGAGGGGACACGCAGGGGTGGCCCGGGGGGGGCGGCTGAGCGCGGCGTGGCCGTGGCACACGCGTGGGCTGCGGGGCCACGCGTGCAGCGCCGGGCGGGCAGGATCGGTGCCGTGCGTGTAGCGTGGCTGCCCTCTGCTGCCACCGCCACGGCAGTGCTCAGCACCCTCCGGCTCCGCAGGACACCCATGGGTGCAGGCTCCCGCGGGACAGCGGGGACGAGTGGGGACAGGGACACCACGCAGGGACACGGGACATCCTCGAACGGGCTGATATGGGGGGGGGGGCTCTCCTCCCCTCCGTTTCTGGGGGGGGGGCTGAGCCGTGCCGAGGGGCCGCAGCCGTGCCGTGCCGTGCCACGTCTCGCGGGTGCCGTGGGGCAGGGTGCATGCGTGGGTGCCGTGGGGCAGGGCTGGGTGCACACACGGGAGCCATCCAGCTGCAGCGGGCGCACGCAGCGCAGCGCGTGCGAACGCCCCCCCCACCCATGCCCCCCCCTCCCACGCCCCCCCCCCCCCCCGAGCACCCACCCAGGCAGACGCCTCAGGGTGGGGGCTCGGGGGGGCGCCGGGAGCTGTGCAGAGCCCTGCTGCAGGGCTGTGCCCCCGCTGCTGCCAGCCCCCCCCCCCCAGCAGCGCCCTGCCCGCAGCGGGCCCCGTGCGGTGCGGGGGGGCCGAGCTCAGGAGCCGTGGGCGTTAAAACAGGAACCGCGCCCCCGCTTCCCGGATCTCGCTCTTTTTTTTCTTCTTTTTTTTTTTTTTTTTTTTTCCAAAACATGAACTGTGCCGGGGCCGGGGGGGGGGGGGGGGGGGGAGGAGGGGGTGGAGGAAGGGCAGCAGCGGGTGCCCTCGGTCCCCAGGGCCCCCTCCGGCTGCGGGCAGAGCTGCTGAGCCGTGCCCGTGGCTGCAGCTCCGGATGCTGCCGGGCATCTCCCGGTGCCCAAAGGGCCCCCCCCCCGGCTGGAGGGCGGGGGGGGGGGGGGGGCAGAGGACGAGCAGCCCCCCCAGCAGGCACTGTCCGTGGGGCTCAGACTGTGCCAGGTCCTGCGCGCCCCGGCTGCAGGATGGAGCTGCCAAAACTTTGCCAAAACTGTGGCCAAGCCTGTGCCCCCCCCTCAGCACTATGCCCCCCTCCCAGCACCATGCCCCCTCCAGCACCGTGCCCCCCCCATCCCAGGCCTCTGTGCATCCCCTCAGCCCTTGGGGGGGGGGGGGGGGGGCCTGCTTTGCGTCTGCCCCCTGCAATTTGCCGGGGCTGGCGGAGATCCCACCGCCTGTCCCCCCCATCCCAGCAGCCGCAGCCTGCCCCCCCCCCCCCGCATGCTCCGAGCCCCCTGTGCCCCCCCCTTTGTCTGCAGAGCCGCCTGCACTGAACAATAGCGGGCCCCCCCCGGCCCCCCCGCCCCTTCCCAGCCACTGCCAAGGGGGTGCTGAGCGCCAGCCCCGCGCCCCGCTCGGAGCCATATAGGGGCAGGCCCGCGGCACGCACGGAGCCGGGGGGGCTTCGAGGGGGGGCGGGTGTGAGCTGCAGGAATGCTTGCAGGCACGGAGGGGCCCCCCCCTGCCCGCGCCCCCCCCGCCCAGCTGGAGCGGGATGCCCGGCAGCTGGGAGGGGATTTAAGCGGCATCACTGGGGCGCGTTTGGGTGGCTTTAAAAGCAGCTGGGGAGGGGGCTGCGGCCCGGGGGGGGGGGGGGGGGCTGGGTCCTGCCCTGGGTGCTTCCTCGGGTCCTGCTGCTCTCAGGGGTGCTGGTGCCGGCCCACGGCTCGCCCCCAGCAGCGGGAGGCAGGTCGCATCCTGCCCAGGGATGCTGGGGGAGCTCAGCATCCTGGGGCAGCGCTGAGAGAGGCTTCCCAGAGCTCTCGGGGCTTTCGGGGCTCCGGCAGCGGGGTTGGGCTCGGGGTGGGGGGGGAGGATTCCCAGCCCAGAGCAGGGCTTTGTGCCTGGGGGGCGCTCAGCTCTGGGGGGGCTGCATCCCTTCGCCCCCCTTCGGCCCACCACGGTGGGAGCCTGCTGCTGGTGTCTCCTTCCTCGGGGCCGCGGGGGGGCTCCTGGGTTTGTTTGCTGGGGGGGGGGCAGCTTGGGGTGGCCCTGGGGGGCTGCAGGGTGCTGCTGGGGCACGGGGATGGGGCTGTGGCCCTGTGGAGGACGCGGTGGGATGCTGTGGGATGCTGCCGGGCGGCCGGGTGCTCGGTGCCCCCTTTGGGATGAGCTCAGCCCCCGGGGCCAGGTTCACCCCCAGCCCCATTGCGGGGCCCCAGCCCCGTTCTCCCCCCCCCCCTCGTGAGAAAGCCCCCACCTTGCCCGCGGGGGAAGGCAGGGCGGGGAGGCCCCGTGAATTGGCTCTTTGAAGGAGCCTCCCCTCCTGCCAAGAGCCAGCTGCGGGAGGACAGCTTCACAAAGCGCAGGCTTTAGCACCAAGGTAACGGCTCAGCGGGGCGAGGGGCACGAGCGGGCGAGGGGCGCCGGGGCCGAGGACGCCCCCCGTGGCGCTGCCCTACCCCCGGTGCGGCCAGGGGAGCGGCGCCCTCCCGATTTAGGGTCCCCCCCGCAGGCCCTGCACGAGCGGAGGGCGCAGCGCGACGGGGCGGCAGCCGCAGAGACAAAGGATGCTCGGGCTGGCGGCGCGACCCCAAAAATTGGGGCTGCCGGGGGTCCCCGCTCCCCTCGTCCTCGTGCAGCCCCGCTGGCTCGCGCCACTGGGTGCGTGCCAGGATCAGGCCCTCCCCTGCGAGGGCGCAGCTCTCCGGGGCAGGCGCGGTGCTGCTCGAGGCAGGGACCTTGCCTCTGCCTGCCCCCCCCGCGTGGGGGAACCTCCCCGACCCGTTTCCCTGCCTTAAAGGGGGAAAAAGGAGCAGGAGCTGCGGGCAGGGCCGAGAGGCAGCGCGGGGAGAAAGTGACCCAGACAGCCAGGAATCCGCTCGGCTGTCGGTTCTCATTCCTGCCTGGGGAGAGGTTGGGTTACAGCCCGGCGCCGTCGCAGGGGGGCTCCGAAGGGGGCTGGTGCAGGATGGGCTCCCCGGCGCGGTGCGGGAGCCTCGGGGCTGGCTGGGTGGGCGATGCCGCAGCTCTGGGGGGCTCTGGGGCTGTGGCTGCCCCCGCGGAGTCCTGGTTTGTGTCGCTGTGCCTCGAGTCGGGAGCACCAAACCCGCTCGGGAGAGGCTGCTTGGCTGCACGTCTCCGGGTGATTTACGCACCCTCAGCCTCACCAGCCGCAGAATAGGAGCGCGGGTCACATCCTCGTGGTCAGCAAGAAGAAGGCAGGGGGAAGCCGGGGCCTTGGAGCCCTCCTGCAGGGAGACTGAGGGTCCCCGTACATGGGGGCAGGAGGGGGCGAGCCCCCCGCCCCGCTCCAGCCCTGCTCCAGCCCGCGGGGTGAGTGGCGGTGAGGAAGAGGCTGGGGTGGAAGAGCCCCGTTTCCCTCTTGCACCCCGTCTGGCTCACCCAGTGCATGTTTCACCTCCTGCCGGGTGGAGGAATGGTGCCCCTGGCAGTTTTTTTTCTTCCTACAGACCGAGATGAAAATCTCCCTGCATCTCCACGCCTGTGTCCTGCAAGGTCACCCGGCGTTTGCCTGCTGGAAGTTTTTTGTGGTGTCCTCAGGCAGCATCTCCTGACCTTAAGAACTACTATGCTGCAAATACTCTTGGATGATGATTAATGAGAGCTTATATAACCGAGATGAGTCCCTAATACAGCTGGTAGGCTGACAGGAGCGAAGGTGGGAGAGAACCGCGCTGCTGCTGCTGCTTTTTCCACGCCAGAAGGAGCCGCAGCTGGCACAGGGGCCCCTGGAAGCGCTCCCAGTGCGGATGCAGGGGTGGGACGGGGCTGTGGGGAGCGAGGGGCGCCTGCCCTTGGCCCAGGGGGGCTCCCCAGGCTCTCACCAGCCCTGGGAGGGAAGCAGAGTACGGCTGGTGCGGAGGCATGGGCTCTGCGGGGAGCCTGGAGCTGTCGGATGTTCCCGAGGGCCCTAAAGGGACCCCAAACCTGCAGCCACCGCGCAGGCGAACAAGAGCCGGAGCGGCTCAGCCCTCTGAAAGCCCAATAACAGAGTTAGGAGGGGCTGAGCCTTGTGGCCCCCGAGGTGATAGCTGAGCCGAGGCTGCTCTCGCTGCAGCGCGGAGCTGCTGGTGGCATGAGATCTGATCCGCCCTTGCAGCTAGGATGGAAAAAAAAAAAAAAAAAAACGACTGCTCCGACCTCAGTGCAAATCCCTGCCTCGGCGCCGGCGTCACACCCCGCTGCCAGTTCGCTCTGCAATGTGTGAAGTGTTCGCAAAATGCCCCAAATTCACACCTGGGACGGAGGTGGGCTGGGGCGCGTGGGCATCGCCCCGACTTTGCAGGTGGGCAGAGTCTGGCTGCGTCCTTGGCGCGGGTGAGCGGCAGCACGCCTTGGAGGCAGGGCACGGCGCCTGCTGCGGTGCGCCCCAAAAGGGATTTGGTGACTTTTTGGTGCGATGCAGCGCTGGTGTCCAGTTGGTTCTCAACTTTGTGCAGGGACCCTGTGTTTCTACACTGTGCAGAGGCTGTGTCCTGAGGCTGGGCTCCTGGGGTCCGCATCTCTCCCTCCTCCTGAGGTGCTGGGCCAGCCTGGCACAGGGGGCAGGGGCTCTCGGGCTGGATCCCTCGGCACGGGGTCTGCGGATCCCTGTGTGCAGCCTGGCCTTGTCTGCTCTGCGGGTGCCCCCCCCCATTCCCCCCCAGGGCAATGGCACCGTGCCCGCTGCGCAATGGGGAACTGGGACTGGGATCGCGGTGGTTGCTCGCTCGCTGCCCAGGGAGGGTTGGAAATGCACGAGGGGGAAGAAAGCTGGGAATGGCAGAGGCTGAGCTCTCACTGGGGCGGTTGGGAAGTGTGTTCATTTCCCAATGCTCAGGTTTGGGTGTCCCCCACGCTGCCGTGACCCCCCCCCCCCCCCCCCCCCCCCCCCCCCACCCCCCCTCCTGCCTTAGGGCAATGTGTGCCGGCCCCGATTTCGTGCAGCTTTTGCAAGCCTTGCTGGGGAGCCGATCCTGTCGCTTGCTGTTGCTTTGTCCTACAACTTGCTAAGTCCTAGTCGCAGTAAATCACAGAGGGAAATGCAGCAGCAACGTTTCTTGCCATGGCAACAGCCTGATTGCGTCAGGGCCTTTTTTTTTTTTTTCTTTTTTTTTTTTTCCAAGCTGCAAAGCTGGATAAGCAACTCCCTTAGGGAAAGCAGTGAGAGAGGAGGGAATATTTTTTTTCCTGCGGGTTTCGGGGCCGCCCGTTCTGAGCTCAGCCCCAGCTCAGCATTCTGCTCTGTGCTTCCGAGTCCAAGGCTGGCGATGAGACCACTGACAGTGCCGTGGGGCAGCAGGGGCCGGGGGCTCTGTAGGGACAGGGCTCTGTGTGCTCCCCCCGCCGTGCAAGCCCCTGCTCCGTGGCACTGCCGGGAGGAAGGGTTTGGCGAGGGGACCCCTGGCTCGGGCCAGCCTCCGTTCCTCTTTCCCTGCAATCCCGGCAGAAACAAAGGGCGAGGAGGCGGCTCTGCCGGGCGGTTTGTGCTGGCGGGCGCTGCGGTAGCGGCGTGCACCCCCCGGCTGCGTGCAGGAAGGGTGGTCCCGGCGCTTTGCTTAGGCTCGGGGGAGGAACACGATGGCGGAGTGCAGAAGCGTGGCTACATGGACGGTTTTGTGCCCGCTCCCATCCTGCTATTGCACAGCTTGTGTAAGCCGGAGCCCCAAAGCAGGCTGTGGGTGCTCCTCCAAAGCCCTGGGGTGCTCGCCCACGTCCTCCCGCTGCCCCCGTGCTCCTCCCCACCCTCCTGGGAGCTGCTTTCCCCAGCCCTCGCTGGAGGCAACGGCACCCAGAGGAATTTGGGGCTGCTCAGGTTTGGAGCTCCCCGCTTCGGGCCGTGTGGCTCTGGGCAGACCCCGGAGTGCTCGGTGCTGCGGGGTGAGACTGGCCCTGGAGGCCTGGAGGAAAGCCCCTGCAAAAAAGTTCCAGTGGGGACCCCCAGCCTGCAGGAAGGGCTGCGGGGTGCACCCCTGGCAAGGCTCCCAGGGTGGCAGGGAAAGGCCTGGGCTGGATGTGGAGGCTGCAGCGAAGGCAGGACAGAAGGGCAGGTATTCAGCATAGCTCCGTCACTGCCCACCTCGCGTATTTCAGCGTGGCGCCGAGGGCTGGTGTGCTGCCTTCAGGAAATAAATATTATCATTTATACCATGTTTGGTACCATAATCTCTGTCACTGGAGGCTTTTTTTTTTTTTTTTTAACAACAACAACAACAAAAGGGTGAGACAAACATCTGTCAGGAGCGGGGTTGCATGATTCAACAGCCGAGCTGATCCCCGCAGTCCCTCCGGCCTCCTGTGATTTATGACTGAGCGATGATCGCACACCACAGCCTACAGACGTGAAGGCACGGCCTCCGCTTTGAGGAGCACGTAGTCCGAGCCGCCTATTTGGAGTCCTTGACGAAGCCACGGCGCTTTCACCATATTAGGTCACCACGAGCACCGCTGTCCCTTCTCGTTGGGCACCCAAAGGCGACGGAAAATGGGCTTGGGCGCAGGAGCCTGAGCCTGTGCAGGCAGCTCAGGCGTGCAGCCCTTCTGCAGAGCACTGCACACGTTAGTGCTGCGTGGTTCCCTTGCTGCATGGTTTCCTCGCTGCATCGTTCCCTCTCTGCATCGTTCCCTCGTTGTCCCATCGAGCAGGGCCGGTGCCAGCCTCTGCTGCAGGGAGGTTTGCTCCAGGGAGGCAAAGCAGGCGTTACGCCCAATTAACTGCCCTAACAACCTGCGAAATCTGCCGGGCAAGGTATTTACTGAGCTACTACTCCCAGCGTCGGTTTCAGCTGTAGGTAGCCCTGCGGTGTGCGTCGAGGTTTCCCTGTCCTGGATCCATCCTGGGGCCCGTCGTGCTGGGCACGACCGCTGGCTCGGAGCAGGGGCAGCTGCCTGCAGCCTGCAGTGCCAGACGCTGCGCCTAACGCCCTGGGTCAGACGGGGAATGAGCAGATCTGGAGCACGCGAAACCTCCCGAGAGCAGCGGAACTGGGGCGGCAGCACGGGCGATCTTGGTTAATAGAGCAACTCTGTCGGTGTCAAAGGAAGGGCATTGATGTGCACCCAAAGCATTATGCCCCCTGCTTTTTGTGGACAGATCCAGCCTCTGCTGGGGAGAGCTGCAATCCCCATAAACCGGTCCCCCGGGGAGAGCTGCAGTCCCCATACACCGGTCCCACAGGGAGAGCTGCAATCCCCATACGCCGTCCCCACAACCTTTGGTCCTGCTAGGACTAAAACACCCCTGAAGCAGTGCAGAGAAACAGCTCCATGTGTCAAGGTCACTTTATCCGCCCTTATCACGGACCAGAAATGCTTATGTTAACGTGTCCCTAATTTAATCAGAATGCCATGCTGGGGACGTGAGCTCAGGGCTGCACTGTCATCTTCCCTCTTGAAGGGCAAAAATCAATTTGCGGTCTCATGCGGCTCACGAGCCCACCCTCCTTGCTCCTCCGGGCCACAGCTGGTGCACAGGCAAAAACCACGCAGCCCCACGCAAAATTGGCCAGAATTGAAAGGTAACCTGGGCTTGTTCAGTAACTCAGACTCTCTTCAAATTGGGAAGCGCTCTTTTTATTTGCACAAAATATTGTACTACTTTATCTTACTATTCAGAGTTTCATCTCGGTTTTAACTATTGCTCTAATATTTTCCAAATGTTGAACCTTTTCTTCTCGTTTTACTGCAGAGTGTATCATGTGCATTTCATTACCAGTAGATCGTATATATGATGCATATTATTATAATTACTTAATGTTTGTATTCTGCTCTCAGGACTGGGAAGTTAATTAGTTTTTTCACAGTTTTGCCAGTAAGAAAATGCTACTACTACTAGATTGATGTCTCATCAGTGTTGTATTTTTACATGTTTTGAGCACCCCAGCTGTGGTGCTGTCCCTGCTGGTGCTGAGCTCAGCACAGCTCCGGTGCTGTAATGCCGCAGCACCGAGCCCGCAGACGGCGTGCCGCTGCTGAGGAGGAACGAAACAGCAACAACTAAACTAACTAAAATAGTGCGTACGGCAGCAGAGATTGGGGCAGAGAGCAATACCGAGATTCCTCTGCATCTCGTAATTACTGCACCCGGCTGTGTACAAAACAAACTGCAGGTCCCAGTCGGTGTGATAACAAAGCAGAGAGGAACAGCCCCGCTGAGAGCAGGGAGCGGGCACTCGCTGCTTTTCGGAACCATGGTGGGCAGAAAACTTTGCATTTTGGTGTGGTTTATTTTTGACTCTTTCCGTTTCCATGCTCAGGTAGGAAATCGGTGACGGTGCCAGGGGGCGAACGCCCCCGGTGTCACTGATCCCGTGCTGCCCTGCGCCGAGGATGCCCGTGGCCGTGGCGGTGTTGGGGGGAAGGAGGGAGGCCGGGCACTGTGAGCTGCAGGGGAGGGACGTGGCGGCCTCCGCAATGCACGGTGGCGGTTTTGAGGCGAAACTGCAGCTTTGCGGGGAAAAGCTGGGAAATTGGTAGCGCTTTTCAAACCAATGCAGTCCCATGCGGAAGTCAGGGCCCTGTGGGAAGCCTTTAACACAGAGATATTTTCACCTTAGAACCCCCCAGTCTGGGCCCTTAACCACTTCAGTGCAAAACTGAGAAGTTTTTCTTTTTGATTTTTATTTTTATTTAATTAAAATGTGTGTGCTTTGGAACCAGTAACGGGGCTCTCCCGCCCCACAGGCCGACCGCCGGGCACCGGGGATGAAGGGGCGGCGGGGACACGCGGAGACGGCCTTGACAATGAGGGAACGGGCGAGGGGCCGGGGCCGGGGCCGGGGCCGGGCCGGGCCCAAGATGGCGGCAGCCCCCTCAGGCGGCCCCTTTGTCTGCGGCCGCCGCATTGCTGCGAAGGGCGCGAAACTGGGGCAGCGCCGCCACGCCCCCTCGGCGTGCGGGCCGCCAATGGGCGGGGCGGGGCGGGGCTTCGGGGGGCCGCAGCGGCCAATCGGCTGCCTCCACTTCCTTCCTTCTCACAGGGGCTCCCCCGGCCGACAGCCGCCGGGCTGCCGGCCAATCAGCGCCTGCATCCGCGCCCCACCCCCACGTGGGAGGACGGGGGGCGGGGGGGGACGCAGCGGTTTTGTTTTCGGTCCCCCCCTCCCCTCGCCGCGCGGTGGGGCCTCATGAATATTAATGAGGCGCGAGCCAATCAGGCGGCGGCGCTTTGGCGGCGCCGCTCGCCCCGCCTTGCGGCGGCGGCTCGATCTGCATATGCATGAGGGGGGCGTGGCCCCGCGCGAAGCTTTATAAGCCGACGCCCCGCCAGCCTCGGCGCTCATCGTGCTGAAGCTTTGGGGGCGCTGCGTGGATTCTGCGGCTCCGCAGCACCGGTAAGCGCCCGCCGCCGCTGTGGGCGGGCTGCGGCCGGCCTGGGGGGCCAGGGCGGCGAGGCCGGCGGTGGTGCGTGGCCGGAGCGGGCCTGGCTGGGCACGGGGCTCCGGAGCCGGGCTCCCGGCCCGGTGTGGGCTCCCTCCGCGCGATCCGGGAGCCGGGCGGAGCCGTCTCGGTGGGCCCCTGAGGGGGGGGGAAGGGACGCGGGGAGGGCCGCGGTGCGCCCTCGGAAACAAAATGGCGACGGGCCTCGGCCGTGCAAAATGGCGGCGGGCGGGAGGAGGGGCGGCACACTGCGCCTGCGCGGGGGGGCGGGGCGGGAGGGAGGGGCGGGGGTCCTGCGGCCGGGCGGGGGTCGGCGCTGAGGGGGGCCTGTGGCGGCGCGCATGCGCGCTGCGGCCCCGCGCCTGACGGGGCCTCGGGGCCCTCAGGGCCTGGCGGGGCAGCCCCGGGTCCCTCGGGAGGCCTCGGCCCCGGCGGCTCCTCCGGGCTCCGCAGCGGTCACTCGGGGGAGCTGGGTCCGTTAAGGGCGCCAGGCTGCTGGTGGGGAGCCGAGGTTAACGCTTGAGGCGGTGGGGAAGCGTGTCTGTGCGGCGCTGACCGCGGTGTGTTGGCTTTGCAGGTCGTGATGGCATCAGACGAGGGGAAGCTCTTTGTCGGCGGGCTGAGTTTTGACACCAATGAGCAGTCGTTGGAGCAGGTCTTCTCTAAATACGGACAGATCTCTGAAGGTAAGGCTGCAGCACCGAGTACCGCGATGGCTGGTCGGTCCCATAGGTTGCACAGGTGCTGATGTGCGCTTCTTTTTTTCCTATTTGTAGTTGTTGTGGTGAAAGACAGAGAGACTCAAAGATCCAGAGGTTTTGGCTTTGTTACGTTTGAAAACATAGACGATGCTAAAGATGCAATGATGGCCATGAATGGAAAGGTAAGGAGGCCTTGGAACTGACTTCTTTTTTACCTCGAAAGGTCATAATTGAAGCTTGGAAGGTGTGGTTCTGTTCAATACTGCTTGGAAAAATGGATAAATACTAGTGTTCTAACAAAACATAGAAAAAAAAACAGCAGAGTGTGTGTTACTAAAGTTTTGTAGTGTTGCAGTATTTTTTGTCTATGAAGTTACAAAAAGACTGACAACTGTTTGAAAGTTGGTTTACTTGTATAGTTGGTTTATCTGTGGCATTTAATAAAACCATTCTTCATAAGAACTAGCAAATTCTGGTACTGCTTAACTAGAAGTAAAGGTGTATAACTGTGAAATAGCAATCTGACTTGTGTGTTTTCCTGGTTGTTAGTCTGTAGATGGACGTCAGATCAGAGTTGATCAAGCTGGAAAGTCATCAGAGAACAGATCTCGTGGATACAGAGGGGGTTCTTCTGGGGGCAGAGGCTTTTTCCGGGGCGGCAGAGGTCGGGGCCGTGGCTTCTCCAGAGGTGAGTGTGCATGAATGACTTGTACTTCTTGAAATGATGATGACATTTGTCAGAATGCTAAAGAAAAACCATAACCTGGTGTCTGTTCAAGGAGGTGGAGACAGAGGCTATGGCGGAAGCAGATTTGACTCCAGAAGTGGAGGATATAATGGTTCCAGAGACTACTATAATAGCAGGTAATGCTGTCGCAACTCCTACTGTGGCTCGTTGTAATAAAGCTCTTGATGTCCATTGCCTGTTAGCCGGAAATGTCAACAGGCTGCAGAAACTGTTGAACAAGTATAAAGCAAGTGATCGTTTTTTAACAGCAGGAGTCAAGGTGGCTATGGTGACAGGTCTTCAGGAGGATCCTACAGAGACAGCTATGACAGTTACGGTAAGTCTTGGTTCAAATGGGAATGATGCGTACGTTGCTGTAGGAACTCTCTTAAATCTTCTGACCCTGTTCTGAAGTCTGGAAATACTGTAAGGCTCAGTTGGACTGTGCCACTATTTCTGTTCTTGCCCGTAAGAACCAATCTGTCAGGCTTTGGACGTGGTTGTGCCATTTAAATTTCTAATTTGTAATGCATGTGTAGGAGTGCTTGGATCTAAGGCAAAGCAAGTTTTTTTTAAATACGTTCTTCGAGCTTGAGACTAAGCCAAAACTCAGAAGCCCTAACAAACTTTATTCAAGGGTGGGGGAATTCTCTTACATTGTAGCGCACTAGCTTCTGGAATAATGCAAGGGAGTAAAATGCTGGAACTTGTCTATGCTTCAGTGCCTTTACAATTGTGCCTGCTTCTTGTCCTCAGCTACACACAACGAGTAAAAATCCTTCCTGACTCAAGATCGTCCTTCCAATGGCTGTATTTATAAAGATTTTTGGAGCTTCGCTGAAATCGTTATTGTGTAGTACATCTACTTGTATTTTCACTTTTGTAGTATTATCAGTTCTAATCTTGTCAAACACAGCCTGACAGCTTCTGATATAAGATGGTCTAATTAGACTTTTCTTTAAGAAAGCTCTGCTTTCAAGTGTTTTTAATCTTTTTTGAAAGCACTTCAGATTTTATTTTATCCTTCATGATGAGCCAAGGCGTTTTTTTAAAGTTGGGGCCCCAATTCAGTTTCTTTTGAGATAGAAAGGACCTTTAATTCAATGTTCACTAGAAGCTGAACAAGCTGTGGACTTTCTTTTTTTTTTTTTTAAGTGCATTACCTTCGTCTTTTGTAACATTCCTTTAGTGTAGCAAGGTAGGAATGCAGCCTGGGTACAAATTGGAAGGCAAACCACCTTGATATATCTAAAGAGAAACTCGCTTGTATGTTCAACCTGCATAACGGTATTTTTACTGTTGTAATGATGTAAATTACCCAGAAGTAGACTTGCAAACTTACCATAAAAGAGGTTCTTGAAAATGTTTATTTATATTGTCCTTTTTTACTGGAAGAAATATGCATATTCCATTGATATTGTATTTGAAGTGGTAAAGGATTCTTGTATACAGTTTTCTTTGGCTTTACGAAGCCTATTAAAAGACCGTCTGAAATGAACTCTGCTCCTGACATTTACATTTCATTGCACAACACAATCCTTGAAGACGGAGAACAGTCTATGTAGAGGATGCCAGAGGAGAGGAGAAAAGCAGTGAATAGTACAAGAGCAAACCAGCTGTATTGAACAGTTGCTAGAATTTAATCTTAACCGGTCTTGCCATGTGAATTTGTCGACATACTTTCACATAAGAATAGTCAGACTTGCCTGTAGAGGCAGGTGACTGAAAGCATATACCTCAGGATGTTCTAGTACTCAAAGCCTAAGTCAGCAGAAGTTGAGGGAATGCCAGTGTTAGTGAGGATAATTGATGTTTCCTTAAAATACTGAAATACCCTGCATTGAAAAGCTGTAGTGAGGAATTAGTCCTTTAGTAACTGGACTAGTTACTAGCTTGATGGAGTGTTCAATGGTAGGTAAATTGCCGTAATTAGCTAGCTTTGTCATTGCCTTACAAGTTCTAAGAATTCTTTGCTAGCATATGGAAACTGCAGTGTCCTTGGAGAAAAGAAGTGTTGTGCCTCCAACAGAAACCTCTGAGACGAAAGCTGCTCTCTTGGCTAGTTCATATGTGGAAATAGTCCTGTAATTCGAGGTAACTCCTTTTGCTCATGTCCGCATCCTTCCTCTTGTTGAGAGCTCATTTGAAAGTCTAATGTACCTGTGAAATATTCCTTTGACAATTTTGGTCAACTGATGGAAAAATTTTAACCCATGCCGTATGCAACCTTTGGCTTGTGGCACAACTTCAGTTCCACAGATCAGAGTTGGGCATGCAGTCATGTCTTGCTAGTAGGTATGGAAGCAAGATGGGAAACCGAATTCCCTGACTTGATATGTGTTCATCTATTGAGACTCTTTCTAGACTTCATTAAGTTGCTCACTTTAATTGTAGCTTTCTTTGCCATCCTACTTGTTGCCATTAACTTTTTCCCATAGCCCACACTTCCTAAGCAGCCATGTCAAAGTGGTTAACTCTCTGCTTAGGGATCAAATGATACATTGGCTGGCATATCAAAGGCATCAGCCAGCCCTGGAACAGTTTTCCCAGACTGTGCTTCTGTGATGTGATGGGTTCAGCGAATGGCTTGTGAAACCCTCGTATATGATGTGACTTGTGTTGGGGGAGGTGGGTGGCGATGTAAAGTCTCTGCTTTATATTATTATTAATGCACCTTTGCTTTGGCAGGCTGAAGAGAAGATGGACGCCCACCATGGATGCTGAGTGGGGATTCTGAGCAAGGAGAGCGTTCCTTCCAGGGAAGCAGGACCAAGATGCGGGTTTGTCAGCCAGGTAGCATCTCATTTCAGTCTGACCTTCATCCCAGGAGCTTTTCCTGAACCAAAAGATTTCTCTGTTACTTTTTAACAGTACCATTCTTTAAGTGGTAAAATCTGCCTTCAGTAGCTTCAAGATGAAAATGTACATAGATCCTGCCTTTAAAATTCACTGTCTTAATTTTATTTCAGCAATGAACTGCATCAGGGAAGACCAAGAAGGACAACCTTAGACTGGAGTGGAGATGAAGAGCTTTAAGCGGTGTTGTTACTGATTTTTATGTAGGTCAATGGATCAAGGATTTAAGCCAATTGAGCTAGAATAAAATACTGGAATGTGGAAAAAAAATGAATCTTTGTAGTACTTTTGTGGGGAAAAAAGATGAATATTAGCTTGTGGCCAAGGCATACAAGAAAAATTTAGTTACTTGTTGTGTATTGCCCAGCTAAAGCTACAAAAAATGTCCAGGGGGGGTTGGGAGGAGGTGGACAGAGGGTAGGTAAGGTAGCCTGTCTGTAAGGTCAACTTTGAGGAAGAATTTAAATTGTATTGTTGTAACCTTGAATTAAGTGGCCTAATTACATTGTTAGTGCATCTGTAAAAACTTCAGTAGTGAAGCGGCTACATCTGAAGGGAGCTATCAGATAGTATTTACATAAACGATGAATATTGTGTGTGCAGAAGAGAGGCTGCTTCTGCCAGTTGAGGAATGCTTGAAATGGTAACGAATGCAGAAGTCTAATTAGCACTTGAATGCTAAAAGCCATTTTGAGCTTGGATAAGGAATGATTTGTTCCCATACACATTAGTGCAATTAAAACTATTTTGCTTACAAAAATTGAAATGTGATGTTTCTGCTACTTGTACAAGTGGCTGTATGTTCTTAAAATTCCACGCATTTCAGTTCTCATATGGCATGTGAGATTCACCTGCCTGCAACTGCTGTTTGGTCTTTGAGTACTTGATTCAAGGTGAAGCTGCTTTAGGATTCCCATATTGATGAAGTGGGTATTTGTAACTCTGCTTTTGAGTTTTAGCTTTAAAGCTAAAGCTTTACCTTTTGGGTTTTAGGATCACATAGAGGAAGATAGAAAAACAAAGGTACCAGTTGAGGGTGGTGTAATTACATCGTGCAAAGTTACCTGATCCGAGTCATTCCTTAAAAGGTATTAATACAGCAGCCCCCTTTTGGAAGTGGGGGGAAAATGATAGCAAATGCTTTCCAAAGGCTTTTAGAGCACAATAACATTTCCACAATCTTTCCAGAAGTGGAGTTGTGCTCTGTAGATAACCAAATAGTAGGTGCTTCCACCAGTCTAATGCCAGGAAAGTGCCCAGTATGGAACAGGGTAAATTGAGCTGCCTGGATGGGTGTCAATAAGAAATCTGACTCGTAACAGCTGGCAAGTTTTAAAATACTGCATGTAGCTACTTCAGTACCAAAACATTTCTCTGTGTCTAAAGAGGAGATACGTAATTAGACCAATTCCTGCTAGTGTCTGTGAATCGGAAATTCAGCCACAGATCCAATGTGCATAAGCCACCGATTGGAGAATCTGCAATTTTGTGTGGACTTCTTTGACTCCGTGGAACAGAATGGCTGATAAAAGTACTGCCATCTACTCACATTAGCAGATGTTGCCTTTTATTTGCAATGGCTATTGTCTTTTGCCAAGAGTAGTGCAGGAGTTAAAACTCTTGTGTTCGTTTAATTAAGGTACTGTATTGCAATTTCGTTAAGTGCTGCAGTTTGGGTTTCTCTAACTTGCATCAAAGCAAACTGCCCTTTTCTTCCTCTCCTGTATGCATGCAATAACTGTTAATTTTATCTACTTACTACCAAGTCTGTGAAGTCAGATGAGTGCTGGTTGCTGAATTCCTTCAGTTGTCCTTGACTCATTTCTTGCATGCTTCAAGTTACAAACTCTTCTTCCCTGAGTAGTGGAGGATGTTTTCCGATACATCAATCACACTATAACCCAAACTGTCCTTAAAAGTTTTTGCCCTTCAGGCTGTCATCCTCGAAATGCTAGACCTGTGTCTTGCCGTGCTACGCAGCAGAGCGGAAGCGGCTTAGATTACTTTTTCCGCTCCTGCCCTGGTCTGACTGATGGCTGGCACAGGGCTGCTGCTCCAAAATGAATGCTGCGTTCCTAAGAGACCCGCTGCCACTGTAACCACGCTCAATTGGTTCAAACTGAATTGATGCAGGTGCCTGATTCTCATGAAAAATGAGGTCTCATTCTTGCTTAAATCCTCAAAATGTGGCAGCTCAATAAGGAGGATTTATACTGATGGAAAGGCTGACAGCTGTGAATGCATCTCTGGCAGCTTTGCGTAGAATGAGGCAGGAGACTGCAATGTGGTAGCTGGACAAAGCACTAAGAGGGTTTCTGGTTCTCTTTGCTACTGTTCTGCCTACCTTTGTGTTAAAAGAACAAATTTGATTGATTTATCCTGCTTTTGTCACCCCGACCCTCCATCTTTAACAGCTGCTTCTCTGGCTGTTGGTTATGCTAAGTCCCACTTGAAGAATAGTCTTTTAAGCAGTGTATTATGCAAAAAAAGAAGTCTGCTCATACAGCCTAAGTGCCTGAAGAAATTATGCAGCTGTGGGTATTGAGCCTGGTAACAATTACTGCCGTGGTATTTGAAGGGCAGGATTGATTGTGTGTTCTCCAGTCCACAGTGTAAAGCCTGGCTATTAAGGAAGGTTGTAGCTGCTTGCCAGTACATGGACCTACCGAGGCGTCTGCCTTCTGTTGTTGCTTGAATTAGCTCTGCAGAGCAGACAGGTGTGATGGAGGCCAGACACTTAGCTGGTACAAATAAGCTAAATTAATGGGTAACTCTAGTTTTAAAAACCTGCTCTTATTAAGAAGTCTTCTTTCTTGCTGGGGACTCCCAGGCACAAAGGAATTCAGTGGGAATTCAGCGTGTAGGGTTTGCTGCCCTACTACGGACATCACAATTTTCCATCACAATTTCCTGTGCAGTGATAAGGGTCTACAAGAGCCCTGGGGGCGTTCTGTTCATGCAGAATGGGAATGATTATGAAGCCTACTTCCTGAAATCTACTTTTTTTTTAACCTTTTTCCAATTATTTAAATGAGCAGTGCTTCCAGTTAAATCCGCTGATACATTTTGGGGGGCTGTATCTGGTAATTTTTAATTTGCACTTTGTATGTTAATGGAGGATGATATTAAATATAGGACTGAGAGCGTGAGAAACTTTGGCTGATTTTAAATAATACAGTCAGGTGAATTTTAAACAAGTTCAATCTGGAAATACTTACAAAACATTTGAAAGACCGTATGTTCCTATATAGGTTGCCTAGATGCTTAAACACAAGCAAAAATAATTATAGGTGTAAAAACAGGCCTAGTTTGAGATGTTGTTATTTCGACATCACTAATTAAAGCGCTGCATTAATGATTTGTTGCTGGGATGGGTTTGGGCTGTGCCTGGGGATAGCTAGCTGCAGGGGCTGGTTGCAAAATGCAGTTGTGATCCTCCAGACGGTGCTTGGGTGCCATGGGGCTGCTGTGACACCTACTGGTGTGAGCTGAGAGGGGTGACCCACGTCCAGGCTGACATTGTTTGGTTATTTTTGTACAAGTCTGATATGCCCAGACAGCTCAGGCCTTTCCCCAAAAGGACAATGCTTTAGGGTGGTTTGTAAACCACCTGGGACATTGGAGCTCTTGTGCTGTGGTTTTAAATGTTCACCACTGTGAGAGCTAGGGAATTTGGAAGAAAGGTTTGCTGCGTGCGTTTGCTGCGAGTTGCTCACTGTTCCCCACCAAGTGAACACCCCAGGATGGTGACAAGGGCTCCCATCAAGGCCGAGGGGATGGTCGGTGGTATCCTGTGGGCCCTCATCCGCAGTTCTGCAGGGCATGAGGGGCTGCGGCTGCCCTGACTGTGTGAGGGGAGAAAGTGGAGCAGAGACCCTGAGACTGGGGTTTGTGTGGTGAAGAGAAATGGCAGCTCTGAGCAGAAACGGCACCCCTGGGCGAAGGAGTCGTGCTGCGAGGGGGGAATGGCGGCCCTCAGGAGGTTGGGGTGGCTCTGAGGGGGAAATGGCGCCAGTGGCGGGGGTCTTAGGCTGTGAGGGCCGCAGTGGCGGTAGTGGGACATGAAGGGCAGCCTCCGCAGCGCCCCGCTGAGCCCAGCCCCATGCAGGGAGCCTCACACTGACCCAGGGCCCTGCGGAACTGCGCTGCCCCGGAACGCCGCATGCAGCTCCGCCGGGCCCGGACGGTGCCTGCACTGCACAGCACAGGCCCGCCGCCTTCCTGTGCCTGCCCCGCCGCAGCACCACTCCGAGCCGCCCGGCCATGCTGCGGCCGGAGCCCCGCTGCCTCCTCCTCATCCTCCTCCTGCTGCTGCTACAAGGCAGCTGGGCTGCCACTCCAACCGCCCTGGCCCCGCTCAATGCCACGGAGGTGCCGCGGGTGGCTGCCGGTAACGGGACGCGGCCAGGGCTGGGGCCGCTGCCTGGGTTGGGGCTGCCGGTGCTGAAGCGGGCCCTGTACGTGCTCAGCGCCCTGTCTGCGCTGGCTGCATTCTACTTCCTCCTGCGGGCAGTCCGGTGAGTGCGGGCCCCGTCCCAGTACCCGGTTTGCCCCGTCCCGGTACCCAGTTTGTCCTGTCCCAGTACCCGGTTTGCCCTCCCTGGCCAAGTTGTGTCCATTTGTCCTGTCTCCCCTTCCTCCGCCAGGCCAGGAGCTGCGCGGAGGCATTTCACTACGGCAGGGGAAACAGCCCTGTACATTCATGCCACTATTAATAAATGATAAAAAGGCTCCCGGTCCCGTTTGTTGCGCCCATGCAGTTGTAAGGCCCCGTCTCTGTGTGAACGTGTTGTGCTGCAGGTGACGGAGCACTCACTCTGCCATCTGTGTGCCCTCAGCTCTAGATCAGAGGGACCCAGAGAGCTCAAAACTAATTTCAGGTTGAAGAAGCCGCAGCGGAAGAAATATGGCCTTCTGTCAAATTACGATGAGAACATAGAGATGGCTTCGCTCGACAGTGACGAGGACACAGTGTTTGAAACACGGAATCTGAGGCGGTAAGCGGGTATTTCCTATGCTTCTCTTTTCCTCACGAGAAACTAACAGAATCCTTTCCTAAGGGGTGGAAGCTTTGGCACAGATCGTGTAATCAGCTCTGCATAAATGAATCTGCTGCGTGTGGTCTTTCTGTGTCAGCACATGGACTTTATTTTGCCTTTCTTCATCTCCTGACCAGCACCCTGAAGAGCACCAGTCCTGGTCTTGCAGACGGTCGGTGTTTGGGGCACCACGTTGTGCTGTGTGCTCAGCAGGCCAGCAGGAGGGACAGACAGACATCCCTCGTGGCCCAGTCTGAGGCTCCCTGCACTGGCTTGGAAATAAAGCTGTCTGTTTCTCAAGCGGGCGAATTGCTCCCAAGTCAAGTCGCAGCTAAATTCATGGTCCTGTTGAGGCATCCATTCCTGCTTTCATAGCAGTGTGCTTTCATTCCCTGGGTCATGTGAGTTTGATTTCTCTGGAGAATATTCTATTAAAGCTAGGCATGGCTTCCTTCTGGCCTCTCAGCTCCCCCGGCTGTTTTGAGGTTGCTAATGATCTGTCAAGTTGTATGTGCTCACTCTGATGCTGGGTGTTGTGTTTTTTTTTTTTTTTTCCAGATGATTTGGGACCAGTGGCACCAACTGCAAAGACTGCCCACGGGGGTGCAAGTCCACCAGTGGAATCACCTTACCAATGCTCAAGTTTTATTTTTTTATAATTGCTTATAATGACTATTAAAAGCACACACTTTGGTAGCTGGGGCAGGGGAAAGGGGACCAAACCTGTTTCCTTTATACATGTTTCTGGGGAAAGGTGGAGCTGCAAGCTAAAGGATGCTACACTGAGTGCTGCCAACTGCACAGGGAGACAGTAAGGAAAATGTGGCTCCTGGATGAATCCTCAGCATTTGAAATCTAATGGCTCTGGACTCAAGTGCTGCAGCTGTGTCTGCTGGCCTATCGGTACTTGAAAGGTGCTCATATCCCTCTCTCTCCTGACTGTGGCAGTCAGCTTGAAGCATCAGGCAAGTGGGTTCCTTCTGTAGGCTGATCCTCTTTCCTTCACGCAATATCAGGTGACCTCTTTAGTAAGCATCTCTGTAATCAGCTCTGCATCTAATGGTGGAGTTGGGAGAGCTTTTGTTGTCTTTTATACCAGTGTTGGGCATGGATAGCTGGATAGTTTCCTTAGTTCAGATAGAATAGTATGGGGAAAGAGCTGTGAGTTAAATGCGCTGACGTTCCTGTAGTTGCAGCATTAGCTGTTACACCTGATAGTACAGGTCGTTACATGGGTTTACAGAGCAAAGATGTTTACAAATGAAACGTGCCACTTGGCCCGAAGGAGTGTTTCTCCAGGAGTTACTGGCTGTGTAGTCTGTGGGGCTGAGTGTTCAGGCTGCTCTGCCCAGCTGCAAGTCTAGGGTGCTGCAATGGTACTTTCACTGGAGAAATGTGTAACATCTACCAAGCTTCTGAATTTTGAGCTGCTGCCTCTGTCTGAGGTCAGCCCAACAAACTGGAGGATTCCTGTGCATTGTGTCGGTATCATAATTCTTACAATGTCGGACCAAAGGTGGCTGTGTTAGAATGTCTTTGTTAGGTGGATCTACTGCTAAAATGGTGAAAACTGCTTGCAAAGCGCTTCTGTTCACAGCACGTTTCAGCCAGGAAGGGAGGGTCGTTCCTTGGAAAACTCTGGGCCTGTATCCTTAAGTCCTTCTTCCACCCAAAATTGGTAGTGCCTTTGTTAGGAGAACCCAAGGGAAGTTACCCTGCGGGCCAGGGATTTTCCTCCCTAAGAGGTGCAGCTTTAAGGCTAAGGACTTTACCTTTATGGTGAAGATTGAGAATGTCTGAAGTAATGGCTCCTTTCTTTTGGTTAGCAAATCCTCTAGATAAGGGGACAAAACCAATGCTTAACAGAAAGAGTGGGGCAGAAGGGTACCTTTATCAGGTAGCAATGACAAATGGTTTTGCTGCGGTTACCTGGGAGCTTGGGGTCTGGCTGCTGCACCGAAATCCCTCGTGAGGCGGTTGATGGAGCGGTGTGGTCCTGGTGCTCACCCGTGCGAGGGGCAGCCTTTCTCAGAGGTTTCCTGGAGAAACGTCACCCTAGGTGCTGGCAGCTCCGACTTGCACACAGGCAAAAGATTTTTAAATATATATATATTTTTAGTAATGCTGTCATGTGAACACCGCACTTGGATGTGCCCTAATTTCATATCATTTATATCCTTTCATGCCTCTTGTAGGTACTTTCTGCTTGTTTAGCTGATGCAGAGATGAAAGCCTTTGCTGCGTTCCTCGGTGAGGATAGCGGTAATAGCTAGATCTGGCCGTTGCTGCCCCTTGGGTGATCAGAGAGCTGATTTGTTTGATTCATAGTAGTGTAGCTTCCTTGATCCTCTACAGCCTGGCAGGTCTATGAACATGCTGATAACTTTCTTTGGCTCTTCAATTCCCTTTACAAAGTTGTTTCTCTGTTGCATTGTGCACAAGCCAGGTAAGCCTGACTCTTTCAGTCCGCTGACATGCCCTGGCACAGCGTTTTGACTGACGCGTTCATTGGTCTTTCTTTAGCGGAGGTGATTTACTTGATCATTCTCTAGGCTCTGCTCTTCATTGGACAGATGGGTTTAGCAATTTATAAGTTTCCTTTCCTTGCAGGAGGGAATGATTTTTTAATGTTAACAGTTTGAATGATTTTGATCAAAGAGAGGACCTCAAGCTGTAGGTCCTGTCATGAAAATAATTTTGATAGAATTTGATTTTGCTGTAGTAGGTATTTAGAATGTGAGCAGGGAAAGATGCAGAGGGATGCAGCTAGAGTGTGTAATGAGGTCCCTATTCTTGTGCTGTACAGGCAAGTGATGATTAAGTTGAAGGCCCAGAGGGTGTGCTGGCCAGACACTTATGTACCACGTACATATTTTCAGAAGACCTTCTGCTGGCCCTCTTTAAAGGAGAGAGTTTCATCATCTGGAGAATGAAAAAGTGATTCTGGAGCTGCGATGTCAGATTGCTGTCACTTTTAATCTGAAGCTGTTCTGGCTAGAGACGAGTTTGAGCTGCAGTCCATGGCCATGGGTGGCAATTTCCACTTTCTGCTGAGCCACCCTGCATCTCGGGAGCAGTCTGTAGCCTGGAGTTGCTCCTCACAGGCCACGACTTTACAATCCCTCTCTGTTTGATGTGGAGTAGCTCCAAATCATTGTTAAAGGCATCTTATAAGAGGAGAAAACAAAGATGCTAGTTACAGATCTGAGACTCCTTCAAGTACAAATGTGTCAGCACAGCTCAGCTGTGTGATTATGTATGTACGAGCAAAAGCTCAGCACAGCTTTACTGATCTCTGCTTCTCCTGGACAAATAAACTGGAGCTACTGCAGCAGCCACTCGTCACAGAGGTAGAAGAGCACACCCATGGTACGTGGCCAGTGCAGGCTTTGGGGGGTCTTGCTAATAACAGTGGCTCTTAAGCCTTGTGTTTTGTTTTCCTAATATGAGAGCAGTTCAGTAGTTGATTCAGCTGCAGATTTAGTTACTCTACGTGTGATATCCATGTTGGTAGCCTTTGCAGCGGTTAGAACTCGTAGTAGTTTTTCAGAATAGGTTTAAATACACAGATGCAAACAGACGCACGTGTGCTGCTGAGCCAGGTGCACTGTGAGGCGGCTCCGTCCTGGAGCTGAGCGGCATCAGCGCGGCGCTGTGCTCGTGCGTGCGCCTGTCCCTGGGCAGGCTGATCCCTCGCCAGCTGCTGCTGCGCTTTCTTTCTCTGGAACAAATTGGGATGTTCGTGGGAGGTGCTGTGGGCTCCGGCAGTCCATTCCTGCTGGTCTGTGCAGAGCTCCTGCCAGTCTGTGCCAAAAAAAAAGCGAAGGGACCAAGGCTGTCGGAGCCGATGGGAGCAGGGTGGCGAGGACCAAGGGTGGAGCGCGCAGTGCCCTGCGATGCTGCGCGGTCACCGGCCTGCGTGTCTCACAGGTGACTGCTGTGGAGTTTGCTCGAAACAATCACTGTTGTTTAAGCCAAAGCCTAATTTCTAAAGTTTACATAATTGCCTCTCTGATCTTCTCGGAGGACTGTATCGAAGCCTCTCCTGTTGGTGTTGAACTGCTAGGCAAATCGACTGGACCGTCTGCTGAGGTTAATGAGGTTGACTGAGAGCGATATGAGCATCGGGTCTCTATTGTTAACAACGTTCTTCTGTTTTGTTTCATTCGTACATGTGACTGGAATGGGATCCACAGCATTAACGTGCTGGGAGATGGACCTGTGGTATGAGCAGATTGCCAAGAAGTCAATAAAACAGCACTTGAGTGCATTGTGTTGTCTGTGCTCTCAGAAATGAGGAGCTAGTCTTTCACCCTCCTGCTTGAATTGTTGATTTATTTTTAAATAGCAACCAGTCCTGTATTGATTGATTGTTTTACTTTCCTTTTGTTTACAGTCCCCCCTCCTTTGTATCTCGGAACAAATGAAATAAACCGTTCTGTTTCACCCGACTCCTCCGTTGCAGCGTGCCTGGCAGCCAGCGTTTGGGATTATTCTGCGGGGCTGCCTCACGTGCCTGGCGTGCTGCTGAGCCCATGGGATGGAGCCTTTCTGGAGCCTTTCCCTGCTCAGCTGCCCTAACCAGGCACCGCCTTGCTTTCTGCTTGGTAACAGTTACGCTCTCACCTTTTTTGTGCATTATTTTTGTGTTGTTACACTTCTGTCTTTTTGCCCAGGGCTCACCTCCATTGATCATCTCAGGGTTTGTTTCCACTTTCTCAAGTTTCCTCCCTTTCCTTCCTCCCTATTCTTACCTTAATCCCTTCTCTTGTACCGAAGGCTAAGTGAATCCCTGGAGGGGTGATTCCACAGCTGGAAGAGCCAAGTTTTGTTTTGTTTATTGCTTTGGGAGATGGCGGGGGGGGGGGGGGGGGGGGGGCTGTCCTAGCTCCTCGGTGCAAACAATTAAACTTTTAACAAAATGAAGGGCGTTCCTGGGTACTAACATCTGCTTTCCATCCATCTTACAAATGAGGGTGGCCGTGCACATTTCGGTCATGCACATTAGTGGCACCGGAGAAAAGGGAAGCCGAGTTTCCTGTGTCTCACTCTGCCAGCCTGCTCTTGGCCACAGTCCCTGTGTCCTCCCTGGCTGTGCACAGGGCACTGGTGGCCTAATGCTGGTCCTGGAGGGTGGCACAGCCAGGGGATGAAGGGGCTTTCGTTTGCTCCGTGGTTTGACCGTACTCGTTACTGCCACAGGCTCCTGCCACGCCGTGTGCCGAGCGGGCAGGCAGAGCTGAAGGAGAAGCTGGTGAGCGGGGGAACCCTGTAGATGGCACTCGCAGACCGAGCATCCTGCTAACGGGGCACTGGCAAGAGGTGGTGAGGCTGAGGATAACTCGCCATGCCTTCAAGAGGCAAACCTTCCCTCGAGAGCTGCCTGGGGGCCTGATGCAAGCGCCCGTGGGGGACGAGTCCCCTGCTGGCAGCAGTGGGTGGCGGGGCCCTGCTCCGGGAGCTCTTAGCCTGGAGAAGGCTTCTCCCAGCTCCGGGTGCTGCTCTCCCCCCACCTCTATCTCAGCCAGTTTTCACCCTGTTAGTACTTGTCTGCAAGGGCTGTTTGTGATTCTGGGACAGCCAAACCTTAAAGGTGCCCTCATTTGGTTGAATTAAGCCGTAGGCGCCCTGCTCAGTACCGCCAGGGCGAGGCTTGTCTGTGCAGAGCGCGGAGCTGTCCGGGGCTGGTCCAAGGCTTGGCACCCACCCGGCAGGACCAGAGCCCCCCCCCCCCCCCCAAGCCTGCTCCCCCACTTCACGCCTGCAAACGCCTGCAGCGAGCGTTGCACGGACTTGTGCCGCAGCAGCGCCCTTTGGCACGCACGTGGCTCTCCCTGGGAAGCGTGCTGTGCAATATTAAGTGCAGTGCTTAATGAACTTACGGAGAGCGTTTATCAGGGCAGCAGTTCGGGCAGGACAGCTTCATGGCTTTAAAACCACGTGGACTTAAAACTGTGTGGGGTGCTGCGGAGGAGCGAGCTGCCAGGGGAGGCAAATAAAATGCTCCTTCGTTTTCAGGCTGAGGGGGGTGGTAGCTCTAATTAGCACTAATAGGACTAATGGCTGGGGCCTGTGCACGCTGTATCAGGTGCAGATGCTTTGTCCTCCTCACCGTGTTCTGGCCCTGCTCTGTGCGGCTGGGGTGAAGTCCAGGCAGGCGCTGGCTGGGATTCTGGTCACAGACACGGGCTGGCGGCGTGTATCTGCTGTGAATTTATTTCAAACCCAAGTTAAAGTGCTCTCGGTGCTTTGGATGCAAATTCTCCTTCCTTGAAATGGGAACTGCAGGCCGCGCGCTGAGTGCTGGTAAGCTCTTTTGATTTCACTAGCCTGTGTGCTGCGGCAGCGCCGTACCTCGCAGCCGTGCTCCTGCGGAGTGCAAAATAACCTCTGCAGCAGGAGCCCGCGGGGGGAACACCTCTTAGCTTTCCGCTGGCATAGAAGAGCAGCTTCTCTTGTTATCTGTGCACAGGCCTGCTTCTTTATGAAGGCTCATTTATAAAGCTGGGGTTTGTCGGGGCAGGTCTGGGCTGTAGTCCGTGTGTGTTTTCCCTTTGCTGTGCAGAAGAAGTGGTGCGAGCCCCTCCGGCCACCCGGGGAGGAAAACAAGAAAGACATAAGATTTCTCTAAGGGTACAGGGTGTTTCATGTGGGGATTTCAGAGCCCTTTGTCAATGAGGTAGATTCCTCCAGTGCCACGAAGA
This sequence comes from Cygnus atratus, assembly GCF_013377495.2. Taxonomy (NCBI): domain Eukaryota; kingdom Metazoa; phylum Chordata; class Aves; order Anseriformes; family Anatidae; genus Cygnus; species Cygnus atratus. The sequence goes on from NC_066387.1 coordinate 772,304, forward strand.
AATGGCTGTGATGGGTGGAACCACCTGTGCTGGGAGATGTCCCTCGGTTGGTCCCAGCTGGCACTGGTGTTACTGTGAGCGTGTCGGGTGCCCAGTCCCCTTTGTGGATGGGGGGCGTTGTGGGCCGAGCGCCCTGTTCTGCTCGCTGTTCATGCGGCTTTGCACGCTCACCTGTGCTTTAGACGCCACCTTTGTGAAATAAGGAGAAAAAGAGGGGAGTTCCTCAAGGCTGACTCACAGAAAGCGCTCGGAGCGGTGACCTGCGTGGGGCCTGCGGGACTCGGTGCTGAGCAGCTCAGGGCAGCCACGGGGAGCGAGCAGGGAGGGAGCAGGGCGGTCCTGGGCAGCCCTCCCAGACCTTTTCTCAAGCCGCTGCCACTGCGCTTGCCGCACCTCTGCAGGGCTTTGGAGCCGAGCTTCCTTCTTGGCGGTGGAACTTGCACCCCCCATGCATTCGGCCTGTGCTCCTGACACCACCCCTGTGAGTTTCTGGAGGAGTTTTTTGGGGGTCCGGCCCCAGAAAGCCCCCCTGGAGCTTTCTGCAGGGTGTGGAGGGCTTGCATGGGCCAAAAGCTGTGAGCAATGCAGGGGGCTTACCCTGCAACACACCGTGGGTGCTCTGAAAATTGCCTCTGTATTTATTTTGGAATACAGACTGCACATTGTGAAGGTAGCTGGAAGTGTTTGAAAACCTGCTGCAGATCCTCCTCTGCTGATGTCTTTTCTGCTCCACTCAGCAAAGCCCCTCTATACGACTAGCAGGATTCTTCTGTATAAAAAATTAGCTTTACTTAGTTGGCTTTTTGTCTAAATCCTCCTTCTGATCTTTATTTTTTCCCCCTATGCGATGGAAAGGTGAATGGAAGTGGCACTTCATCCACAAAAGCCTTTCCTTCAGAAATGTTGGTTGGTTTTGTTTTAAAATTTTTTAAAGGGGGCTTTGCAGGGGAGGATGGAGAAGCATTTTCTTTTTAAGTTACTCTGGGGAATAAAAGTATAAAGGAAAGAAGTGATCATAACTGTACTGGCAACGGAACAATATTTTTTACTTTTTATTTTTGGAGTACCAGAACTAATTGAAGAAGGAATTCACACAAAAATTTTTGCAATCTAAGGATGAGTAAACATTAAAGGGGATGCTGTACTTCTGGCGCATGCTAATGCGGGACTGCACGCGTAGAAGGGAGAAGATGTCCCTAAAATTAAATTTGAGCTGAATGCCTCAGATGTAACACTTCAGTATTTTCTTCTTTGCGTTGCCAGATCAAAGGCACTAGCTAGAGCCCACGTCCAGGAATACCTGTTGAGAGGATAAGACTTCGGCGCACCTCCGAGATGAAACCACGAGGAAACAGAAGTGCTGGGGCTGAGTTGGTGGAGGTGCTTCCATGGGCTGCGGGATTCCTGCAGGTCCGTATGACTCTCGTCTGCTCCAGCAGGGTTCGTGATGGGTTCAGAGAGCTCCCTGCCCGTGTCAGGGCTGCCAGCATTTCGGGGTGCTTGCAGGGACTGCCAGCAGTTTTAATTAGCATCCCTTTCTAGGGGTGTAGGCACAGAAACAAGTCGGGGCTGACGTGTTGGAGCACATCGCCCGCTTCCCAGGAACCACACGCTCGCCTTTGGCTCCCCAGCCTGGTTTGTGTCGTTCCCAGTGCCAGCAGATTGCACCCAAACGGCGCCAAACTTGCCTGGGCCGTGCTCTCGCTGATGCCTCCCAACTTATTCGCCTGCTGGAAGCTGCTGCTGAGGTCCCGGTGTTTCCACGCTGGACACGCTTCGGGGCTCGCCGCGAGCCGCAGCAACTGTTGTTGTTGGCGCCGAGGGATCTGCTTGCTCTCTTTGCAATCAGAGCAACCCGGCCGTCTGCTGGCTAATAAGAGCCAGGAAATGGAAGTGTCGAGATGTGCAGGTTTTGCAGCTAGGAGAGACCATTATGCTCATCATGCCGCAGCCTCCCACGGAGCGCTGGCTGGTTCATCTCTTTCTGCGTGCTGAAACCAGAGGGTTTCTTTTAGAAATAGTGCCAGCTTTCGTCTGAGGCAGCTAAGTGATGGAGCATTTACTGCATCCCTGATATGCTGCTAATATGTTCTGGTGGTTAATTACTCTCGCTCTTTCAAAGAAAAAAAAAACTCGCATACTTAAAATAATCCTACTTGTTTCGTCGCTCAGCCTGCGCTGAGTGCACGCTACTCCCTCCCTGGCAAAAAGTGGTGTCGGTGCTATTCCTGGTCGTGACAAACCCGATGGGCACTAATGCCATCAATAAGCAGCCAGGGGGGTCAGGCTGTTGCAGGGGGGCAAGGTGCTGCTCCATCTCAGGAAAGCCAGGCAGGGCTGGGAAGTGTTTTTGTTCTGGCATTGTTTTACAGCGGAGGTTTCTCCAAGGACACCCAAGCTGGGGGCAACTCTTCTAACAGAGGCAATTTCGGCTCCCCTGCCTGCTGCTTGCTCGTGCCCTCAGCCCCCAGCGGGCCCTGCAGGAGCTGTCACCAGGCTCTGGAGCACCGGAGCATCCCCCTGAAGGCTGCAAGGGTTTCGTTTCTGCGTGCAGGAGGAAAGCTGGAACAAGAAGAGCCGAAACCCGGCAGCACGGGGATGCCATTGTGTGCACCTGAAGGCTCAGCAGGAGCTTGGGATCGGTTGGTTCACATTGTCTGCTGCCGGGGCATATTCTGGTCTCTTTTTTTTACACCAGTGTTATTTTAATCTGCTTTTCTCTCACATCAAACTCCCTCTTTCTACAGAGTGCAGAGAGGTATTAGGTTTGTGCCCTTTGTGATGTATAGCAAAGGTTTGAGATACTGCTTTTTTCTTTCAGAAGCAGAGGTTTTTATCCACATTATAACTTCAGCTTCTCCACAGTCATCATTTTGGCTCCTCAACTGCCTTGGGTAGGTGCACGAAAAACATTTTCTGAGTTGGTTACAGGGCGGGCTGTGTCCTTAATCAAGGCTCCCACCCCTTTGGCGCATGTGTGTGCAGGCCCAGGCCGTGGTAGTGAGAGCGGTGCTCGCACCACAATAACTTTTGTCCTCCTGGCAGGGACGTCCCCGTTGCCTCGTCAGGCTCCAGATCCAGGATCCCAGCGAGGGCGGACCTGGCTCTGGGAGCACGGGAAGTCCCCGGGAGTAGCCTGGTTTTGCTGGGAGTTGTGCAGGCAGGCAGAGGTAGCCCTTTCCCTCCAAAGCATGTTTTCCACGTAGAAAACATTAGAAATATTTAGAAATATTAATACATAGAAATACTTTCCACGTAGAAAATGACATGGGGAGGCTTTTTTAAATGAAAGAAGGATTGAGGCACAGTGAGAACCCTCGCTGCCCTTTGGCAAATCAGCAGCGGTGGCAAATCAGGGAAGGGAACCGAGATCCTTGGGCCCACCACCACGTTTCTGTGTGCCTTTGGGATGCCCAGGCCCTGGATGGTCTTAGGGCAGCTCGAGGAGGTGCCTGGGGGAGCAGAAGCTCTGGCACCCCTCTCCCCCTGCTCCATCCCCTCCATTTCTCCAGGTCACCCCTTGCAGAGCCGAGGATGTTTTTGTCTCCCCCCTTCCCCATCCTCGCACGCCTCCTTTCAGAGGCTCTTTGCTCTCCTCACTTTCCCACAGCTCAGAGCCATTCTCCCAGCTTCAAAAGGTTTACTAATTACCCTAATGAGGTCAGGAGAGACCAAACGCTTCTGTGACTTAAAGCAGGGGTGGGAGGGGGGTTTGGAAGGGAGGAAACATCTTGGCTTGTGCCTGTGCTGCTGTGTCTGTAGGAAGACGGCATCTCCCTACCTCTACCCTTTCTCCCCCACCTTCCCATCTAGCAGAAAAAAAGGAAATGTGGACAGAAGGTCTCAAATGTATCAAACAGCTTTTAAAAAGAAATTCCTTTTGCCTGTCAAAAGAACAAACAGATACACCAAAAACTGTCAGAATTAGTGTTGGAGTAATTGCAGAAGCTCTCCAAGGTTAATGCGCCATTAGCGAACAGCTCTCGCACAGCTAAAAGCCAGGACGAGACAGGTTGTCAAAGGCTTGCTGGAGATTAAAGAGCTGCGTTCCCAGCCCAAACTCTCTCGTGTGCGTTGTTTGGGAGGGGAGGGCCAGGGGTGTTTGTGGGATGGAGATAACGCCGGCTCCACTTTGCGCTGCCGTGGCACCGCTGGAGGAGTGCGGCCCCCCAGCCGGAGGAGCGGTTTTCAGAGCTGGGTGGTGGGGTTCTGGGAGCTTTGTTCCCGTCCAGATCTTCTGCAAAATCCTTGCCTCGACCTGAAACAGCACGAGCCCTGACCCTGGGGAGCAGCTGGGGCATGGGGTGATCTGGGGATGCTTCAGGTTGGGGTGCGCTGGCTCCCTGGGGAGCAGCAGGGTGCTGGGGCCTTTGCAATTCATAAATGAATTCTCAGTTTTGGCACAGCAAACTGCCGAGCAGGGCAGTGCTTTTATATTGAATCATGGCTTGACTTCATCTCCTGGGCCAGCGTAAGGCTCATTTAGGTAAAGCTGGCCTTGGTTTCAATCCTGTGGGAGAGAGGAAGCGGTTCCGAACTTCCAGCAAAGCAGCACCCCCAGCACCACGAGCATGGCCCTGGGGCTGGCTCAGCAGCCCCTCGGGAGGCACGGGAGCAGCTCCTGGGTCACCTCGGGGCTCTCGGTGTTTTCAAGTGAGGCGCTGACCCCTCTTAGCATGCCAGGCTTGGAGCGGCTGCTGCCTCCTGCAAAGCAGAGCTCTGTCTAGGAGCATTTTTCCCCTGGTGAAGGTGTGTTTGGGGTGTTGGAAGGGGTGGCTGAACTCTCACAGCTTGGAAACACCACACCGAGGACCAGCCCCAGCCATTTTCATTGCAAGCTCCTGTAAACAAACACGCGTTCAAAAGCAGCCCGTGGGCTCCTGCTGCTGCTCCTGACCTGGATGTGGACAAGGCTGCCGTGACTGCGCTCTTTGTCAGGGCTGTGGCTGCTTTAGAGCTATTGTGCTGGTGTTGTGATAGTGCCTACGATCCCTGCCAGGACCAGGTCTTTGTTACGGGGATGCTCCGCGCACGGATGCTGAGCGCCAGTCCCCGTCCGTGGTGTGGCAGAAGGAGAAAGAGGCTGAGGGAAGGGAAAAGGGGAAGAAATAAATGTGCAGGAGGCAGCCACTTGCCACAGGGGCTGGCTGGGGAGCGGGGTGTTCCTGTGGCTCCCAGGCCTGCCCTGGGTGGTGGCTTTCACCTGCTGGGGGTTTGGCTTTGGGGCTGGTGCCATGAGCTCAGGACCAGCAGCACTGGAGGCTGGCTGGAGGGAGGTGAGCCGCAGGCTGTCAGCCAAGGGCCGGCGAGAGAGGCCCCTTTAAAAGAGCAGCCGCGAGCAGGGGAAATGAACAATGTCATAATTGGGAAATTAAACCTTTCCTGTTCTTTTCTTTTTCTATCTTGATATAATTTGTAGTGATTAGACCTGGGGTGCAGCACAACCAGACAATGCAAGTCTTCTGTACAAGAGCAAAACAAGGCTCCTGCATAGACCCTGTCTCTTTATTAAGTTGATTTGCATTCATAATCTTCATTTGCCGTTATTATTTTTCCCCCTTGTGCTTAGTGAGTGATATTAGCATAAAGTCCCTTTTTTCTTGTTTTCTATTCACACTCAAGGTCAGAGACTTAGTGAGACACCGACGAAAACAATCTCTTCCTCACCCTCTTTTAATTCTTTGCAGAAACATGTCCTGGGGATTTTAACATAACAATTGCTGGAAAAGGAGGGAGGGGGGAGACCTGAACAGAGAGCCCTTTCTGTGATGGAAACAGGAGGTGCCCGAAAGAAGGAGGCGAATTCCAGGGGAAGAAGAGAGGGCGGAAGAGGTCTGGGAGCAGCAACGGTCCTGGTCCTGGCCGGGTTCTCCCAGGCGGTGTCCAGGCGTCCTGGGGATGCCCTGCGGCCCCCAGCTCCCTCTGTGTGTCCAGATCACCCCTTCTCTCATGTCGAAGCCCTGCAATCGTTGGGATGCCCCAGGTGAGACTGTGCCGGGATGTCCCAAGCCATCGCCAGCCCTGCAGCCGTTGGTGTCCGTGGAGAGGGGCCTGGGGCTCCTGGGGCTGGTTTCTGAGCTCAGGCAGGGTCTGAAAGCAAAAGCCCCGGCTCCTCTCGTTCTTGCCCTGCTCTTGTGGGTTCGCTGCATGAACCACCCCGCAGTCTTGCTTTCCTTCTTCCTGTCCCCATCCTTCGAAGCAGCAGCAGAGCCCCGCAGCTGGGGCGCACGCGTCCGTCCCTCATTGAGCTGCTGGGGTGAGGAGAGCAGCCAAGTTGGGGAGCATCGGACTTCCCTGCAGCCAGAAGAACAAAGTAGGACAAAATTAAAAAAAACATCGTGGAGGGACCCGGGTGGGGCAGCCCCTTCCCCAGCCGTGCCACTGGCCTACAGCAGTCAGACACTGGCTGCTTTTTGGGCTCGTTTCCAGCTCTTGTGCCACAGCTGCTCAGGGGCTGCCAACAGGTTCAGGGACGTGCCGGTGCCTGCAGGAGGGACCGAGGGCGATGCTCTCCCTGCCCCGCACCAGCCGGGGCTCTTCTGACCCCTTGTCAGACCGGGCAGGGTCAACACAGAGGAAAAATCCCCCCTCAGTGTCCGAGAGGCTTGCAGGTTACAGTCAGTTTTGGGAGGGAGAGAGAGCGAGGGAAGGATTCCTTTCTTTGTGCACAAGCTGTGATGATTTTAATGCGCATGTTACTGTGTGAAGCTCTGGTCTTGGGCATGAACTCTTCCAGGCAGGCAATTTCCTCTGAAACCTGATGTGGGGCTGGGTCTTGGCAGATGGCAGCTGCTCTCGCTAATGGCCCGAGTGCTCCCGAGTGACCCGTCCGTGGGAAGGGGGTGGCTTCAGGAGCTGATAAACGCCTAATGGCCCAGCGGAAACGCTGGCCGCGTCCGAGGTGTGGATGTTGTCTGGTGCTGCACATGTTTGCTGTGCACAGAAATATGTCTTATTTTGCAGAATTGGTAGGTTGCTTTTTTTTTTTTTTTAACTCGGGATGCTTCAGGGCTTTCAGTGCTCAGATGCAATGTGAGCGTTTTCATGCCCCTTTAATGCTTCACTAAACAGTCTGAGCTGCTGCCTCTTAATGCCCCAGTAAAGCACAGAGTGCTCCAGAGCGTAAAGAGCATGCGAGAAAAAGGAGGCTGATGGAGACGGAGAAGAAAAGAGACTGTGAGGAGAGACAAAGCGGGGAAGAAGAAGTCATCTTCTGCCTTTCTCTCCCTGCAGATACGCAGTCCGTGCCCTTGTGGAGGCAGCTGGTGCTGAGGGTCCCCCCGGCTGCTGCTGAGCCCCCAGGGAGCAGCTGAGCTCCACTTGTGGTCTCCCAGCCCTACGGCCACTGCATGTGTTACGAGGGGAGATGTTCCCCATGTGCCGTGGGGCGAGGTGTGTGCCATGGCTGTGCCATAGACCCTGCCAGGGGCTGCTGGGTCCTGGGGTTTTCCTGGTGCTCCTGAGCCCTGCTCTGGTCTCTGGTGTGTCCCATGGGGCCGGCATCCCCAGCATGTCCCATATGGGCTAAGTGCCCGCAGACCGCTGTGGGTCCTGGCTCTGTCCTCAGCATGATGCCAGTGCATGCGTGCTTCCCGGACAGACACCAAAGCGAGGGAAGAGGACAAGGGCAGGGGAAAAAAAAAAAAGAGAGACCCCAGCTCTTAACCTAACCAGGCAAAGCTTGTGCCTCCTCCCGACCAGCGCCGCGGGGAGTCACCGGCTCCCGCGTTGTTAATTCAAGTCATCGCATTGCCTGCGCTCTGTGCGTTTCTCCCCCGCGCCGCTTGCCCTGCCCGTTTGATCTGGAAATACCAAAAGTAGCGCCTTGGGCTGCGACACCGGCATCCTCAGTCACCATAGGAACGGCAGCGGGGCTCCCCCACGCCCCCGTCCCCCGCGGCCCCGCTGCCGGGGCCGTGCCGTGCCCGCCTGTGAAGTTTGGCGCATCAAGGCCCCGCGCCACGGCCCCCACGGCCGGCGGGCTCAGCGGCAGGCTGCTGCCAAGCTGCAAGGCAGCGTTTTTTTCTGAGCTGCCAGGCACAAAGCAGAGGTTATCGGTGTCACGGAACCTGCGGAGCGCGAGGGTAAAATGCCCTTACGGTTTTCTTAACGGAGGGAGAACCGGGAGGAGGAAGGGAGAGCTCCGGGAGGGCACGGGTTTGGAGCTGGAGGCAGTTATTGGCGGGCGGGGGGGGAGGAAGAGGAGGCGGAAGATGGAGATGTCTGCAGGCGGGAGGGCTGAGGCTCAGGGCAGAATCGGCGGCTCTGCCGCTGACATCTGGCGCGGTGCTGGCTGCGGGCAGGGCCGGGCTGCAGCCCCCGGCTTCCCACCTGGGAAATGGGGCCGTTAATTGGCACGTTCCCCCTAACCCCTTCTGTCAGCTCCGTGTCAGCTGTAAACCCCCTCTGGGGAGTCCATCTGTGTCTCTGTGCACTCACCTGATGGCTGCCTTTCCCGAAGATGCGTAAGGAAGGGGTGGCACGGAGCTGGGGGAGCTGGTGCCAGACCCCCGTTGCGTGCCCCCAGCAGCCCCAGCTTCCGTCAGGGGGGCTTTTCGGGGACCCCCCACAACAGGTTCCCTGGAATCCACCACTGTCGGTGGGACGGGAGAGGTGAGGCAGGCTGGCTCGTGGTGCAGAGCTCATGTGAGGGCAACCAGGGCTCGGTGACCTCTTCCCACGGTGTGCCCAGCCTCAAAACCAGCGCTCGTAACACTGCCGCTGCGTGCTGTCCCCATCCCTGGCACCGCTGCGGTGGCACTGGTCAGTGGCATCACCACGGGGGCTGGCGCATCCCTGCCACCGTCTGGGTGGCTCTGGGGAGCCGGCAGCGCCGTGGTGGCCCTGGGCACGTCGTGGTCCGGGGGTGGCTCTGCCCCTGCACGGAGCCGGGGCTGGCGGCCGCTGCTCCCTGCGGCACCGTGATTGACGCCCGGAGCCGCCTGGCTCCCTCCATAAACACCTACACTTTCTAATTGCTGACAGTTATTTACTGTAAAGACAGGAGCACACGCACCACCAGCTCTGACAACTCATGTCAAAACCCCACAAGAAACTATATTTTTATGTCTTTATTTGTTTCCCCTCTGTTCCCAAGCAGATCTGCTTTCTCTCGCCCCCTCTCTCCGCTGCCCCTCGGGGCTCCCCCTGCCCCAGCCCCATCCCGGGGGCGATGCAGGGTGGGGGGGCTGCCCTTTCGCCCCCGCTTTCCCCGGTCCATGCCTGGCTGGGCGCTGACGGACGGGTGCAAACCGACGTACAGTGGATCCCGCCACGCGCCTGCTTGTTTATTTGCTGTCTCTCAGCCCCTCTGTGTTCAAACATAATTGGTTCTGCTCAGAGCAGTAAACAATGATGTGCGATGCATGAGTGAGCCCTAAACAGCACCTACATGCAATTAAAATAATTGGGTGCGTACCTAGGGCTGATTTCAGCCCCCCCCCACATCGCTTTTCTCTCTTGCTTTGCTTCTTCTCCAGCTTTCCTCCCGTCTCGGCAGCTCACCACCAGCTCCTCTCGCCCCCCAAAACGGGCGCTGGAGCCTTTTCTCTGTCTGGCGCCGCGCGAGGAGCCCGCAGACCTCAGCTCGGCCTCGGCACGAGCGCAGGATGAGCATGGCAGCACCTGAGCAGGAGATGAGATTCCAGTCCAGGCCCATGAAATATAATGAAGGCCCAAGGGACTGTACCAGCTCCTTGGTTAAAAATGATGCTGTTATATTTAGACAAGGTAACTAGAGGCCCCTCTGGACAGAGAGGAGTACAATTTTTTGTTTAATGATTCCATAATCTGATATAATATCGGGCCTGTAAGACATAATGAAGACCTGGGGGAGTTTACATCTTTGCAGCATTAAAGGGCCTCTGCTTGGGGACACAGACAGGTGGAGGTTTGAACTTTGATGCAGTCAAACATGTTTTTCTCTGGATTTGTTTGACATGATTGAGAGGGAATCCAGCAGCCGTAGGGAGAGGAGAAAATGGTTGCAAACACAGCAGTGCTTAAAACAAATCCAGGCAGCTGCTTTGCTCGCGCCGAGTGTGGGTGCTGGGCGCTCGGGGGCCCCACCAGGCTCTGCAAGGCCCCCGGGGCTGCGATTCCCCAGGCTCCATGTGGACACCTCTGGGCACGATGGCCCCGCGGTGCTGCAGGAGCTGTTTGCCTTCTAGAGCACGAGGATGCTCCTTCCCCAAGTGAACGCGTAGTTTTGCAAGCATCAGACGTGGAGTTCTAAGCGTTTTGGGCTGTTACTGGTGTTGCCTGGGGATTGCCAGGCCTGCAGCAGTTCGTGGCACGTCGCCCTTCCTCAGCACAGGAGCGGCTCCGCCAGCCGCAGGGACGCGGTGCTGAGCTCCTGCAGTCCTGCTGCTGCGGAGCCTGCGCTGCCTTTTTGGGGCAGGATGAGGGCGAGGTTTATTCGGGTGACCATGCTAGGGGTGCTGGACCATGGAAGTGATGCTTGCCCAAAATGCAAGGGCAGATTAGATGCGCTGAGATCCAGCATCTTCACTACACACCTCCTGTGTCCGATCCTCACCTGGAGGGCTTGCCCCTGCCCAGGCAGCTCAGTGGCCATGCCTGGAGAGGCCCCCATGAGTGCAAAGGTGCTGTGGACAGGATGAAACCCTGCCCTGTAGGCACTGCCTGGCCCCATGGATCCTGGCGAGAACCAGCGGTGCTGAGCTGGATGCGCTGGGGCTTCCCAGGTTTGTTGCAGCTCCGGTTTCAGCGCCTCCAGATAACCTAATCCCATTTAGGCTTGGAGAGAGCTTGCAGATTCCTCCCTGGGGAGCGAGCCGCGCTGCAGGGGGTGGTCTGTAATGAATTCCTATCATTCCAGCACAAAGGTAGCTTACAGGAGTGCTTGCTGCAGAAAATATTAAGGTCGCTGCCCTATCATCCCTCAGAGACATCAGTTGTAGCTCAGTGATTCCAGCCTGCTGACAGGCAGGCGGCCCTGGGAGGGCAGAGCCGGCCTCGTGTTCCTGACTTGTTCCTTCCTGAAAAATACGATTTCTACAAAAGGAAGGGTTTTTGCTCTCAGATGGGGCCGTGGGTGCCCTGGTGCCCGGATGCGCAGCCCTGTGCAGGAGGTCACTCTGGAGCGTCCACTCCTGTTCGCCCTGTTTTTTTTATTTATTTATTTTTGCGGATTTCGGCAGCTCCTCAGGGATCCCATCCCTCGGGATGGGAGCAAAGGTACATCCCCACATCCTGATGGGTGCTGGGAGCTGGCAGCAGCCTTGGCCTTCAACCATCCACGTGGGGCAGCTGAGAAGATGCCCTGGTTGGGGCCAGGTCCGTGCTCAGGGGGAGCAGCCGCTTTCCCACCCACGCCTGGGGAGCCCACGGGGCCGGCACGCAGCCCCGGAGCTGTGTCCCGCTGGGGCCCGTTCCAGCTCCCTGCCCTCCCTTCCCTCTCCCCTTTAGTTATTTTATTTATTTTTCTGATGTGGGCAATGAAGTAATGAAATCTGCCCCCTCCAAGCCGGGCTTTAATACGGCTCCGTGTCTGGGGCCGGGATGTTTCACCTCGGGAGCTGCCAATCCGTCTCTGTCAAGCTGTCAGCCCTGATGTGTCTGCGCCTCGGCTGCAGCCGCGCTGCAATTCAAAGTGGATTAACTCTTTGGGCTGCCCTCCCCTCCTCCCCTTCCCATTCCACTTGGGTGGGTTCGGGCCGAACAGAAAACGCTTTTCCCCTGCGCTTTCCATATTCAAGAGCTCCCGAGGCGCTGTGGGGCGGCTCCGTGCCCCCGGTGGGAACGGGGCCGGGCAGCAGCCTCAGCCCCCAGCCCTGTGCTCTCGGGGCTGGGCTGCAGCGGGGCAACGGCTTCAGGTGCAAAGCATCGCTCCCTTTGCTGCAGGTGCTGGGCAGGGGCGCTGGGGACATCCCCATGGCCTCGCACCTGAGCTGCTTTGGTGCATGGGTTGGGGGGCTTGGGGACCGGGTGGGTGAGCTCCAGTGCCCACTGGCTGTTGTGGCTGCGCGATGTCCTTGTGGCACTGCTTGTTACAGGCTCCTGGGAGCAGACGGGTGCCAGCACCCCGCTGTCAGCACCCCGCTGCCATCCCTGGTGGGGAGCCGGGTTAAGGGCTGCGGACCCCTGCGCCCCCCAGGCTTTTTGCACAGCCATCGCAGCCCCCCTGCAGGGACGGATGGATGGAGAGCTGGGGGGATTCGCGGTGCTCCCCCAGGTGATTGAATTTTCCCCAAGGACAGAAAGGAAACGGGGCCAGGCCGGGCGGGGCAGGGATGGGGGCGGCGCGGGGTGTCCCCAGGAGCCGCCCCCAGCCGCAGCCGAGGGGCGCAGGCACTAGGGGGGGGTATTGGACCAGCAATCGCTGCCTGGGCGCCGCCGCAGCCCCCGGGGCTGCTCCGGCCGTGGCCCGAGTTTGGGGTGAAAAGAGGCCGGTTTGGGGGTCGTCCGTGGGGGATTTTACCCCGGGCATCTCTCGCACATCCCCGCTGCGCCCGGCCGGGCTCGGTGCCGGCTGCGGCCACCCTCGCACCGCAGCACGCATCCAGCTCGGTGCGGGGCTCGGCAAATAATGACCGTGGTGGCAAAACGGGACGCAGGCTGCTTTGCGCCTGTGTTGGCACCAAACCTACAGCATCGGTGCTGGACAAATCTGGCGTCCCGCTGCATCACGCTCTGCCACAAGCTCTTGTGCAGGGCCCTCGGCGGTTTGGCAGCGGAGAGCCGGGAGGGGCGGCGGTGCTGCCGCCAGACATCGCTGCTCGCTAACAGGGCGCAGTTGCTGCGCCGTCAGGTCTGATCCGTGCAAGCTGTTCCTTGCTCCGCGGCGTGCAGGCGGGGTCACCCGTCCGTCTGCGCGCCGCTCGCCCGCCGCGGGGAGCGGCTGCCGTCTGTCCGTGCCCCCGCCGGGCCCTCGGCAGGCTGTGGTGGCTGCTCCGCGTGCGGGGCCGGCTCGGAGCCAGCTCAGCCCGCGCTGGGTTCGTTCCCAAGGCCGGGGGCCCCGGTGCTGGCTGCTGCTGCAGCAAGGATTCCTGGGGGAGACCGGGGAGGGTTTTGCTGCCGGTGTGCACATGTGGAGCTGGGCCTGCATCAGCAGCCAGAGGTTTGTCCTGAAGCCGCGTCCTTTTCTGCAGCGCCCACTTTGGGCGCTTCGGACACCTTGGCTGGGCGCTGATGGAGGCTTGAACAGCTCCTGGGCTCTGGGAAGAGGGCGTGGGGTGCTCGGCCTCGCTGTCCTGTGGCCCCTACGCCCTGATTCCCACCTTCGCTGCGGGGGACGTTCAGCCAGGAGGTGCTGCTCCCACCCTGCCTGCGGGCTGGGGCCCTGATAAGGAGGGGAAATCTCTCTGCTTGGCACGGGGTCAATGCTCTGCAAGGGGATGTGGTGCTCAGGGCAGAGCAGAGCTGCCCCAGCCTGTGCTCCCCCCCATGCAGGGCTCCTAAAGTCAGTCCTGCCACCCTTCCACGGCTGCTAGCAGGACAGGGTGACCGTGGCAGGGAGGGCACCATGCTCAGAGCTGAGCCCTGGGGTCCGGCTCCCACCACTAGGCAGAGACATGAGGGACACTGCTGCAGCCCTGAGGAGCTCCTGGTCTGAGCAGCACCGAGCCACAAACCCGATCTGCTGGGCCCTGCTGCCTCCTCCTGCCAGGGTCCCCCCGTGGCACCTGGAGATACGTCCCCAGGTGCCTCAGTTTCCCCTGCTGCAGCGGGGGGGGGGTTTCTGCAGGGCCGCTTTCAGAGGCGCCAGCTGCATTCGCATCCAGGTGCCATTCTGCAGTTGTTTCCCACCCCCCTCGGTGAAGGGGCTGTGGTTTAATTAATGTTTGCAAATTGCTTTGAGGATGGCTGCTGCGAGAGGTGCGAGGACGCTCGTCTCCGGCAGCCGAGCCTCAGCTCTCGCAGGGGGCCGCGGCCGCGGTGGGCGCAAATTGGCACCGCACCCCCGGAGCCGCCGGGAGCCGCCCTCGTTCGTGCCAGCACGGGCCTGGCGTGGGATGACGGCTCGGCAGCCGGGGGTGGCTTCACATGCAGCTGGATTTCGGGGCCGGGCGTTTTAACAAGTGTGGGATGAGGCAGCGAAACGTGCCTGGTTCCGCGTGGAGCCCGCAGGGAGGCAGCGCCCAGCACGCCCGGGAGAAGCGTGGCCGTGGGTGGATTTGGGCGTGGAAGTGCTGGGTGTCTTCTCCTCTGCGTTTCCGTGCCTGAGCCATGTGCTGGGGTGTCCCCCCCTTTCCTCTGGAGGAAAGAGAGCACTCCCAGGGCGGATTCACGCAATAGCTCCGGGCTCAGAGGCGCAGCCTGCGTTTGGGTTATTTTGTAGTGTTTTGCACTGCCACCCCTGCTTACTTGGAAGTGATTTCCTGAATAAACTGAGCGCTTGGTGAGCCTGCGGGGGCTCCGGGGCGTTCAAGCTGTGCCTCAGCCTGGCCGTGTCGACCGATAGCCCACCGCCCTGCAGTGCTGGCATCGCCGGCTCCCCATGGGCAGTACTTTGTGCAAACACCTCTGCTCCCTGCTGACCCCATCTGCCCCGCAGAGCAGCCACGTGCCCGGAGCTGTGGTCCTGTGAGATCCCCCCGGGGCACCTCGACCCACGCACTAACGGGTGCCCCAGGACAAACCCGGGCACGCAGGCTCTGTGTCCCGGCTCGGCATCGCGGCGCTTTGCTCCGGCGGCGCGGGGAGACCTGGGCGGCTCGCTGCGGTGGCTAATTGCCCTCGCCGCTCGGCCGCGCGCCTCGTGCCCGGAGCAGAGGGCGGTGGCGCGGTGCCAGCCCAGACCCGGCGCGGGCAGGGCTGCCGGAGCGTTGCCGTCAGTGCCGGCGCGGCTCAGGGGAGCAGAGAGGCCCAAGCTGACAGCAGACGCTAATGAGCCGGCAGTGATGCACTCGTGGCTGTTCATTACTTTGGGGTTTCTGACATTTGGGTCACTTAATGGATTTGTTTCCTTCTCCCTCTGCATCCTCCCCCTCCCCTCCAGTGGCTGCCTGGGACCGGTTGTAAATTAGCCCTTAATTTCTCACATGTGTCTTCACTTAAACAGCAAACCTGCTCAGCACCCCCCCCCCCCGCCACCCCCTTCCCAGCCTCTTGGCACCTTGGGGGGGCTCTACCGGGGCTGCCAGGCGCTGGCACGACCCCGCGGCAGGGGCAGAGCCTGCAGCAGCTGGGATCCCACCGCGCACTGCGGCTGCGCGCGGGCACGCATCCAGGCCCCGAAAGCTCCCGGGGCCGTGGCTGGGCCCCTTTTCCTGTTGCAGCTAAATTATAACCAGCCCTGGTAACGAGCAGGCAGGCTCACTTCGGCTCTGCTGGCGCTGGAGCCGCGCTCCTCGCGAGCCTTTCTGCTGCGACTCTTTACCTTTAAAGCAGGAAGGTTGTGTTGTTTTTTTTTTTTTTTTTTTTTTTGCTTTCGGTAGCAAATATTTTCCATAATTTCTGGGCTGGTGCAATTAAAGCTATAGAAGATGGGTGTAAATTATACCTCCCTGCAACCAGCCTCGCCCCCCTAGAGTAGCTGGGGGCTGGAAACATGTGGATTTGCAATAATTAAGGCAAATAGTTGTTTTTGTTTGGTAAGAAAAACAACCCGGTGCTGCTCGAAAGAAAGCAAGAGAAACCGTAGAAAGTGTTTTCCTTCCAATTACCAAGGACTGGGGGAGAAAAAGTCGTTACACGCGGAGCTGGCGCTGGGCTCCGCGCCTGGCAGGGGCGTGTAGGAACCAAACCAGGACCTCGCCGCAGAGCCAGCACGCGCCTACGCCGGGGAGCCAGGATTAACGGGGCCGCTCGCCGCGCTTCTCCCCTTACCGGCCATTTCCCAGCGAATTTGATCCCTGACTTCCCGCGGCTCTGGCAGGAGCTGCTGTGCTCGGCTGTACTGGGAAAACTGGGCTGAGCTGGGTTTCTTGCCCAAGTGTGAGCCGGCAGCTCGCCATGCGCCTCCTGGGGGGGCAGAGAAAAGCCCCGTGCAGCACCGGGGGAAGCGGGGGGACGGCCCAGGGCTGCCCCCAGCCCACCGGGGCTGCTCCCCGTGGCTCTGGGCCGCGCTCTTTGTATCCCGTGTGTTTCAGACCGGCCTCGGAGGTGTCGATGGCGAGCGCTTGGGTGTCTGCCGCACCCCAAACCGAGGCCAAAAATCAACAGCCGCCGCTGAAGGCAGCGCCGGGGGCTTTGTGTTGTTTCCATTTCTCTGTCCACAAAATAACTACGGGATTGATTAGTCTCGAGGGATACGGCGGAGCCTGATTAATTTGGTAATTATGACTTTAAGGTATTTCCCTCCACAAGGGCCCAATCCGAAGCCCCTCAGACGTCCTCTCGCAGCCTCCACTGGGCGGCCTCCGCTGGGGCCTCACCCCGGGCTCTGGACCCCGGGTGCTGGCCCCGGCCATGCCATGCACCCATGGGTGCTCTCCGGAGCCGGTGCCGGGAACGTTTCTTGGTCCAGGAGCCCCCAGGGCAGGAAAACCGAGCCCTGTGCAGAGCCCTGGATAACGCCGCCCGTGCCGGGAAGCTCCTCTGCTTTCTGCAGCTCTGCCTAATAAAAGGCACGGCCACTCCCCGCGAACCGTGCCCGAGATGCTTTAGGCTGGAGCAGAGCCTGTTATCGAGCGCTCGGCGTTTGAGCTGCTCACAGCTCTACGGCTCGGGCTGAATTTTTCAGTCGAGGTTATTCTTTTCTTGCGATTTCAGCCAAATCTGCTTAGCGATTTCCAAGAACGAGGCTTTGTAAAAAAAAAAAAAAAAAAAAAAAGACTTTTTAATTGTGTTAAAATATTCTAGCGACCTTTTCTTTGAAAAGCCTGCATGCCTGATGCCCTGCAGAAGGCACGTGAGACCCCGCGGTGAGGTTTGCCACCACCCCGTGCCCCCTGCCCTCCTTCGGGCCGGCTGGAAGCCAAAACCAAACCCCAGCCCTTGGAGCTTGCACCGGCTCGGCCGCAGTGCTGGGCACTCAGCTCGTGCTCTCTGGCCCGGTCTGGTGCTGGAACGATGTCCCCAGCGCTGCCACCACCAGCATTCGAAGCTACAGGTGCCCGAGCAGCCTAAATGAGGCTGAAAAAAGCAAAACCAGGAGCCTGGCAGCGTGGTGGGAACCCGGCCCTGCGCCTTGCCCTGTGTTTCTGGGGAGGAGAAGAAGAATCACCCTCCCCTCGCCAGACCTCGGAGCCCAGGGGTGTCAGAGCCCATCTCAGCACCACGCTGCCAGAGTCCGCGTGGTCCAGTGTCGGGAGCTCCAGACCCCAAAATCACTCCAGGTCCCTTTGGGATGCCCCTTTGGGGGTCTGTGCTGCTGGGCTAGGGTCTGCTCATGCTTCCCCTGCAGCCACACATGGGGAGGGGCTGCGGCTGGGCTGCCAGCGCCCTGGAGAGGCTTTTAGTGGCTTGGCTTGATAAATGAAAACAAATAAAGCTGATAGACAAGCAGACAGCTTTATGATAGCTTCGCGCTGACAGGGAGAAAGATTGGTTGTCGGGGCTTGATGGAGAAATGTCCTGATGGGCGCAGCCGGGGCGAGGACAACCTTGGTGGCAGAGGATGAGGAGTTCCCGTGCGGGAGGAAGCACCGCCAGCGTCATCCCAAACAATCCTGCCTTGATATGGTTTACTTTTTTTTTTTTTTGGGGGGGGGGGGGGCGCAACACTCCGCAGCCCATTGAGTTTTTCCAAAGAGGTTTGCTAAATAACGACGGCGGGCCGTGCTTTATTGGCGTGGCTGACAGCGGGCCTCTTCCCCTCCTTCGGAGCCCACAAACCCCAAACCCCGAATGCGCCGCGTGCAGATGGGCGTGCAGGGGGCGGTGGGAGGTGATGGGGGGGGCAGCAGGATGCCGAAGCACGAGGCTGGGCAGGCAGCGGGATGGGATGCGCGGATGTGCCCCGACGCTGGTCCCGTTGGTGTTAGCCCCCCTAGGAGCCCCCTTTGCAATGCATCCCCGAGCCCCACGCAGGTCCCCCCCGGGTCCCCCAAACTGCAATGCATCCCCCCCTTTGCAATGCACCTCCACGTGCAATGCACCCCAATTTGCAATGCGCCCCCACGTGCAATGCGCCCCCATGTGCAATGCACCCCCCAATGTGCAATGCACCCCTCCCACGTGCAATGCACCTCCACGTGCAATGCACCCCCATGTGCAATGCACCCCCATGTGCAATGCACTCCCAAATTGCAATGCACCCTCCTTTGCAATGCACCCCCTATGTGCAATGCACCCCAATTTGCAATGCGCCCCCATGTGCAATGCACCCCCCAATGTGCAATGCACCCCCACGTGCAATGCACCCCCCCCTTTGCAATGCACCCCAATGTGCAATGCACCCCCCAACCTCCCCTTTGCAAAGCCCCCCTGCGCCCCCCCTCCCCCCTTGCCTCCCCCCCCCCCGGCACGGGGCCGGGCGCGCGCCGCGGCCGCCGGTGGCGACAACGGTGGGAGGGGGCGGGTGGGGAGGGAGGGGGAGCGGCGGCGGCGCGGGGCGGGGCGGGGCCGGGGAGTGGCTCCCGGTAGGGGGCGTGGCCCCCGGGGCGTGCCTCCCGGTGGGGGCGTGGCCGCGGGCGGGGCGGGGCGGCGGCGCAGCATGGCGCGGCGGCACTGAAGGCGCTCGGGGAGCAGCGGCCCGCCCGGCCCGGCCTTTGTCTCGCCGGGGCTCCCGGGCAGCGCGGCGGCGGGCGGCGGCGGCGGAGGAGCCCCCGTGGGCCGCGCCGGGCCCCCCGCGCCCCCCCCCCCCTTCCCTCCCCTTCCTCCTCCTCCTCCTCCTCCTCCTCTTCTTCCTCCCCCCGGTCCCTCCCCATCCCCGCCGCCGCTCCACAGGTGCGGGGCCGCCCCGGGGACCCGAAGTTCGGGCCGGGCACCGGGGGGGGTGCCGGCGGCGGCGGCGGCAGCGGCATCTCCCGGGGCCCCGCGGCACCGTCCCGGTGCCCCCCCGGTGGTGGTGGGGTTTGGGGTTGAGGCGGGGGGGGGAGCACCGCGGGATGCCGCCGCCCCGGCCCCGCCGCGCCGCGGCCGCCCCCAACTTTCCCCGCTGACGGCGCCCGGGGCCGCGGGCGATGGTGAGGGCCGCCCGCCCGCCCGCCGCCCCCCGCCGCCCGCCCGCAGCCCCCGGCCGGCCCCTGGGCTCCGCCGCCTCCGCCGCCGCCGCCGCCCCCCCGTGACCGGCCGGAGCCGCGCCCGCCGCCCGCCGGGACGATGCCGCCGCGCTGGGAGGCGGCCGCGCTGCTCGCCGCCCTCGTCGGCGTCTGCGTGTGGACCGACGACCCCGGGAAGGTGGTGTCGGACCGCTACGCCGTGTACTGGAACCGCAGCAACCCCAGGTGAGAGAGCGGGGCCGCTTCCCCCCCCCCCCCCCCCCCACACACACACCCCGGGGCTCGCGGGTTTTGTTTAAAAAAAAAAAAAAAGGTGGGGGGGTTAGGAAAAAATGGTGTTTTGTGGCTTGCCCCCCGTGCCCGCCGAGCTCCCGGTGCCCTCCCGGGACCCTCCCGAAGTTTGCCAGCAGCCGCCGAGCGCAACAAAGCGGCGGGGGTGGCCGGGGGGGGCGGCCGGGAGGGGGGTACCGGGGGGGGGGGGACACCGGGGGGACCCCGTCGGAACCGGGGAGCCGCAGCCCCCAGCCCGCGGAGGGAGGGCGGAGGCGGCCGGGCTGCTCCCGGCGGCTCGGTTCCCCTTTTTTCCCTTTGCATTACGGTGGTGCTTTTCTTATTTTCGCCAGCGTTGGGTTTTTCCTGTTTTCGGAGAGTTTGGTTTCTGCTGCGTTTCTTTGTCTGTAATTCTGAGAACCCCAAAATTGCCCCAGAGCCCTCAGGGAGCCCTGCCCGGGCGGCCGGGATCACCGGGCCCCCACCCCTTGCTCCACACGGGTCCGAGCCGGGCTTCGAAGGGGCCAATTCGTGCAGGCTCCCGTAAAAGCAAAAATAAATCACTGCCACCAAAGCCGCCCGTTCTTCCCCCAATTAATAAAAGTTAAGCCGGGCCCCCGAAACCCCCCCAGGCATCGCTGTGAGTGCGGGGTCACCTCGCTCATGTCCCCGACAGGTGGCTGCCAGCCCCGTTGGGTGCCCCAGATCGGTGCCAATGGGGTGAAGCAGGCGTCTCCTTGCCCGTCCCGTCCCAACGGGTGGCACCGCGCTGCCGGTGAGGCCGGGAGGATTTTCCCCTCTTGGAGCATCAGAGGGGAGATCGGGCTCCTCCGGCACGACCCCAGCTCTCCATCCAAGTTCCCGGCGGTGTTTCGGTGCCGCAGGAGGTGTCAGGATGGGTGGTGCAGGGCTCACCGCACGGCCCCGTCTGCATGGCACGGGTGGGACGGGGGCGTTGGGGACCCCCCCCTTCCTCCAGCAGCATCTCGGCCCCGGCTTTGCGTGCCCCCGGTGGGGCTCAGCCGCCCGTGACGCCGTGGCCTCGCGCCTCTGCCCGCACCCCGACAGCCGGGACGCCCGGCGGGCGCCTTTGTGCGCGGCGGGGCCTTCTCCACGGGCCGGCCGCGTTGCATATGGATTTTATTATCTCCCTCGCATTTTTGTGGGGGGTTGTAAGAGGGAGGGTTTTTTCTTTTTTTTTTCTCTTCTTTTTTTTTTTTTTTTTTCATTCCCATTGCAAAGTTTTTGGTTACAGTGGCTGCTCCTCCGCGGCGTCGCAGTTTGGGTTCTTTCCTTTTGTTCTCCAAAACGCCCAACGTGCGAGGGCCCCGCTGGGATGGGACGGGGTCGTTGCGCCTGCTGCCACCCATCGCACTTGGGCATCGCCCTTGCTGGAGATGGGGCGGGCATCACCCCGAGGTCAGGGCCCATGCCCGTGGGTTCCTACGGCAGTGCCAAAAACGGCGCCGAGCCGCTTGCCAGCGGTCATCCCGCTGCCTCCTGCCCCGTGCCTCGGCACCGTCCCGCAGCACCGGGCTGGGCACCGCGGGGACGCGCTCCCCTGGACCGGGCGGCGGTGAGCTACGGCTGTCGGTTCTGCTGCTGGTGGAGGAAATGTTTTCAAGGGGGGATGGAAAAAAAAAAAAATAGGGCGAAGGAAGTAGGAATCGATGCAAGGAGGGAGCAGACAATGGCTCGTGGGTTTCAGCAGGCAGCGCCCGGGTCTGCGCCGTGACCCACATTTCCCAGCATGGCAGCGCCCCGTGTTGCAGCGGGGCTCCCCGCGTGCGTGTTAGGGGCTCGGGAATCCAGGGCAATCGTTAGACGTTGCAGGAATTGCCGCTGAGTTTCCTGCTTATTTTTCTTTTGGAGCTTCGCAGTGGTTCGGTTTGTCTCCGGAGTTGCTAGAAGACCGTTTCATTCTTAAAAACGAGGAATAATCCGCGTGTGCCTTTTCTGGTCTCTTGGTTTCCTTCTTATTTTTTTTTTCCCCACCATCTCGTTTAATAAGAGGGAAATCGGAAGGGATGTAAAGAAGACCAAAAAAAAATAGAAGGAAATGCTCTCTGCTTGTTTGAACCTGCATACCTGATCTGGCAATAAATGTTTTTCTTCTGTTTTATATTGCAATCTATATTCTATAAAAGATAGTAATAAATCTCATGGTCAATACAATTTGCCCAGATTAGAATAATTCTATATTTCATAATTGGGCCTAAATTAAAAATAAGTGTTACATCGAGATGCTGCAATTTGCCTCTTCTGTGGGGATATTTAGCTGCTCGCTATGGATTTAGAGATTATTTTTTTAATGATTTTGCAAACACACGTTTGGGAAAGGTTGCATGGCTTTGGCTGTCCAGGACGTAGCCGAAGGAGGGAGAGTGTGTCGTTATGCACCACGGAGCCTCAGTATCTGCATGTAACGGGGGGGTTTGGCGGGGTGTGTGCGGACCGATGCACCAGCACCTCTTCACCCCACATGGGGCTGTGTCCGGGGCTCGCCACAACCCCAGCTGGTGCCGTCCCTGGGGTGGTTTTGCTGGCACGGGGCCGGGGAGCAGAGGGGTCGTCGAGGCGGGGATCCCGGCACAGCACCGCTCTCAGACGGCGGCACTGCAGCTGCGTCGGGGTCTCCGGCCGCTGCCAGCGCTGGTGCGGGACCCCCAGCGCCTCAGCGAGCCCCGTGCCGTGATGGACATCGTGGCGTGCCTCTTGGTCGCCTTGCACCGAGCCGTACCGGGAAAAATTGGGGCTTGAGGAAATCTCAGCACCGAGGGGTACGAAAGGTTTTGGGAAGGATCGCCACCGTGCCACGACGGCTCCGGGACCCGTCCAGAATTCTGGCCGTGGGGCTGTGGTTGGAAACCTCCCGGAGGCGAAGGGAAGACTTAGAAAAGGAAAGACTTAGAATTTGGGATTTGTTCTCATTCCCCGCTCCACCTGCAGCTCCGTAATGGGCAGGTTATAGTAATTCCGGAATGATGGTTTTCCTGCAGCCAAACGCAATTCCCCCATATGCAGCCGCGTATTTCTGTGTCTGTAGAGAGAGAAATGTGCAAAGTGTTAGGTATTTTTCTCTCTCTATTTACAGTACAGATACAAATGCTGTAAATGGTCTAGATTTTACCCATGGCCTATATTTAACTGTGAAGTCATTTCTGTGCCTTGGAAAGCTTATTTTCTATTTCTTTTTTTTTTTTTTCTTGGTGTTGTGAGCACAGCTGGGGTTTCTGTTCCGCTGTTCTGCGCTCCCCAGGCCAGGGCTGGGGACACCAGGCAAACGTTTTCGAGCGGGGACATTCTCTGGGGGGGGGGACACGAGGAGACTTTTGGGGGCTCCCTTTGTGCGTCCTGCGGGAGCGGGCAAGGGACCTGAGCTGTGGCGCGGGGGGAGTCGGGGCGACGGAGCTTTTGTGTGTGCTTCTTCCCATCTTTCTGCCTCCGAAGGCAGCTGGTGGCACGCGGGCAGAGCCCGTGGCGTGCCGGCCGGCTGCTGCATTGTCCTGGAGCCCGGTGCGTGGCTGTCGGGGCTGTGCCGGGGCCGTGCCCGCCTGTGCTCAGTGGCGATTTCCCAGCCCCAGCCTGAACAAACTCGCCCGGCGCGTGGGGCTGCAGTGATGGTGATGGCAGCAGGCTCCTCGTTCGAGGAAAACCCACGGTGGTTTTTCCAGGGGGAATTGGATGCTACAGCAGGAGGGTTCGGTGCTCGGCACCACGCACCCGCTCGTGTATCTGCATCGGGGAGGGCCGGGTGCCTGCTGTGCCCTGGGCTCCTTTCCAAGGCTCTGTTCCTGTCCAGGGCTGCCCGGGTTGGGCACAAACCTTTGGGGCCATCCCGTGGTGCTCCCCGGAGCCCATAAGCTGGGGGTTTGCACCGACACCACCACGGAGCTCCTGGCTCTTGGCCTGAGCCCCGGCACTCGGGGTCCCCTATCCCAGTGGGGCCAGGGCAGCTCCCGGGGGTGGTGAGGGGAGCTTGGGGTGGGAGCTGCCGCTGCTCGGCCACCTCGGCCATCCTGTGCAATTAGTTCTTTTTGAGTTTTCATTTGTATCGTTTTCCCTTTGTGCTGCGATCATTCGCAGCCCTTCCCACCCCTCTTTTTCCAGACCGTTAAGCCGTGTTAGCTATTCTTCACCAGCCAAGGGCTGTAGCGGCGCGGTTAATAGAGAGCAGATACAACCAGGTCCAGCGCCTGTGACAAGATTTTCTCTCCCCGCCTGTCTCCGTCTCTCCCTGTCCCTTCCCAGGGACTGCAATTACATTCCCTACTGGTTGCCCCTTTGGTATCCAGATGCCGGCCACGCGCCGCATCCTAATGCGAGGCTGGGGCCGGGAGCCGCAGGTCGGCCCCGCGCCACCCGAACTCGTGCTGGTCCCGGGGGCACAAAGGTTGGGCAGGGGGCCCTGCAGAGGGCGAGGGGGAGAGAGACGCCCTCGGATACCGCTGTGGAGCTTTAAAAGTGCTCTCGGGTGCGTGTATTTTGTGCACACACACAAATAATCCCCGTGCACAAACACCCGCGGCCACCCACCCGGCGTCCCCCTGCGTGGGCAGCAGCGCGCCCGTAGCCATCTGCACGTGGCACGCGCCCGCTGCTCTACCTGCAGGCTGAGGGCTATAAATAGTTGGGGTTTTACGTCTCTCGGAACACGGATCCCAGTGCCAGGTAGCATCTCGCCCAGCTGTCTGTCCGTCTCGGTGCGTACGCCCGTGTGCGCGGCTGACCCACGTGGCGGTGGCTGGGGCTATCTGTGTCAATACGTGCATAAATTTGACAAGGTTCATCTGCCGGGTTGTCTGCAAAATTGCTGCAATTGTTCCTTAAATAGCTCCTCATTTCTGGTGGTGGAAATTTTGGTTCTTTTGTGCTAGATATTAATCACGGTTTTAGAGGCTTCCTTTTTTTATCCCAGGCGCTTTTCCCTGTCGGGGCAGAGATTTTGCCCTGCCTTGTTGGGTTTAATGGGGTGTAGGGAAGGCCATCAGATGACAGCGTTGTAACCTGCAGCCCCGAAGAGGAGGTAATTTTTTTTTTTTTTCCTCCTCCACGGCCCATCTGAGACCGACGTGCTCCCAGTTCTGCCATTTCCATGCACTCGGAGCATGATTACGGGGCCGGGGCCAAGCCCAGCCCTGTGCTGGATAAACCTGGCCACGGGGTCACCTCCATGCAGGGGACGACCGCGCTGCTGTCCGGCACCCAAAAAGTGCTGGTGTAGGCAGGCTGATGCTCTGTCATGGCCAAAATCATTGAGGAGGCATCTCTGAAACGGTGACTCCAAAATCAGGGCTTGTGTTTTGTTGTTGGGTCAAGGTGTGCATGCTTTTGGCCTGCACCTTTCCCAGCAGCGGGCAGCCCAGAAAACCCTTTTCTGCCATCACCCTCCTGGGATTGGGGTCCCCACCACGTTCCTGGGCTGGATGCGTGCCGTGCCGTGTCGTGTTTTGGGCTCGTCCAACCCCTGCAATGTGCTGGGGCTGGGTTGTCCCCAGCAGGAACCTGCAAGGAAAATGCCGAGGATGGGGCTGGTGCCAACGGGGCCGGGCAGGGTGCTGGGCCCCGCGGGTCCCGCTGGCTCCTGGGCGGTCGCATCGCCGTGGGTTATTTATTTCTCCTCCCTTCTCTCCCCCTTTGGTTGTTGATGCTGCTGTGGCTGGGCTGCTAAATAGCTTCCCATTGTTCGAGAGCTAATTACCTCTTAATGAGGCTCCTTACTCAAAAGCCAAGGGGAGCGGAGGGTGTGCGGTGGGCTGCTTTTCAGGCACGCTGCCTGCCAAGGTGCCTGGGAGAAGGTGTGGGGCTGGGGGCTTGGGATAAGGTGTGGGGCTGGGGGCCTTGCTGCTCCCTGCCGCATGGGGCTGCCCTGGGGTCCGGCTCTGCGGTGTGTGGGGATGCAGCAGTGGGATATTGGGGCTGGGGATTGCTGCTGGCTCAGGTCTGCAGGCACCAAAGGGAAGGGCTTTGCAGAGGGTCCCATGCCGAGCCCCGGATTTAGGGATTGCAGGTGGAAAGATGAGCGAGCAGCCTTGCAATGCCAGAACTCGCACAAAGACACGTAGGGCGCATCTTTCCTTTTGGCCATGGTCACTAAAAACACAGTTCCTCCAAGATTACGCATCGTGTGCGGCCTTGGTGGGGCAAATTCTGCTTTGCTTTGGCTAAACTGGCTCTTCCTCCATGGTCCCGTCCCTTGGTGGGACCTGACCTCAAGGCCAACGGTTTGTGCGGGGCAGAGGCCGCGCGCTGCTCGTTCCCAGCGCCCTTGGTCCGTGTTTGCTGGATCCTGGCCCTGCTCCGGAGTCATGCGGGGCCATGGTGGCTCACACGGCTGCTCCATGTGCCGACTGGCAAAGGCACTGCAGGCAAAATGGGGGAAAAAAGGGTCTGCAGAGGAACCGGGGGGCGCCCGCCTCCGCCCCGCGCCGATTGAAGCCGGGCTTTGTGCCGCCCCGCGCTGGGAGCGGGCGTGGGTGGGAGGATCCCGAACTTCAGAGGGGGACGGGGCAGTCAAAGCGACCACAACAGGGGGAGATGAAACAAAGGAGGGAAAGGCGCTCGCTAGAATAATAACGAAGATGGGGGACGACTGCCCGGGCCCTTGCGCCCATGAGAAGCACCCGGCTGCTGCTCCGTGGCAGCAATGTCCTGATCCTGCCACCACCTGCGGCCACCTAATGGGGGACACACGGAGGTGCTGGACCCCTTTGGGGCTCGGTGTGGCACAACAAACCACTGGTGATGTGGCCACATCGATCCCAGGAGTGATTTAAATGCCCCAGAGCGTGGCTGTCACTGCCTCCAACGAAGCCAACCAGCATTGGAGCCGGCGAGAGCCGAGGTCTCACTTCCGAGCCCTGCTTGGATCCATTTGATGTTTTCCTCCAGGTCATTAATGGAGGGACAAGGGGCGCTAAGAGAAACGGAGATCGAGGCTATTTTTGTGTGTTTTCTTCCTACCCTTTGAATTTTGTTCCTCCTCCCGGGCCCGCTTTCCAAGCCCCGCAGTGAGAGCAGGAGGCAGCGAGCACGGCCGCGGGACGTGGCCATGGGCGCCCTCGCCGTTGTCCTGCCTCTCTTGGTTCCCCCCGGCCTCGCTTTGTGTTCGTGGGGCTCTCCCTCTCTTCCCGCAGCCCCCACGTGCACGTTGGTGCAGAGGCGCGTGCACGAGGGGCTGCAGGGCTCACGCTTGGACCCCTTGGAGCCACTCCTCTGCCCAAACGCAGCAGCGAGCCCCGCACCTCCGCAGGAATCCCGGCGCGCGCTGCCGGCATTTCCACCGCGTCCCCGGGGTCCGTCGGGTTTAAGCCCCTCGCTCAATACTTCCTATTGGAATACAGGAACGTGCTCTTATTTAGGCTTCATCTCCACACAACCCTGACATCTCCGCAGGAATTAAACTTTATTTCAGATCCTCCGTGCCGTGGGGCTGGCAGGAGGCGAGCGAATGGCGAAGGGGCTAAAAAAGCCCCATTAGACCGCCGGGTCTGGTCCTCCTCCCGCTGCATCTCAGCCGTCTCCTCCGTCTATTTTGTTAGCACGTCGCTCAGCCGAATTTCAGTGGAAATATTTGCCGTTTCCCATGATACGTCTCAAACCAAGTTTTGTTGGATTTTTTTCTTTTTTTTTTTTTTTCTCCTGTGGAAGAGGAGAAATTATTTGTATCGGTTTATTTTTTCTTTAGCATTACACGGAGAGCAAAACTCTCCCATGTGCTAGGAAACAGATAAAGTGTTTAGACAGCAAATACAAATATTTCTGAGCACTCAGCCCCGCTACAGATATTTCTCCCTGTCCTCCAGAAGGATTTCTTGCTGTGTTTTCTAGTGGCTTTTTATTTAGTCTGCCTTGATTTTTTTTTTTTATTTATTTAAAAAGCCCTATTTATATTTGCAGTAAAATAAAATCAGCCAAGCCTGACCCTGCAGAGAACTCGAAAAAATCCCAATTCTTCCTTTTACCAATCCTGTTTCCACTGAGGAAAAAAAGCTCCTGAACCCAGCGGCCCGCGCAAAATCCCACCGCAACGGGATTATTTCGGCAGCTGAGCTCGGCGCTGGGGGGAGCGGGGAAGGGGACGGTGCCGGCCTCGATTCGGGAGGCGGGGGGAGCCAGGTGACGTGGGGGCACCCAGTCCCTCGTGCTGCATGTGCCGGCTGCCTGCTGCATCCAGAAAGGGTGGGGTTTTATTTTTATTTTTATTTTTTTTTTTTGAATAAATCAGTGAACGCTGCCCCTCCACTCCCTGCTCCAGCAGTGGCCCCAGGGGTGTCACCGCGGTCGGGAGTGTGCCCCCCGGCTGCCAGGGGCCGCCCGGTGCCGGGGAAGCTGCTTCCCAGCAGCTCGATAATCCCAATTATTATCTGCTTTCTAGATCAGGGTTTCTTATTAAACTTGGCACCGCTGGATTTGCCGTTCCGGCCGCCTGCCTCGGCAGAGGGATTTATCTCCCGCGGCCATGGGAAGGAAATGGAGTGGAAAAACCCAGGGCAGAGCCCTGGGGGCCGGCGGGGCTGCGGGCACCCACCCGTTGCAGCGAGGGGCTGGGAGGGAAATGGTTTTGGGGCACGAGATGCTGTGGTTTGTGCCCTGTCCCACTGCACGTCCGTCTGTCCCTGTAGCCCGTCCGTTTGTGCCCCCGTTGGCGCGGGGTGGCTGTGCGTGGTGCGGAGCGCTGAGCGCCGGGATGCGCTGCTCTCATTTTGGCTGTCTGTGAAAATAGAAGTTGTTCGTTAAAAGGATACCTGGATGTTTGCTAAAAAAAAAAAAAAAAAAAAAAAAGTTATTTTTCCCTTGCTCTAAAATTCAAAGAACCCTTTATCCGCCTCCTCTGCCCTTCGCACAAAGAATACCCGCCCTCCCTATGGCAGGGCCTCCTAGTTTCAATTCCCCTGTTCCCCATCGCACAAACGTTCCCCGGTCTTTTCGCTAACCGATATTTCCTCTCGCATTTCTCCTCCGAATTCTGTTTTATTTTTATCAAGGCAATTTGCTGGACACCACACCGGAGCCGCCCGTGCCGGAGCCCTCCGGGAAGGTGATTTCTACAAATCTCAGACCTGTTCTTGTCCCGGGGGGGGCCGGGTGCTGGCTCGGCGGTCTCTGCTTCCCCCCGGGGTGGCTGCGGTGCTGCGCAGGGACCCCCAGGTGTTGCAGGGCTGCTCTCGCTGGGGTTTCCCTCCTGGGGTTTGCTGTCTGGGTGTGAACCTAACGGGGGGGCTGGAAACGCCTCTCCCCGTACCCCTCGTACCCCGCAGCTTTCTCCTTTGGTTTCCATCCCAGCTCCTCTTCCCTGCGCGCTTCCACCATTTTCCTTCCTCTAAGAAACACAACAAGAGGCGCCGAGCCCGTGCCGCTGCGCTCCCTTCTCCCCGTTTGCTCTCCCCCCAGGGGGTGACCCCCCCGGCTCCCAGGGTCCCTGGTTTTGGTTTGGGGGCTCTCATCCTCCCTGGAGCAGGGAGGTGCGGGGTGCTTTGGCCGCTGGCGGTGCCCAGCCTCTGCTCTTCCTTTACCCAGGCCCCGCTCCAGCCCGATTTGGGCTCCCAAATCCTTTGCCCGGAGCGGTTTCCACCCCCCTGAGCTGGGAGCTGGGAGCCCCTGCCCGGCGGCGTCTTTGTGGCGTTGGCTTGGGGCTTGGGGGCTTGGTTTGGTTGGATCCAGGCAGATGCACAGAGCTTGGGTGCCACAAGTTATTGGGGCCCCCCCATGCCATCCACGCGGCCCCCTTATCCCTGCTGTATGAGGCGCAAATGTAAGGCTGAAATGAGCCTTGGGAGCAGGGCACGGGGGTCATCCTCTGCTGTGGGAGCGTGGCACAGTGCGCGCAATGCGGCGTGCGCCCTGCTCCTAAAACCCCTGTCTCCTTTCGTCGCGTTTACAGAATTCCCCTCACCTTCACCCAGCTCTCCACACCTGCACTGGTTCCTCGGGGCGCTCAAGTCCCCGAGCACCCGGGGTCCTGCTTGGGGTGGGCACAGCCCCGCGTCCGCTCGTTTTCTGCCTGGGCTCGTTAGCGGTGCTCTCCAGCGCCAGGCCCTGCGGCCGTGCCGGTGCTGGGCAGCAGCGGGTGGAGGTGGCCGAGCCCCCATGGGCAGACGTCAGCAGAAATCTGGACTCCAGCAAATATTTCAAAGCTGATTAATAATGATAAATCAGAACGTTGTCTTTCGAAATGAAAGGCATTTGGATGAGGTGGAGGGGTACTCACACGATTAAGACAATGAGCTGGGAGTTTGAGCGCTGGAGCCTATTTCCAGCTCGCTACGCAGAGACGGGTTGCCTCTCCCCTCCCAGCCTCAGTTTCTCCGCCGTTAAGGTGAGGATCGTTGCCAGAGGCTAAATTAAGCAATTAATATCTGCGGAGTGCACGGAGAGGCGGAGAGGGATGTGGCGGTGCAGGCGCTGTACCGCGCCATGTCGTGCCGTGCACCCTCCTGCTCCACACCCCGGCTTCTGGGACGGGGCCGTGCCAGACACGAGGACGGGGAGCAGCCCCCCGTGGTGCTGGGCACAGCCGGGGGTGCCCGCACATCCCTGCTGGGGGCTCGGAGGCAAGGACAGGCGCGTTCGTCAGCTCCAGGGTTCGGCTTCGGCACGGGTGCGCAGCCCTGGCAGGGTGAGCCCCGAGCTGGGAAGGGTCCCCGGGACCCCTGCATCCCGTTACCGAATCCTGGCTCCAGTGGGATGCGGAGGGGAGGCCATCTGGGTTGTTGTTTTTTTTTTTTCCCCTTAAACATTTTAATATTCGTTTCACCTTATAAATCATCGCACCCGGGCTGGCTTGTAAAGGGAGGATTTATGGGCCCAGGTGTAGCTGCAGCGAGATGAACTCTGTTGCTGGTGACCGACCTGTTTTAATGTTTTTATAATGATGGCACTGCAGCAGTGGTGCTGGCTAAGGGAGAGGTCTCCTGGCTGTAAATCCTCCCCCAGTACCTGCCCGGGGCGGGGGGGACAGGGATGGGGATCGGGCCTGGGGGGAGCTGGGCAGGGCCGGAGCGAGGTCCTGCGCGCCTCCACCCTCCCGCTGGGGATTTTCCTGCTGGATGCCGTCGTGATGCCGATGCTCTGGCGTGGCGCCAGGTTTAGCTCCCAAACGATTTCCCCCCGCCGCTGGTGTGAATCAGCAGAGCGAAACCTGGGGGGGGGGGGGGGGGGGGGGGGTGAGTCCCCCCCAGCCCAAAAGGCGTCTTCTGTCCTTATCTGGGCGTGAGGATGCTCGAGGAGCCTGGTGCTCGGGAGCTTCGCCACGTCCTGTGGTGCAACTCCCCGGAATGGCTCGTGTTCCTGCCGCAGCGGTGTCGGTGTCGTGCTGGGGACGTGGGAATCCAGCCCGTGGAACGTGCTGATGGCCCCGGGACCGGTGGCAATGGGGCAGCGGCGGCGCCGTGGGGTGCGCGTGACGGGGCCGGGACCTGCCGTGGGGTGGATCAGCCCTGGGGGACCTGGCTGGGGACCCCCCCCTCCCCATGGGCTCTGCAGCAGCTCCAGGGGGATTTTCCCAGAGCAAGCGCTGCCCGCAGCAGCACAAATGAACCAAGTAATTGCAACATGGAAATATTTTGTGCTCATTAAGCGGCGGGCGCGGAAGCGGTGTTCCTCGACACGGCCAGGGACTGCCGAAGGTGTCCCCGGAGCTTACCGGGGACCGAAATCCTGCCGACCTCCGGCTGAAAAGAAGAGCCGGTGATGGGCAGCTGGGAGCCAGGGTGCGGGGCCACCCTTGTGCCTGGGGTTTGGAGGGGGGGGAGCCCCTTGCAGAAGCCCCCCTGTGCCTCGCAGGGCACGGAGGAGCTCGGCAGCCCCAGTTCTCGGCGTCCCACGGCTGTGGCGGAGCGAAGGGGCACGGCGCTTGGAGCGGGGCCGGGGCTATCACCACGCGTTTTCTCCTAACTGCCGTAAATCCGACGGATTAAAACTTGAAACGGTGAATCTCAGCAGCCGGCTTTGAACTGCCCTAACCCAGCGCTGCCGCTCGCCAGGAGGGGTGGTGAGGGGGGGCCGTGGGAGCTCGGCATCCCCTCCTGCTCCTGCAGCGGGACGGGCTGCGATGTACGGGGAGGTGAGGGGGTGCCCGAGCCCCAAATCGGGGGGTTCCTACCCCAATGCGGACCCCACCAAGCAGGTGAGGGGCTGGGCGCAGCTCGGACCCCATGCAGGCACCGTGGTGGTGGTGGGGCACGCAGACATCCGTGCCGCTCAGCGGTGACCAGAGGTGGGATGGGGACAAGGGGACCGGCTTGGTGGCGCTGGCCAAGGGGAGGGATGTGTGGAGCGGAGGCGTGAAAGAGGCAGCTCCGTGCGCCGAGCATCCGAGGGGCCGCGGCAGGGCCGAGCACGTGCCCGCGGGGCTCGGTGGGACGAGGCTCGGCCGGCCCCGGCACGGCGCAGGGAGCGCCCGGGAGTGCTGCAGGCGGGGGAAGCTTTATGGCTGTAGTTAAGGAGACTTTATGATATTGTGTCTGAACAATTGCCTGCTATTATCTGGATCGATGCTGCGTGATTGAGACACCGGTTGATAACCCAGCCGGGCCTCTAATCGCTTTTAAAATGCGCGGGGTCGTTTTTGCTTTCGATAAAACCCCCTCGGCGTTTTCTGTTTTATCTCTGCCCCCTCCCCGTGCAGCCCCACATCCACCGGCTCCCCAGGGACTGCGTGCTGGGACCGGCGGCTCTGCCGGCGTCCGTGGGTGCGGGCGGCTGTGGGGCGGCGCAGGTCCCTGCCCGTGACTCAGTGTTTGCCCTGGGTGGGGACCAGGGCCCCCCGTGGGGCACGCTCGGGGTGGCGTGGCGCACACCAGCTCTTGGGGTGAGGGACGGGGCCGCGAGCCGGGCTGCTGCTTTGCAGGGTTTTGGAAGGCTGCGTTCATCCCCGTGTCCCCCAGGATGAGTCCCCTCGGGGTGCTGTCCCCCGGGTGCTTTTAGGCACAGCCCAGCGGTGTTGGGGCGAGGTGCTGTGCCCGTGCCGGCAGCAGGGTGGGTTCAGCATGCTCGGCGTCCCGGCGTCGGGCTGTCCCTGTCGGCACCGTGCCCGTGAGCTGGTGGCTCCCGTGCCGAGCCTCAGGTCCCCATCTTGGCTGGAGAGGGTCCCCATCTCGGGGGGGGGCTTCATCGGCACCCCACAACGCATAGCTCCCGCTGTCGCAGGGCACCTCCTTTGTCCTTAATGTGACTTCTTCCACCGCCTGCTTCGTTTTTCTCCCTTTTCAGACACAGAAATTTGGAGGGGGGAACCCCTCGGGACGGCTGGGTCCCGTCCTGATCTTGCGGGCAGGAGCAGGGGGCGCGGGGAGATCTCGGGGTCCCGTCCCCACCTTTGCCCATCTCGCGGTGACCTTGGGCGAGTCACGTCACCTCGGCGCGCTTCATCTTCTGCAGCTGTAAAACGAGGACAACGATACCTTTCCCACCTCGCAGAGGGGTTGGGAGGCTTAATTAGTTAATGTTCGTAAAGTGCTTTGAGGATTAATTAATATTGTGACTCTAATTTTTCCTATGGTAAAACGCCACCGAAATATCTCGGCGATGCTGCCTCTCTGCCTGACCCTATAACGCCGGGACGTCGCCCACCGCCGCGGGAGCTGCCGGCACCTCCCCAGTGCTGAACTGGGAGGCTACTGGTGGCAGGAGGAGAGCTAGTGCCTACAACTGGGGGCACAGCCCTGCTCCCCGTCCTTCTCTTCTCGCCTTTCCCCCGCTGGGAGTGGTCGCGATGCTGGGATTTCTGCTGCTGCCACCTCTCTGCGCTGCTGCCCGTCCCTGCCCAGCCTGCTCGGGCACCTCGTGCATCCCTCAGCCCTGGCGTGCTCGACCTGCTCGCAGCTCCGCTCCCCACCTCTGGCGTGCATGGGATCCGCGCCGGGCACGTCCCATGCCCCGGGCTCCAGCCGCGTCCCTCAGGGCTGGGAGCGGGGCCGGCGGGGTCCGGACGCGTCCCGGTGTGGGAGCGGCGCGCGCCGGAGCGCTGAGCAAGTTGTCAGCGCTGCAGAGACACGAACGCGGCTTTCCCCGTGAAAACAAGTTGTAGCAAACACACCTGCCTGGGAAGCTGCTGGCAGGCACGCCGGGGTATTTTCTGGTATCTTAATTCCCGCTTGCCATTACTCAGATCGCTGACTGGCGACTTTGGTTTCCTCCGAGGTGATTTCTCAGCGGCGGGGCTGCTCCGCGCCGCTCTCCTGCCTCCCTCCTGCCCCAGCGCTGGGAGCGCAGGGCTTGGTGCAGGGACGGCGGCTCCACGGCCACCAACAGGACCCGGGGAAGGTTCGGGGCAATGACTGGGCTGTGCCCAGCGTGGCATGGGGAGAGCAATGAACTGGTGCCGAAGGCACTGCTGCTTCCCCGCCGCCGCCTCGGCTCAGCGCCTCGTCCCTCCGACGGGCTCGTGCAGGGTTTGTGTTTCTGGGTTTTCCTTTGCCAGCCCCATCGCCGCAGGAGGAACGCGGCGCAGGTCACCCCGGCATGGCGAGGCAGTGGGGACGCCCCGGCAGAGCCGAGCGACCCCCAGCTCCTTGCGGACACCCGTGGTGCGCGTCGTGCTTGTTGGCCCCACGGTGTTTTGGATGGCTGCGGGCCAGCGAGGGCAGAGGTCGGGGCTTCCCCAGAGCCTGGGGACCGTGCTGAGAGAGCAGAGCTGGTTTGGATGTTGGGAAGCCCAGGGTTAGCTCGGCTCCGGGGCTCGGGGGGTGTCGGGCGTCCCTGCGCCGTCCCTCGGAGGTCTCGGTGCGGGATCACCGTGCTCCCGGCTCCCGCATCAGCGCTGGCACCAGCCGGGCGCGCAGCTACATGCAGCGGAGCGAGCAGGAGGAGAAGGAGCTGCAGGGCTTGGGGGGGGACAAGCGGGATGCCCCAGCACCGGGCGATGCTCTCCTGTCCCTGCTGAGCACCAAATCCTGCTCGGAGCCCCATGGTGCTGCTCTCACACCCGGTGCTGCGGGCAGGACGGACTGAGAACGGCGTCCCCGCCGCCCGTACCGCGCTCTGTGCAGGTAACAACATCCCAGCAATTAAGCGGGAACTAACACAACAATAAAAATACCACGCTGTCCTTCCACAGCGCGCTGCGTCCCACGAGCTCAGAGGTGTTCAAACCCCATCCAAACCCAGGTCCCGCCATCAGAGCGGCGCGGGGTGACGGAGCGGTGGCACCGGCGCTGCCGGGCTGGGGCTGTGGGTGCCGGCCCCGTTCGTCCCCTGCCTTCCTCAAGGTCTCCCCCAGTCGGGAGCCTGGTTTGCCAACTGCCAGGTTTTAAATAATATAAATTACATGAATTTTTAATTTTTCTTCTTTCCCGAGTTGTTTAATCCCCAGGGGTTTGTTTTCAAGCTTTTCTCCGTAACGCAAGGAGCAGAAATGCATTCTTTTAATGGTAATTGAGATTCTCGCATCATTGCAGGACTCGGAAGCTGAGATGGGCTTTAAATAACGTGAGGGTGGGTGAATTCGGGTTCTGCCTCTCCGAGCGGGTTTCAGAGGTTTTCTTGGGGCCGTCCCTGCTGCGTGCGCCCGGCGGCTGGGGGGACCAGAACCGTGCTCCTGCCCCATGTGGGGCCGTGCTTCCCTGGGGCACCCTCCCCAAAACAGGGTGCGTGTTGTGCGGGGTCGGGGGCCTCTCGGGATTTTGGGGTGCCGCCTTCGTGCCCCATCGAGCTGCTGGGAGCCCTGAGCCGCTTCTGCCACCTGGCAGAGGATGCTCGTGCTGCAGGCACCAGGAACTGGTGTTTTTGGGTGGCCAAGGCTATGTTGGCTCTGGCTCTTCCCAGGGCAGGATGGATGAGGTTGGGGTCGGGGAGGATGGGGAGGACCCGGACAGGCTGAGGGTTGGGATTTGGGGCGAAGGGGCCAGCCGGGTGCTCTTAGTCGGGCCGTTTGCCTTCAGCTGGAGCTCTGAGCGAGGCGTGCCGGGAATGATGGAGCCCAGCCCTTACCTCTGCTTAGCAAATGCATAAAATAAACCTCAAAACCTCTCGCGTGGGGAGCAAGGCTGTGGGGCAGGGACCTGCCTCTCCTGGAGCCGGCAACCTGCCGAGGATAAATCCCTTAAACCAGGTGGAGCCCTGGCTGCCTGTCCCCATTTCCATTTAGACCCCAAGTGCTGCAAGTCCCGAGCCCTTGGGCCCGGGAGTCAGCCCGACACACGGGGTAAATCCCTGCACATGGGGTAAATCCCCCTGTACCGGGTAAATCCCCGCGCACCGGCACGGAGCTCACCCGCGCTCCTGGCTCCGTCCCAGCCGCTCCGGGGCGCTGGAAGGGGCCGAGCAGTTTCCGGGCCGGGAGGGCTGGAGGGGGAAGCGGTTTCCGCTTTTTGGGGAACATATGGATCCAATTGCTGCTCCGTGCACAGCCGAGGAGCTGGGCAGGGCAGCACCGGAGCCTCGGGCATCGCCTCGCTGTGGCGGGACCCGCGCGTCCCCATCCCACACCCGTGCTCCCTGTGGCCGGGGCTGGCCGTGCCGTCCCGGGCCGTGGCGGGGGCGGCCTCCACCCACCCGTGCCTTTTGTCAGCCTCAGAAAAATTGACCTTGAAGCGCGCTGGAAGAGCCCTGCAGCTAATCGTGTTAGGAGGTGTCTGACTGCAGCTCCGCGCGGGTCTACCTGAGCGGCATTAGCAAGGGGGACGCGTCGGGCTCGCGGCGCCCCGGCTCAATAATTGATGCGTTTTCTCAGCTCCCCCTTCCGTGAAAGGAAATCCAAGTGCCGGGAGGACAGCGGCGCTGCTGGGGTGGGGATAGGGACGGAGACCGGCGAGGGTTCGGGTGTTGGGTGTGGGGATGGGGACGGCGCCGTGGGGACCCCTCCGCGGGGATGGGGCTGCGCGTGCCCTGCGGCACGAGGCTGGTCCCTGGCTGCTGCCAGAAATACCCCCAGAGGCCCCAGGAGCAATGAAGCACCCGGGTACCCGATCCCTGCTCCCCGAGGGGACCCCGAGCGTGGGAAGCACGTCCCCACCCGCTTGGTGGCGATTCCTGCAGGAGCCCCAGCGATCCGCCTCGCTGCAGGAGCAGCCAGCGCCACGTCCCCGTGCCAGCACCTCCCTTCCCCTGCGAGCATCGCCTCGTCCCGTGTCCCTTCCATCCCCTCCGCTGCCCTGGGCCCTGCGCAGGGGACACTGGCCCCGGGTGCAGCCCAGCCCGGGTCCCCCTCCCAGGGCAGAGCTGCCTTTTGTAAGCCCTGTTCCCTTCCTCCTTACCCCCCCCCGCTTTCTTTTTTTTATTATTTTATTTTATTTTTTCTCCCCCTCTTAGAAAAGCGTGCAGGGAAGGGGAGAGATTTTAACCTTCTGCCTGGAACCAATTAAAAAGGTCTTTCCGCAGAGACGAAAGTGCTCGTGCACCTTTGTGTGCTGCTAACGGGTGGAAGAAAGCAGAGGCGGCCTTTGAAGGGGGAGATGGAGGTCTCTCCGCTGGGACCCCTCCAGGCTTTCAAAGCCTGTGTTATTTCTTTATTTTTAAATAGCCAAATTAAAGTGACTCCCGCTTCCTTTCCTCCCTGTTAGCAGATCGTGCCGCAAGCACGTGGCACCCGCATGCCGGGGGGAGCCGCGGCCGACGCGGGGCCGTGGAGGGGGGACGCGGGCGGCTCGGGGCGTGGGTGGGTGGGCAGCAGGGTGCGTGCACCCCCTGCCCACCCCGACCCCACAGGGCCCCGGTGGGACGGGGCAGAGCCTCCCTCTTCTCCCCATTCTCAGCGGGACGTGGGGTGGCCGCGGCTGAGCGCGGTGCCCCCGGGGTCCCCAGGGAGGTGGGCTCGGGGCCGGGCGCCTGGCTGGCCGCGGACATGGCCCCGCTGCCCCCCAGCCCCTCCGCTCGCCCCAGCACGCCGCCCCCTTGAACTCGAGCAGCCGAACGGATGAGTGGGCTTCTTCAAAGGGACCCCCCTGAAGTCCCTGCTCACCCCCCCCCCCCCCCCTCCGCGTCCCTCTCCCCGGTTCCTTAAGACCCCGGTGAAAAGGCGACCAGAACAAAGCACAGGAAGGATTTAAGGTGGTTTCCGCGCGGACCTGAATGTCGAGCTGCTCAATGGAAGAGGAGCCGTGGCCGCGGGGCGCTTTCATCCCCACGCTGGAGTTTGGGCGAAGGGGGCGAGCTCGGCCTCCCCGCATCCCCAGCCCCTGGCCTCTTTTTTCTTTTTCTCTCTCTCTCTTTTTTTTTTTTTTATATAGTCTCAGATTTATTTTTCCACAGTATAATTCTGAAAGACAGCGGAGTATGAATTATTCATTGACCCCTAACTGCCTTTGCATACAATCCTGGCCGGGGGAGAGTGCCCGTGTCGAATGCATTTGTGTGCAGAGCTGGGCCAAAATGAATTGAAATCAATTTTTCAGGTTTGGCGGGGGCATTTGGTGATTTTGGGGCTCGGGAGGGCCGGAGCACGTGGGGCAAGGCCAGAAAGTTTCTGGTGGGAGTTGCCCCCTTTCCAGAGCTGCCCACGTTGAGGGATGCTGCTGGTGCTGTGGGGAGCGTGGGGACCAGGGCTCAGCGCTCCTGGGGCGTCCCGCTGGGGCCAGGGTTTGTGTGTGGGGTCCTGGCCGTCCCCAGGGCATCTCGGGGCTGTGCCAAGGTCGGGGTCTCGGCACTATCCATCGCTGCCATGGCTCCGCCAAGCATGGTCAAGGGCAAGCGAGTGCTGCTGCCTGCTGCAAACCCCCCCTGGGCGGGAAGGAAGGGAGAAACGCAGCCTTTTTACCAAATTCCTTCTGTTTTGGGTGAGCCTGACTCAAAACGTGAAGCATCTCTGAGGAAGGGAAGGGGTTCCCTGGAGGGTGCACGGTGCGCTGCCCCAGTGCCACTGGGCAGGGGACGGGGAGGGAAGGTCCCCGGGCAGGTTGGTGCCGAAACCTGCGGCAGGGGAAGAAACGGGGCGAGAGGGTGAGAAAGAGGGAGGGAGGGAGGGGGGCACCTTTGGAAAGGCTTTAATCTGATTAGGCTTTGAGTGAATGGACAAAGCGAAAAGGCTTAAACCCAAGTGAAAGGAGCGGGGAGGGGCGGGGGGCTTGGTGCCCTGTGAAGTGGAGACCCCGGCGGCTCACGGCAAATTAGGTCAAATTTGGCCAGGGAGACACGAGGGGAAGGAAGAAAGCGTGCGGGGGGGCGCCGGGCGGAGATCAGAGCGCTGCTGCGGCCCCGCGACCCCGCTGCCGGCCCCCCCACGGTGCGGGGGCTTGCCCTGACCCCGCCGGGGGGGCCAGGCACCCTCCAGCCTCGCGTGGCAAAGGTGCCGGGGAGAGCACCCCTTGGTGTTGCCACCATCACCTGGATGTGGGGCGTTCCCGTGGCCCCCCAGTGATTTGGGGGGGACAGGTAAAACCCATCCGGGGAGCTGCGCGTTTGCAAAGCCGTCCGTGTCCCCCGCCACCGCTGCATGAGGCAAGCCCCGCGTCCGTCCCTGCCCTCCCATCTGTCTGTCCCTGCCCTCCTGTCCGTCTGTCCCCGTGTCCGTGGGTCAGGGCACGCTGCAGGGTGCCCCTGGGGGTGGTTTGGGATGCGCTGTGTCTTGCTGCAGCCATGCACAGTGCTCACACCTCGTGTTTTTGGGGGGACCCAGCGCATTTTGGGCATCGTGTGCATGCCATGGCCTGGCACAGCCGCAGCCTCTGCGGGCGGTGGTGGCACAGGCATGTCCTGCTGGGGATGGGGGGTCCCAGCTTGTGCCCAGCCCCTCCGCGGGGCTTCGGAGCTGCACCGAGCACAGAGAAGGCTGCCGGGGGTCTGTGGCCCCCCTCGGCAGGCCGGCCACCTTCCTCCCACCCGTGGTTTCCATCGCATCGATCCTGCCCCTGATCGATGGGCGCTGCCGTGCGGCCGGGGGCGGTGCTGGCCGGCGGGGAGGGGGTGAGGAATGGCTTTTCGCAGAGCCCTGAGTGGCTTCCAGCATCGATCTCCCGGCGAGGAGCTGAGCCTCGTCAGGGATCAATTAGGCCAGTCATTAGCCGTGCCCCAGAGCGAAGCGTGAGTCTCGTTGGTGAGATGGAAGGGGATGGAGGTCCGGGGCTGGGATGGCTGGGGGGGAGCAGGGAGGGGCGCCCACCCCCAGAAGCCAAGGGGATCCTGGCACTGCCTGGGGGGGTCACCCTGAGGGGATGGGGCAGCTCCCTGCTCCCTGTGGTCCTGCAGGCACGGGGACATCCCAGCAGCTCGTCCCCACCCCGCAGTGGGGGCGAGGGGCGCCTGCCCCTCACCCCAAGTGCACGCGGGGTCCCCCGTGCCTCAGTTTCCCTGTTCGGCAGCTGGGCTTTTCCCACCTTACATCCCCCAGGAGGAAAGGGGCTGGCGGCGGTCACGGGAGCCCCGTGGTGCTGGGGTCAGCCCCACAGGTCGATAATGTTTGTAATGCCCCTTGGGCTTGGTTTGGCGGACGGATGGATCTGGGTCAGTGGGACGGGAGGCAGCGAGGCCGGAGGCACCGGCGGCTTCCTGGGGGCTGCCAGGTGATGTGAGGCGTTCACAAGCACTCGGCATGTGCCCAGTGCTCGTCCTGGCGTGGGGATGACAACCCTGGGGATGCCCCCTGTGGGTCGGGGGCGTGCGGAGGAGCCGGGTTTTGGCACAGTCGCTGCCCCCTGCGCTGCACCTTGGAGGCGGCGGGGACCCGGGGACAGAGCGGCTCAGCTCCAGGGTCAGGAGCACCTGGAAGCGGAGGAGAACCCCCGGGTCTGTGCAGTGGGGAGAGGGACCAACGCCACCTCTTGGTCCTCTGGGTTTTTTGAGGTCATCGTCACTGGTGCCTTGGTTTCCCTGCGTGTGATGGGCACGGGGAGCTCTGCCCAGGACCCACGTCCAAAGCGTCCCCAGCCTCTTCCCCAGCTCACAGGTCTGTTGTGTGGGTTTGTGCCCCAAGATGTGTGCCCGTGGGCCCCGGAGGTCTGGAAGATGGAGACTGGCTCCAAAATCTGCCCAAGCTGCCCTGCAACCTGCTGCGGTTCGTCGGGTCCAAACGCAGCCGGAGAACAAAGCCGAGGAGAACGAGGCCGTGGGTGAGGAGCGGAACGGCCCCGAGCAGGCACCGCCCGCAGCAGCAGCCTCTGCCCGGGAGCTGCGGCTTCCAAGAAACAGAAAATAAGGAGGGTTTAAAGAAAAAAAAAAAAAAAAAAAAAAGTTCCCCGATTACATCTGGTGAAGTGACAAATCTGCCAGGCAGGTGATTATCCTGTGTACGGACGTGCCGAACACAGATGCCGATAGGATTAAAGGGGAAGGGGAAGTGGGGGGAGCTCTCACCGTTAAACCAACACCTGATAAAAGAATAAACCAGCCGGAGGAAGAGATTGCCTGCGCTGCCAAGGTCGTGCGGGGAGGGGGCGGCTCCCCAGCCCCTCGCCCCTTGCTCGCAGGCGGGCAGAGCCCCCCCCAGCCCCGGCCGCCCCGTACCCGGCATGCCCTCGGCGCGCTGCTTCCTTTCCAGGCACGTCCCGGGCATCCCCTCGGGACGGTGCAGAAAATTAACAGCAGTTCAGATCTGAGGAACTTTATGACACGTGTATGATAGGACTGAACCAGGGCGTAATTGAATGACGGATGAGCTTCCAAGAGCCACATTTCCAGGGAGTAATGAAAAATAGAAG
This sequence comes from Cygnus atratus, assembly GCF_013377495.2. NCBI lineage: Eukaryota > Metazoa > Chordata > Aves > Anseriformes > Anatidae > Cygnus > Cygnus atratus. Next base: position 813,213 of record NC_066387.1, read on the forward strand.
TGCTATTGACTAAAGGAGCTTTCGGCGGCTGCTCCGCGCGGCGCGGGATGAGCAGGCTGCCGGCAGGGGGAATGCATCAATACGGCAAGTAATAGCTCAGTTATTATAACTCTGGAAATGTCATTCAGGCCTAACCAGAGAACACTAGCTATTAACTAGCCTTAAACAGAGCGCACGAGGCGGGGAGCCCGGCCTGGGAGCTCCCGATAATTATTTTACTTTTCTTCGTGGCTCCGCAGCGGTTTCCGTGGCGGGGGCTGGCCCCAGCGCGCCGCCCTCCCCTGCGCCCCGCTGCGGGGCAGGATCTGGCCCCGTGGCACCCAGGCGGGCGGCTCCGCGCTGCTCCAGCGCTCGTGCAGGGTGGCACGGGTTTGGCACAGGTTTGGCACGGGTTTGGCACAGCGCTGCTCTTGGCCCCTCCGGCCACAAGCGCAGGGCCGAAACCACCGCAGCTTCCCCCAGAGCCTCTGCAGAGGCCGATAAATGGCGGAGATCTGCGCGGGGCTTGCGGCCTGCCTGCATCAGGGCACGGTGCGCCGCGGACCCCTGAGGTGTAATGAAAGCCTGTGGGGAGAGTATCGAGTGAACCTAAATGGATTTTCTCCATTAACACAGACCTATCATCCAGTTATCAGCTCCTCGGCGCTGAGTGCCCGGGGCCTGCGGTCGGAGCGCCTGGTGCTGGAAGTGCTCTCCGCCGGCGCGGCAAACATCTGCTGCCGCAGCTGCACCCGCCCCGCGAGCTCGCGTGGGACGACGCCTGCGCCCTCTCCCCGGCACGCCTGGCACGGTTGTGCCCTTCGCCATGTGCCTTCAGAGCCAGCTCCTTCGGTCTCATTTATGGGGTTGTCCAATTTGGGGCACCCTTTGTGGGGACAGCGTCCCCAGTTCAGGACAGTGGGGTGCCGGGGTGGCCGTGGTGCAAGAACAGCCCTCCCCGTGCCGCAAGACCAGCCCTCCCCGTGCCCCCCACCCGTGGTGGAGGTGTTGGGGTCTGTGGCGAGCGGCAGGAGCGGTGGAAGCGGGTGTCATTCCTGCACACAGCCGCTACCTGCTTTGCAAGTCAGAGTTCATCATTAGCCAGGAAATAATTAATTGTTGGGCAGACAAAAGGCATTGCTCGGCCCCCCCGGGGACCCCGTCAAAGGGAGCTGTCAGGGGCTGGCGTGATAAATTACGGCTCCGCTGGCTCTGCAGCCCATCACCGTCAGGGCTGGGGAGAAATGTCCCACGTCGTCCTTTTGATTGGGGGTCACCGCGGGTCTGGATCCCGTCTGGCGTCCCCTGGCTGCAGGGACAGGGGCACCGGGGTGGCACAGGGTGCGTGAGGACCAGACAGGGCCAAGGGGCTGGGGCAGAGAGGCCAGGAAAGAGGCTGGAGGGCAAGCAGCGTCCGTCCTGTCCGTGTCCCCCTGTCCATCTCTGTGTCCTCCTGTCCCTGTGCGGCGTCCCGCTGGTGGCTTGTCAGCATCGGCGGCGTCACTGCGGGGCTGTGCCGGAGCTGCCGCTGTCCCCAGCTCCTGCCCTGTCCCCAGCTCCTGCCCGTCACGTGAGAGTGGCCACGCTCGTCGGCAACGTGCTGGGAAACCGCTCCCACTGCGCGCGTGAAATCTCCTTCGAATGGAAGCGTCGCAAGGTTAAAAAGTCACCCCTGAAACACGCCGCCCCACAGGCTCCCCCGGCCGCGACGGCGATGCCGCCTGAAAGCAGAGCATCCGACAGCCGAAGTGATGGGGAGTGAAAGGAGGCGAGGCCGGAGGCCATGACCGGGCACCTCCCGCGGTGTCCCCGCGGACGGAGACCCGACCCGGAGTTATCGGAGCCGTGAGCCAAAGGGGGATGGAGGAGGCGGCTGGCGGGGTGCTGGCGTTGAGCCGTGTTAATTGGTGTGCCTTAAATGAAGCGAGGTGGGCAGCTCTGCCTCAGGACGGGGAAACTGAGGCACAGAGGCTGCAGCAGGTCAAGCCTTGCCCCTGGCTCCAGGACCAGGCAAACAAAAGCTGCTGCTGCAAAGAGCCCCAGAGGGGCCAAGGCAGCGGTCACCTCCCCGCTGGCTCCTGCAGCCGGGTGGTCGGAGAGCTGCCCCCAGCGTGCCAGGCCCCGAACTTGCCGTGTGCTGTGGCTTGGCAGCGCTAACGAGGCCAGCCTGGAGCGGGTGAGCCGCAGGTGGAGCATGGGGGCCGTGCACCCCATCCCCTTTTGGAGACCCCCAAACGGGGGCCTTTGTCTGGATGCCCAGCGGGGCCCGGCGCGGGCGGCGGGGGGTCCGGCTGCCTGCAGCAGATAACCCCCAGCAGCTCCCGCCCCGCGCCCCTTATCAGCCATGTTAATTAGGGCGCTCAGCGTGAGCAGCCTGAGCACGTATGAGCACGCGTGGCCTCGTGCACGGGGCGGCACGTGTGTCTGCGGGGAGCGACGCGCGGCGGGACTCGTGCACGGTGCTGGGGGGAGTGAGCAGGATGGGTGTGTGTGGGGGCACGCGTGTCAGGCTGGGTGTGCGTGGGGCTGGGAGTGTGCAGGGTGGGAGGTGCAGGGGTGCTGGGGTGGGGGCGCAGGGTGCTGGGGTAGGGGTGCGCACGGTCTGGGCACGGCGGGGACCTGCCAAGCGCAGCAGCCTCGTCTCCTCTCCTTGCCTCCCCGCCGGAGCCCGGTGCCCTGCTCACCTTTGCTGTCAGCCAGCACCGTAAACACCTTCTGCTGCGGCGGCTCGGCCGTGTCCTGAGCCATCTGGCCGCCGGCTCTTGCCGTGCTCCGCTCGCCCTCCCCTGGCCCTTCCCCTGCTCCCACCGAGACCCTCAGCTCCTCTCCCGTCCTCCCCCCAGCACCCCTGGGTTTTGGGATCCCGGCACTGCTGCCCGCCCCATCCCGTGCCCACCCCGCGGTGCCCCCGCGTCTCTCCAGGAACGGCAGCGGGAGACGAGGACGCACAATTGACGGCGCTAACGCAATTACCGTTACATTTTCCAGCCGCCGTCTCTCCGACAATGAATTTCTGATCTGATTAAATTTGCGCGGACCCCGACGGCACATGCAGATGTCTGCCGCCAGCCCCGCAGCCGGCCGGGCTCGGGCGCTCCCGGAGCGGGCTGTGGTTGAGGGCGAGGGGTCAGCGTGGTCGGGGACCCCCGGAGCCCCCAGCCCCGAGGGGAGACGGCAGCGTCACCACCGCCAGCAGGGCCGGCACTGGGAGATGTCGCCCGGCCACGACGCAGAGCGGAGGAGATGGGGTCGGTGCTGCTACATGGATGAGGAGCACCCAAGGGTGCCCCCAGCACACTGCAGGGGGTGTCGGGGCTTTCCCCTGCATTTTGTCCCTTGGGGTCCTGCCTTGGCCAGACCCCGCTGCCTGGTCCCGGCAGAGTCCGGCTGCAGGAGGGGTGGCGGGGGGGGATCTGTGCCGCCTGGCTTATTACCGAGTTTAACCTACAGCCTTCCTTACATGCCACAGTGCCCGTAACTAGTGCAGAGGCTGCTTTTATGTGCAAATGAGCCTTTTTTTTTTTTAAATCTTTGACAGAAAATGTGCTGTGTTTACATAACAGAGGGCCCTGGTACTCTGGAGAGGGCCACTGACAGTGCTGGCAGGAGATGTTAAGAAAGATCTAACATTTCTGATCTCTGTTTAGCCAGAGGCGCTGAGAGGCAGCAGGGGAGGGTGGCCGGGGGGCGCCCGGGGGACAGCGGCTCTGTTCCTGCTGCCCGGGGCACGGCCACGCAGGGGTCAGGGGCCGTGGGCTGGCCCTGGGGGCTCTGAGCCACCCCAGGGGGCCCTGAGCCACGGGACGGGGCCGTGGGTGCAGGTCCGAGACCCTCTGCATTGAGGGGGGGACGCAGGCGGTGGCCTCGCTTGGTGGCATGGGACAACACGAGAGAGCCACGGGGCAGTGACATCAGCCTGGCCATGTCCGTGTCCCCCCAGGGGTGCTGGGGAGGTGACCCAAGGGTGCTTGCAGCCCCCAGACCTGCATCAGCTGCGGCAAGCCTGGTGGGGAGGGCAGGGGGAGCTGCTGCTGCCAGGTTAAGTGGGAAGATGACCAATATCCAAAGGCCCGCCAGGTTAAAATGCATTAATTCAGGATAGTCCGTTAATGGCAGTATTGATTAGTCTCAGTGCTGTGCTAACGAGCAGCCATGTTAATGAGGGGTGAGTGGTGTGAATTGCAGCAGCTGGTACAGATTCAGGGAGCCGTGATTAGGGGAGGGGACGCACACCCCAAAAGGGGCTGCGGGGCGCGTGGCCTGGGGGGCTGCTGAGGCACGGCTCTGGCATGAGGAAAATGGGGAATTTCTGTGCCAAAACCCCGTATTTCCCATTGACGCCTGCTTTTTTTTTTTCTCCAGGAAAGTGAGTAACCTTGTGAGCCAGAGGAAAACCTGTCTTGTCTGTGCCTGTATCAATCAATCAGCCGTGTGTATCTCTCTATCTCCCCGTCCGTCCGTCTCGTTATTTCCTACTGTACTTTGTCATCGCGGCAGTGCCCGGCTACAATCTAATCAGCGCCCGTGTTAAGAGGTCTGCGCCGTCTGGTCGGGTTTGGTCCCGGACCAGGATGTGCTAAAAGCTCCTGCTTCTGTTTCCCAAAGGGTTCTGGTGGGTTTTTGGGGGGGCAGGAGAAAGCCGGAGCAGGTTCACGTTTCTGCGGGGCTGAAATACAGCCCGGGACCTGGGCTGCTTGGTTTTTGGACTGGCTTGCTTTTTTCATTTGTTTTTTTTCCTCGAAAATACCGAAAGACTGAGTTTCTTCACCCTGCCCACTCGTAGCCCTGTTCCCTGCGTGGTGTGGGAGGAACAATGCCCAAATTCACCTTTTCCTGCTGCTTTTCTGTTTCTTAGTGTAACTTTGCAAAACTCGTGCTGCTTTGGGCAGATGCCAATGCAGGGAGCAGAGGAGCCAGGCTCTGGCTCCAGTGTGTCCCTGCTCTGTGGCAGGGGCACCCATGGGTGCTGAGGGTCTGCGCTCCCTGGCACGCCAGCAGCGATGCCGGAGTGGAAAACAAGGCAAGTTCGTGGTCGGGGCAGAAGGTCTGGCATGAGGGGTTTTCTCATCTCTTCTCCCACTTTGCTTCCCCAGCACTCTTCACCCAAGACCCTCTCAGGTCCTTAGAGAAATGAATTAAAATTCACACCGTTACATTAATCGTGTAGCATCACGACACTGCGTTGACCCTTAGGCAGCTCAGTCCCAGCTCCTTCTGCTGGAGCCAAACCAGCTGCATCATCCCTCTGCTCCCTTCACATGCATCATTGGGAGGAAGAGCAGCCTGGTTTTAGGGTGCCCGTGAGTTCGCCCGAGGGCAGCCCTGCAATGGGACGTCAGCCCCAGCCCGGTGCCGGCTGCCCATGGGGGCAGTTTGTGCATGGAAGCCCCTGAGAAGTTCTGGCACCCGCGGCGCTCTGTGGCTCCTCATACTCAAGTCGTCTGGCGTGGCTCTGCCTCCAAATTAATGTGTGTGGTTGAGGGCACGTCTTACAGGATAAGTGCGTCGTCTTGAGAGCGTTCGAGATGTGAGAAGGGCCGAGTGCTGCTTCTCGGGGTGAAAGGGACCAAACTGCGGGAGGATGCCCAGTTCTGACGGTCCCGTGTCTGTGCCCAGAGCCCTGCGGGTTGGGGGCTGCAGGACCACGCTCCCTGAGGTCCAGCCTCATGGGCCAGATCCTGCCCCAGCTCATGGTGCTGCGGGTGCATCCCCGGGGCAGCACATGCCCTTCTGCACTGCTGCGTTTTTGCTACCTGTTGATGGAAACCTCTCCAATGCGCCGCGTGTCCAGGGCGCTCGGCCGCCGCACGCTGCGGATTCGGCGGGCTCGCGCCTGCATTTAAACAAATTTTGTTTTTTTTCCCCATTATAAAGTCTTCCCTTCGCCTGCGGGAGGGTGGAGTGCTGCTCTTTTTCTAGATCTGCAAACAGGCTGAAATAATAGCTGCGGGTGTACCCATTTATCTATATGTCTATCTATTCATGCATCCCATCTCATCCCACTCTGTCACCGGGTCCTGTAATATCTTAGCATCTCCCTAAAGCAAAAGATGACAATAAAGTGTAAATGGGGAGTGTTGGCTCTGGAGCATAATGATGGCAATTTAGATGCCAGCCATAATTTTTCCACCGTTGCCCCAGGTAACAGAGCAGTTGTCTCCTGTGGGAGCGCGGGCGAGCCCGGACGAGGTTACCTCCACTCTCCTGTGTCTAATCGCCGCCGCGCGTTTCTCTGGCTGTCATTTACATTTGAAAAAAGGAAAGGGAAATATCTTTAAATCAAGATGAGTGAGCCTCTGGAGGGCGAGGCTGCACCAGCCTGGGAGGCTCCCCGGCGATGGAGGCCCTTGGCCAGCCCCAAACTGGGACCTCGAGCACCCGGGGACGTCGGCTGCCCGCATCGCCCCGGCCTCGGGCACAGGTTTCCCCGCAGGCGTTGCGGGGAGAGCTGGAAGCGGTTCCCTGTGGCGGGGGAAAGCAATCACGGCGGCGGTGCTGCATGGCGATTTGCATATCATTACCCACAATGCGCTGCCCTCCCCGGGCTGCCGGGGGCTGCTCCCTGCCCGGGCCCCGCTCGCCATAACCCCATTGTGTCGGTGCAGGGGCTGGGCGCTTTCGCGTCTTATGCAAAAAGTTGTAAAAAAAGCCAATCTTGCAAGAAACGTGGTTGGGGTTGGCGCCGCGGGTAGCCCCGGCTGCTGGCCTGGGGAGCTCCCACGGGTGCCGCCAAGCAGCGCCTGCTGCGGGCGCGGGGCTGGGGTCTGCAGGGATGAAGAAGAGCGCGGAGAGCTGGCTCTCGTGGTGCTTTGGGACCCCTGGGCAGGAGCAACAGGATTTGTATGGGTGCTGCCACCCGAGCCTCCTGCCAGCATCGCCCCCACGTTGCATCCAGCAGCAAGGAGCCCGGGAGCGTTGGCAGCAAACCTCTGTGCTGTTGGGTGCTGGGTGGGAAAAATGCACTAACGATGAATCCACCGGTGCTGCCCCACTGCTGGACAGGGCTGGGGGGGACACGTGGAGGACAGAGGCTGACCCAGGAGCCAAAACTGGTGACCGCGATTGAGCTTGGCAGGAGCAGGTGATTGAGGGCAGGGTGCTGGTGGCCAAAGGCTGTGGCCACACCAGGGTTTCCCCGGCCCCGCGGAGCTGAGCCGGGCGCACAGCCCCTGCCATGCGGCGCGGCCGCAGGCTGCGGCGGGGCTGTCAAACGGCATTAAGCCCAAAGTAACCTCCCGTCGATGGGAGCCGTCACCGTCAGTCCAGATAACTGTAATCGAGCTGCTGAATATGTAGCTGGGATCGGAGTTTTGTAGTTGAGATAAATATTGATATTAAAGCTGTCAGGGCTGGCGAAGTGACGCTTGATGCCGGCTCCGCCAGTTTCTCATCGCCTGTCCCACCAGTTCCCCCTGGCCCCGGCTCTGCACGGCTCCAGGGGGCTCTACGTGTCCCGTGGTCCCCCCAAAAAGCAGGGCCCATGCTCTGACGTGCCATGGCTGTGACTTGCTGCCGTCAGCTGCAAGGAAAAGGGCAACCCTATGCAGGGCCGGTGCCCTGCAGGCTGGGACAAGCCAGTGGCACCCAAAGTCCCCAGCCACGGACGCACACGAAGTGGTCACCACGTCCCTGCACATCTGCCCCATGGGGGACCCCAACATGTGGATGTGGGGGGGGGGGTGCAAAGACCCCAAAGAGAGGGGGCAGCCGGTGACGCATGGTGTGGGGCCTTGGTGTTAGCGAGCAGGGGGGTTTCTGGGCGAGGTGGCTGCAGCTGGGACCTGCCCACACCCAACGTGCTCTGAGACCAGAGAGCTGAGGGCCAGAGCTCACAGTTTTACTGCTTAGGTGTAAAAAAAATCCATCCTGGATTTTTTTCTGGTGTAACAAATCCATCCTGGAAAATCCGTCCCTGGGCGGGCAGCAGGCACAGGGCAGCACTGGCAGCCCAGCTGGCCGAGCGGAGCAGTGACTAACAGGCACAGGGCTCAGACGCCTGGAAAATAGAAAATGAACCCAAATCCCTCCTCTGCCATCCCCGTTTTAAGGGTTGTTCCTGCTGGATGCTGCTTGCTGCCGCCTTGCCCCTGCGGCTCATCATTGGAGGCACTCGGCCAGTGAGTGGGGAGAGCTGAGTGCGGGTCCTCCCGTCCCCAAAAATAACTGAAAAGGGGAAAACCATAACAGGCGTCTCCAAACCACCTGCCTGTCCCTGCGGAGCCATCCGGGAGCCCTCGTGTCCCACAGGTGCCAGTCCCTGTCCCTCCTGCCGCTCCCCGTGCTCCCGCGTGCTCCGTCTTTATTTTTTTAATTAGCCGATTCGCTATCTGACGCTGAAGTGCGTTTCCAGCCACCACACTCAGGAAACCTCATTAACACAGATCAAAAGGAGCTTTTAATGATTTATAAAGGTGCAGCAGTTTGGAGAAATTAAATAATTTACGTGGTGTGTGTACGGCGGGTCCCTCAAGACCACATTACAGGCGCACCGTGAGCTGCAGCCGGAGCCGCGCCGCGCTGCCGGAGCGTGCATGGCGCTGCACGTCCCTGCCGGGGCCGAGGGCTCGTCGCCTCTGCTTGGCACGGCTGGGAGAGCTGAGGGCAGGGCGGCTCCGTAACCCTGCCCCATGTCTTGTTCTGGCCATCATCAGGGCTCGGCCAGGTTGGGGGCGTTGTGTTGGTGTGGTCGTCACATTTCTGCAGCGCATTGCAGCGGGGCATGGGGAGGTGATTGTGGGAACAGAGGGGAATTGGAGAAACTTTCCCAGGTGGAAGAGCAGCTGCTCTCCCCTGGCTCTCTGGCCATGCAAACATGTCACCAGCGTGCTTATAATAAATACTGGCTCCACGGGACCGGGTGGGAGCCAATGGGGTGTTGGGGTGGGATGGCGAAGAGTAGATGGGTGCAGGTGTTTTGGTGCTGTGGGCTCCGGCTCCATCCACCTGTCGAGTCCCCGGCATAGGCGGTGGGACCCCAAAAGCTGCTCCCAGCTCCTCGTCCCGCCCTGCATGGTGAGCACCGTGCCAGGCACTAGCTGGGGCTTCATCTGCACGCCGGGCTCTTTTGCAAACGTGCAGCCCAAGTCCCCTGTGCCCCCCCCAGCTCCGGGCACCGCACCGCATGCGGGCGCTGAGTCTGGCTTCACGCAGGACGCCGCTCCGCTCCGCGGCGTTGTAATGCAGGCTGCCCAAGGAGAAAAAAAGAAACAGACGGGAAAACTAGCTTAAACGCTCCCGGCGTGAAGTCCATTGCCGGCCACGGACGTGCCAGCAACCAGCAGAGCACCAGGATTAATGGAAAAGAGCCGGAGCGCTGCGGAAAGGAGTCACGCGCCCGCGCCTCCTTCCGCGGGAGTAATTCCCCGCCGGCCCCGTGGGATGGGGGGCTGCCTTTTTGCTCCGTTTTACTGCATTTTGCTGTGTTTCGTTCATTGTGTTTCCCCCCCTGGTGGGGGGAGAGGGGCTGGCGGCGGCGAGGGTGGCTGCTGGTGGCCGCTTTGCATTTTCATCAGGTTGTGCTAAAAAAAAAAAGACGGCGAGAGCGCGCCAGGCAGGGCTGGGGCTGTTTTTTTTTTTGGGGGGGGGGGGGGGGAGGGCTGCTCGGCTTTATTTTGCTCTGTAAGAGGCTTATTACTCCTGATCACGCTGTGACTATTTGAGTGACGGAGAATTTCAGCAGATGAAGGTGGAAGAGAGAATTTTCTGTGACCGGCTGCCCTGGGGCCATAGGACCCCCGGGAGCTGGGGACCCCTGGCGCCAGCCCCCACAGCCCTGTGCTCGAGCCCCGCGTCGCCTCCCGCCCGGCTGCTGGAGCCCGTTCCAGCCCCTTGCTCCTCTGATGGTTGCAAACCTTCTAATTTCCAGCCTCAATTTATTCATGGCCAGTTTATACCCATTTGTTTATGTGCCAACACTGTTCTTCAGCTTAAATAGCTCTTTTCCATCCATAATATCTCCCCCCCCCCCCCCCCCCAACGTATTTCAGTGAGCGCAATCATATCTCTTTTCAAGCTGTTCGGGAAAGAAAAATCTGAATTATTTAACCCTTGGGACACTGGCTGGGCTTGCAGGGTGTAACCAGACCACGAGACAAATGCCCTTTGTCGGTGCACAAGGCTGCCGCGCTCCTTTGGGGCTTTTAGGGGGGGCTGCTGCTGCCTGGAGGGGAAACTGAGGCAGGGGCTGCGGGGGGGGCTCGGGATGGGGTCTGGGTGCTGCGGTGCCCAGCACCACTGCCCGCTGGGCACGGCTGAACCACGGCAAAGCTTTGTGTTGGGCGCTTCTGTAGGGTTTTGTGGGGCAGGCAAGTGAGGGGCGCGTCCACCGTCCTCCGAGGGTCACCGGGATGTGAATTTAGATGAGATTTAAAAAAAAAACAAACAACAAAATGAGAGCAAGCCAGAGAGCGCGTGTGCTGCCTCGGCAAATAGGGACGGGAAGGATTCAACCTCCCTGCCAGAAGAAATGGCTCGCAGGTGGGGTGCCGAGAGCCGTGGCAGGACGGGGCTGGCCCTGCTGGAGCAAAATCCTCAGCATGGCCATGCCGGTGCCACCCTGTGCGTGGAGGGGACCTGCGGGTCCCTGCCCAGCCCCGGCTTCACCCCAGGGTGGCACCTCAGGGCTGGGGGGAGCCAGGGGTGCCTCCTGGAAGAGCCCTGCCTGGACTTGGCCCCGGCAGCCACAGGGTCACTGGGCTCAGGTGCAGGATTTGGCCGGGGCGCAGCCACCCCCAGGTTCCATCGGGTTGCAGAAAAAGCCTTAAAAAAAGAAAAGTAGAGAGCGAGGGTTGGCGTGACGTCTCCCAAAAGCAGCTTTGTCATCGACTTGGCTCTTGGAAGGCTTTTTCTCCTCCCCAGTGAATGTCTGAGAGGGAGAACCAGGGGAAGGCGCCCCCACAGCCCCCAGTGCCGTCCTGTCCCTGGCCGGCACCGCACGGGGACCCGGCGGGGGGCAGCGGGGCCGCTTGGTTCCCGATGTTTTATTCTAGGCAATTTCACTCCAATGGATTTCCGCTCTTGTCATGCAAAAGGGGCAGGCATGTGAGGGCCGGGAAAGTTCTCAATTAACGGCCAGGGGACGCGAGTGGGGAGCGAGGGCAGGGGGGTGGCACTGGGTGGGCGCTGGGGCACCCCGGGTACTCCCCTGGTGCCCCCCGCAGCCGCCCCCATGCACGGAGCCCCTGGGGAAGGGTCCCTCGGGCTGGGGGCTGTGGGACCGGGGCAGCCCCGTCCCCTGCCCCGCAAAGCTGCAGGGCTGTCAGGCAGCGCTAACGGTAACGAATGCCCCTAATGAAGCACCCAATTAGCCGGGATCCCAGCCCTAATGGTAGCTGACAGAGCTGAAAGCCGCCTGGAGTCGATTGTCAAGCGCAGCATCCCACCGGGGTGAGCGCCGAGGCCGCTCCATTCATCTCTGTCAGGGAGAAGCGAGGCTCCCGCGTTAACCCTTGGGCGCTGGGCGAGCTCCGGGCCCCCACGGCCCCAGCACCAACGCAGGCACCCGGTAAATGGTGAAATCCTACACATTGTGCGGGGCCCGTGCCGGATGCGAGCAGCTCTGGAGGCACAGATCCCACAGACGGTGCCAGCCCCTGGTGCGGGTGGGTGCTGAGCACGGGGACGTGGTGCAGCTTCCCGCAGCTCTGGCCACAGCGGGACGCGGGGTCCCCGCGTTGTGCAGAGGGGCTGGGTGAATGCCATGTCCAAAATTCCCAGGATTATGGCAGGATGCGCTCACGGGGGAGGTTTTCATTCGGCGTGACCTCAGCAGCCCCGGTGCGGACGGGATGCCCGTGCCCCAAAACTCCCCAGGGAGCCATCGCATTCCGTCCCACCGGGCTGCAGCATTTCACCGTTTTACCTTTATTTTTATTTTTTCTAACATTTTACCTCGCAGCCGGCCCATGGCAGCTCAGCACCGTACCCTGGCGGCTCAGCACCACGAGCGGGTGCCAGACCAAGCGCGCACAGCTCACCAGGGAGTGCGGTGCTTGCCAGGGAACGTGCCGAAACTGCCCGGCTCAGCCCGTCCCCAGCCCAGCTGAGATCTGCGGGTTTTTTTTTTAATACATTTTGAAGCAGACGAATTAGCGATGTGCCTCGTTTAGACAGTTCAAATCCCACTCATTTTAATTAGCGCGGCCTGGCAGCCCTGCTGCGGGTATTACACGGGGCGACAGCGCGCTTTCCAGGTGGCGGGTTTTTAAAATGCTGTTGACATTTCGCGGACCGAATGACTTAAACGATAACAAATTAACAGACGGCTCCGTGCGTGCGCGCCGCTCCGTGTCTGGCTCCGCGGGAGCTCCCGCGAGCAGACCCCAGCCTGGGAGCGCGCCCGGGATTTACGGGGTGGGGAAGCAGCACGGGGGGGGTCAGAGGCACCAATAAAACTTTGCCGGCAATGAAAAGCCAGGACGGGTCCGAGACAAAGTCACCCAGAGCCTGGGGTGCGTGGGGATGGATGGGGACGTGCCCTGCCCGCCCTGTCCCCAGCACCGTCCCCACACCGGAGCATGCCCCAGCGCCCCCCGTGCCTCCCCACAGGGTCCCCAGGGGCCTGTCGCTGCCTGTGCCACCCCGAGCCCTGCTCGTCAGTGGCACGTCTGCCACCCGCAGCTGTGGGGACGGGGACAGGGACGGGGCGCAGCATCACCAAGGAGGGAGAGCCCAAGCTGTGCAGGCAGCCTGTCCCCATGTGCCATCGCCCTGTCCCCATGTCACATCCCTCTGTCCCTGCATCTCACCACCTTCTCCCCACGTTCCATCGCCCTCTCCATAAAATATTATTTCCTTAGCTTTACAAAGTGTGACTTCATGCCTATGGCCCTAAAAGCGCCAGGCTGAGCAGACTTATGGCTGGGGGGGGACGGTGGGGATGGGGACATCAGGGGCCATCAGGCTGGGGAGCCTGGGTCGCACTGCTGCTGCCCCCTCCCTCCCACACACCTGCAGTGTCCCGTGCTTGTCCCCAACCCAAGAGACCCCCTGGGGTGGTGGGACGGGGGCTGAGGGGGCACCGTGCCAGGGCTGCTCTCTGCTCCCCCCCCCCCCCCCCAACAAAGGCAGAGCCCTCCCCTGGCCCCGGGAGCGCCCGGCCCCGTCCGTGCCATTTATCACAGCTAATCAGCTTTAATTCAGCAATTTGTCAGTCCGGCAAAAGCCCTTGGAGTTGGTTGATTTTTTTTCCCAAAAATATAATTATTATTATTATTCCCCTGATAAGCGTGGGCCCTTCTGTTACAATCGCCTTAGCTTGGGCTTTAATAACAATCATTAAAATAAATAATTTTTTTTTAAATAAAAGGAAGAGAGAAGAGCTTTTTATTTTTTTTTATTGTTTTGTATGTGTTTGAAATTGTTTCCCAGTAAATCGCAGCCCTTTGTATTAATTTTACATTTTAAAATGTTACCTTGCCAGGGGCAGGGTTGGCACAACCGACTCGGAAAAGGAGAGGGAAGGAGAGCGAGCAAAGCCCTTCTCCTTAATTAGCGCCTGTCCCTGTGTGATCAGAGTGCTTATGAGGCAGGTAATGAGCTGGATGGCGGCTCCGCGCCACCGCCCGGCTCCTTTGGCAAGGCTCAAGGACCTGAGCCCCCGTCCTGGCCCCCCCTGCCACTTTTGGGGTGCCTTTTTGGGCACCGGTGGTGCTTTGGGGGCTGCCTCTGTCCCTGCTGGGGCGTGCAGCGTCGTCGGTGCGTTCAGGACATCCGTGTGATGAGTTTGAGCCAGCCTCAGCCCGGGTGCTCGGGCGGTGTCGGGGAGCACCAGGGGGTGGCTGTGGGCAGGATTGGAGCGGGGTGGGGGCACAACGTGGGACACATACGGGACACGTCGTGGTGTTGGGGGGAGCGGTGCTGCAGGAGCCTCAAGTTAATTAGCAGAGAAAAGTCATCACAAGGGGGGGGAAAAAAGGAGAAGCACCAGGTTGGTTGGGGGGGGTGCGGGGTTGGGCTGGAGGGGGGCCAGGGTGCTGGGGGCAGGGACCGGGTGCTGCTGTGGGGTGGGAGCCACCGTGCACAGGGACCTCTCCCGGATCCGCTAATCCCTTAATCTCTCCGTTAATCAGTGCCAAAAACGCAAATTACAACGGGATTGCGGCACGCATCGGCACTAATACCAAAAGGGCTGATGCTTATCGTGGTGAATAATGATTTTTTTTGCTCCTCAGTACCGAGTGTCGCCCGTTTATTAATCCCACAACACCGAGGCGCCGGGTTTAATCTCCTGAGGTTGATCCTGGGCGGGGGGGGGCTGGGGTGATGGGGGGGTGCGGGGCCGGGCAGGATCAGGCCCCTTGAGGGGGGGGGGGGGGGGGGGGTGCAGGGTGCTGACGCCGGCTGTGCCGCAGGTTCCACCGCGGGGACTACACGGTGGAGGTGAGCATCAACGACTACCTGGACATCTACTGCCCGCACTACGAGGAGCCGCTGCCCGCCGAGCGCATGGAGCGCTACGTCCTCTACATGGTCAACTACGAGGGGCACGCGTCCTGCGACCACCGGCAGAAGGGCTTCAAGCGCTGGGAGTGCAACCGCCCCGACTCCCCCAACGGGCCCCTCAAGTTTTCCGAGAAGTTCCAGCTCTTCACCCCCTTCTCGCTGGGCTTCGAGTTCCGGCCCGGCCACGAGTACTACTACATCTGTGAGTGGGGGGCTGGCGGGGGGGTTGAACACTGCCCCCCAAATCTGCCCCAGTTCCCCTGAGCGAAGGGGAGCAGCGGCCACACTGGCTGTCCAAAACGCTACAAAGCCCCCAAACCTGGGCATGTGGCAGGATTGGGCCCCTTTTTAATTCCCAGAGCAGCCAGGCTCTGAGGTGGCGGTAGAGGAGGATGAGAAAGAGGAGGAGGATGAGGATGAGGAAGAGAGCTGCTCCAGCCTCGGGAAAATAAGCTAATGGGCTCGGATCGGGCGCTGGGAGCCTTGTGATCAATAAAGGGTAAAAAAGTAAAAATAAATTAGAAACAGTGACCCCCGAGCACCCGCTGGTGTCACAGGGAGGCAGGGACGCCTCTCTCCTCGCTCAGGAGCTGCCCGGCCTGCTTATCTCCCTTATTATTTCTCCCCCTTTTTCCTAAAGCATCTGTTTTCAGCCCACTTAATTTGTTCCTTTTATCTATATTAAATTACCATTTCCCCCCCTTGTTCTCTCCCCCTGTAAAATGTCACTCGTGAAATAACGGCAGCTACAACTCTCTCTTCCCCCCCCCACCCCGTTTTATTTTATTTTTTTATTTTTTTTTTATTTTTAATGTCGTTAGGGAGAGATTACACAGGAGTAAATGGTGAAGCTGATCATTGCTAAACCGGTTAGGATTCATGTCATGCGGAACATTAGAAATTATGCCTCTTTGAGGAACCGTATTTAGCAGACATGAAAGAAAAGAAATTACCTCCTCCTCGCGCCCGCGGATTGGAATGCCATTAACCTCGCGGGCACGGGGACGGGGCCACGCTCCCGCGCTGGGCCAAGGTCGTGCGCTGGCCCTGGGGACGGGGATGGGCACCACAGGCTCCGTGCACAGTGCCAGGCACCTGCGCCGTGACCTTCCCGAATTTTGGCAGTCGTGTTCCCTAACAGGGCGCTGCACGAGGGAGGAAAAGGAGGGGATAAGAAGTAATGGGTGCTCCGGCACCCGCTGCCCGGACCCTGCTCCATCACTGGGGACGTAGTCCCGGTGTCGCTGCTCATTCTGGGGTCCCCAGAGCCTGCCGTGTCCCCCCCGACAGCTGGCGGGGAAGGGGTGCTGGTGGCCCGGAGCCGCGCGTGCCAGGCAGGGTGGCCTCTTGCTGCCGGCTCTCGCACGAGCCACATCCCAATTCCCCCTTCTTCCAGCTCAAATTAAACTTTATTGAGAGTAATGCGCTCTTCCCTTCTTTAATTCAAAAAAAAAAAAAAAGAAAGAAAATTAAATTCCTATAAAAACACATATATAAAAATCACATTTTCTAATATTGCGAGGGGACTTTCACCAAGATAATTATTGCAATTACTCCCTTTGTCTCTCCCATGGAGTATTAGTTTTGCTCTGCCTTTAGCCTCATTTTGCCTGCGAGGGAGAGCCACGCAGACCTGCTCTCGCTCTCGCCCTCCTTGGTGGCACGGGGAACAGGACAGAGGCCACTGGAGAGCCACCAGCGGGGATCAGGCTTTGGGCAGAGGGCTCCTGTGGCACACATCAGCCAGAATCGCCCCATGCCGTGGGGCTGGGCATTGCAGACGTGGAGCCCTGTCCCCATTCCCTTCCCTGTCCCCATCCCGGGGGCTTGGGGCTGTGGGTGCAGGCAGAGCATCGCCGCCAGCACCCCGGGGTGCCACCGTGAAACCCGGGGCTTCCCCAGTGGTGATGGTGGTGACACCGACACCGAACCCTCGCCCCTTCCTCCGCTCTTCCCATCCCTGCCCTCGTGTTCTGCAAGGCGTTTAATCCCACGTGTTAGCCGAGAGCCCACGGAGCTGCTGGAGGCAGCCCGAATATTTGCTGCTGATCGCTGCCAGCTGTACTGGGACCAGTAAAGGCCCTTCACTGGGCTGCCCTGGAGCAGGGCAGGGCCAGCCCCAGCCCTCCCACTATAAAGGGTCCCTGCCCCGAGGGGGTCCCTGTCCCGAGGGGGCTCCTGTCCCGAGGGGGCTCTGCTCATCCCCACTGGGGGCTATGGGGTCTGAGCTGATGCCTTGCTAACGGGGCTGCTTCTCTCTCCCCTTCCTGCTTCTCTGCAGCTGCTTCTCCCCCGAACATGGTGGACAGGCCCTGCCTCAAGCTGAAGGTTTACGTTCGGCCGACGAGTAAGTGAGCGCCACGGGGCCGTGGGGCGGGGGCTGTGGGGCGCAGGTGCCCTGCGGGGTGGGCTGCTGGCCCCCGGGGGGCTGCTGCTTTCAGCCACTGGTGGGTGACGGGGGACCTCTGGTTTCTGTGGGACTTGGCTGCATAAATATGGCTTTAGAGGGAGGGGAGGTTTGGGGCAGGAGCCCCTGAGCTTTGGGAAAACGCAGACCTTGTGCCAAGTGCTGTGGTTGCATCTAATCCCCACGGTACGCCAGGTCCCGGGTGTCCCCCGGTGTCCCCAGGGTGGCGCTTGTGTGTCACCGAGGTGCAGGAGGCTGCGAGCACCGGGGGGGCAAACCCTGCTGGTGTCCTGGGGCTTGGGGGTGCCCCCATCCTGCCCAAAAAGCTCCTCTGTAGGGTCCGTGCCCGGAGCCATGGCTGGCGCAGGGCGAGCGCCTCGCCTGGGCGGCTGCCGCCTGCCGCTGGGTTTCAGAAAGGGGAAAAAAAAATAATAATCTCTGCACAGTGGCTACTTTTCAGAATCAAATAACTCAGCCATTTAAAAAAACAAATTAATAATTTTCTTCTCCTGTTAACGTGTAATTAGCAAATGGCAGCAGCTCTCCCTGGGGAAGGGCTGAGTGCCTGCGAAATGTCACCATTTAAAAGGATGTCTTTTTTTTTTTTATTTGCATGGCTTTAAAATAAAACCCAATATAATGAAACCATCTGTAAAAAATCATTCTGTTTTGTTCGGGACTAGGGCATAATGGGGGAAAAAATCTCTCCTGATATAATTTTTTTAGTATTTTAATAATATCGGGATTTTATTATGGGGGTGCCTTGCAGAGAAGGGCTGCCTTTGTGCAGCCGTGGCACAGGCACTGCTCGGGGGGGGGGGGGAAACACGGGGCCCCCGGGGAATCCACTCTGGACCCTGGGACGTTTGCATCTGCAAGCACCCGGCTCTGGGTGAGACGGGTCCTGGGTGACCCCACATGAGGACCCTGAAGGATGGGGGCAGGAGGATGGGGCAGGGGCAGGCACTGCTTTTCCTGGCTCTGGGTCTGTAAAAAATCCTTAATCCGGTGATAAACACGAGAGAGCAGAGCCCGGGGAGTGCGCTAACAGCGTTAGCCATAATTTAACTTATTTCTGGCCACGCGCCGCTTTGCCACCCGGCGCGGTGCCGGATTGCTGGGCTGGTGTCACGCAGCTGGGCCGGATCCAGCCCTGCTGGCATCCAAGCAGTCGGGGAGGCTGGGCAGGGGACGGGGCCCAGGCGCTGCCTGACGCCACCCTGGGGTCCCCAAACCCAGTGGGGTGCTGAGCATCACCCCCTCCCCTTGCCCGCCGTGCCCCGGGGTGGGCTCAGCCGTCTCATGCCTCCCTTCTCCTCTCTCCCGCAGACGATTCCCTCTACGAGTCCCCGGAGCCCATCTTCACCAGCAACAACTCGTGCTGCAGCCTCAGGGTGCCGCACGCCGCGCTCGTGGTGGTGCCGGTCTTCTGGACGCTGCTGGCCTCCTAGCGCCGCGGGGCGAGGTGCGGGACGGAGCGGGGCTGTGCTGCCGGCCAGGAGCCCCCCGGAGCCCCCCGCACCAGTGCAGCGCGCCAGGGGAGCAGTCCCGCACCAGCGGCGGTGGAACCGGGACGGATCCTGCCCGCGCGCCTCGAGGGCTCCCTTCCCTGCAGCTCGCTCGGCTCCGGCTCCCCCGTAGGATGTTGCTTTTTACATTTCTAGACCAAATATAGAGTCCTGATTTTTTTATTATTTTCGATTTTTTTTTTTTTTTAAAGATTTTTATTTTTGTTGGCTCCGTTTTCAGTCCAGGCTTCCCTGTGTCAGACTGAACCGCACGGGGGGGCGCTGGGCGCTGAGCCCCTCTCCGGGGCCGTGATGGCTGCGGCATGGCACACTGCCTTCGCCCGGTGAGATGGACACCGCCACGGTGCCGATGGCATGGACTCCTTCCCAGCCCGGCCGCCCCTCTTGCAGCAGGACGTCGCAGCGCACGGGGATGGGGGACCCGGACGGACACGAGGCTTCTGGGGGGGTCCCCGAGCTACGAGCCCCCTGGGGTGACCCCTCCCCATGGCTCGCACTGTGGATGTCACCTCCGTCCCCACAGGGCAGCTCCGCCAGCAGCGAAGTGGCAGCACCCACGGGGAGCCCTGGGGGTTCTGGATGGCACCAGGAGCCCCCCCAGGTGCTCAGCTGGATCTGGGGCTGGAGCAGGGCCGACTGCTCCCCCCCCCGGTGCTGCATTCCCTCTGTGTCAGCCCAAGCACTGCCTGTGCCCCCCCGGGGGCTGGATTCCCCCCCACCGCCAGGATGGAGCAGCTTTTTGGGTCTGCACCCCATCCTCCTCGCCACCTCCCAGCTGCTCGTGGCCCCACGGGCTCGTCCCCAGCATCAGCCGTGGGGGGCGGATGGGGCCCCCCCTATGATTGTCCCCCCTGCTCTGCGGGGGGCTGGCACCGGGGCCACGGCTGCGCCGGGCTTTGGCTTCTTCTCCTCTTCTTTCTTCGCATCCAAAAGGAAACCATGGAAAAACCCCATCGGCCCCAAAGCGCAGGGGGTGGGAGATGAACCAGAGAGGGGCCCGGCCCCTCCTCGCCTTAAATCCAGGACTGTGTCCCCCCCCCGGGGGGCTCACGCCGGGGGCGGTGGCCCCAGGACGCCGGCTCTGCCTGCGCCGAGCCCTTTCCACGGACCTTTTCCAGCCCCGTCTCTTTTCTCTGCGGGGGCCCGGGGGCCGCTCCGCTCTGTAAATACAGCCGGCAGGCGCTATACTGTGAGCGTTTTTTTATGTATTGTTGAGAATGAATTTTATGGAAGGGTTTATTTTATTTTTATTTGATTATTTTTATTTTTTAGACTAGGACGCTGAAATCTCGCAATAAGCTCATCTCAACCATCCAAAAAAAAAAAAAAAAGAATAAAATTACAAAACGACGATAAAAAAAAAAACACATTCCCCACCACCGCCCCTCCCGTCCTGTTGCCCCCCCCCCGTCCCCCCCGTCCCCCTGTGTCTTGACCAGGTCGTGGTTCTCGAAGGCGAGCGAAAGCATCGTGGTTCTCCTGGCACCGGTACCCCGGGGGTGAGGGGGGGCCGGGGGCCGTGCCCAGGCACCGCTCCAGCACCGCCGGGCTCGCAGGGGAGTGGCGACGGCAAAACCTGGCCTTCGGTCTGTGTTTTATATATATATAGATTATATATATAAATATCTATATTGTGTACAGCGACTGTGAGAGAGTTAAAAGCAAAGTGAGGCAGCAACACTTGCAGGGAGCTCTGAGCAGAGGCGAGGGTTGGGTGAGGGCTGGGGGGGGGTTGCTTGGGTCGGTTTTTCCCTTGGGAGCAGCCCGTTGTCGGCGCTGGTTTTGCGTGTTGGTCTCCGTCCCGCCTAGCTTCGTCCTTAGCCACGCCGCTTTCGTCCTCGACGTTGTGCTGATGGTAACCGGATCACCACCTAATTTGGATTCTGTATTTTTTTATAATAAAATAAAAATAAATGTCATGTGGGGCCCTTGCTTTCGAGAAGTGCCTTTCCCTCCCGCCGCCGCTGGGCTCCGATCCAAAATGCGCCACCGGTCCGGCCACCAGCAGCACTGGGAGGCACTGGGGTGCAGCGGGGCGGCCACGCTCGGCTCCTTCCCCGCTCCCCGCGCCGCCCTCTCCACCGGTGCAAGGGGGCCGTGCCGCCAGACCGCTCTGCTGGGTGGTGCGTTAATTACGGGAAGGATTTAATTACTGTGTTAATGAATAATAATGGATATTAAATTAATTAATATGCGATTGTTGATAGTACTTAATGATTGGAGGCAATGCAGCCCAGTGGGTGGGCGCTGCAGGCTGGGACGTGGCGCTCCGGCGTCTCCCCAGGCGCTCGCCCGCCGCTGCCTCAGTTTCCCCTTGTGCTGCATTGGGCCAGTGCCTGGCGATTCCCCAGGGGCCACCAAACCTGGGGCAGGGTGCTCCGAGGGGCATCACACGCGTCCTTGGGGGCATTTTCCTAACCCCATGAGAGCTCCCACCGTGAGCCACCTCCCCTGGCAGAGCAGCGCTTGCACCGGGTGCCCGCCCACGCTTGTTTGTCGCAGCCCTAAATAACTTTTTTGTGCGGCCCATGTTAATTTCCAGCGTTTAATGCATATTTCAGCATAATTAGCAGAATAGGAACAATCCGCTGTTAATTAATTCAGGCTCGTGCAGCTGATCCGAGGCTCTGAAGTTTGCCACAAGAGGGTGAAAGACTCATTTTGCTTTTTAATAAGGGCCATCTGTGTGCCAGGCGCGGGGAGCGACACCAGCACCGACCGACGGGGATGCGAGGCCCGCACCGCTCCTCTCCTCGGCCTGGCAAACCCTGCGCCAGGCAGGGAAACCGCAAAGTGCTGGAGAAAGAGCCCGGCAGGGACGTGGGGAAAAAGGGAGGTTTTCAGCCCAACACCGTAAGTTTTTTTTTTGAGGCCTGACTCATGATTTTTTTAACACGTGGGGTTGGAAATACGGAGTTAAAAATAGCAAGCTGGCAGGCGCAAGGCTGAGACGGATCATCGTTAGTAATTAATTAATGGAGTCATGGATTTTTAAGGCCTGAAAGGGCTCATTTTGATCAGCCCGCCTGTCTCTTTGGCAGTGGCATCGAGCTTTGATTTAAGGACCCACATTGATGGAGAGCCCCCAGCGTCCTGCTCCAGGCAGCCTTGTGAGCACTGGCCACCAGCCTAGTTTGGGTTATATTTAACCCAGGGCCATGGATGGGTCACGGGCTGGTGGGTGGCTGAGAGCCTGGGGCTGGAGTTGGGGGCTGGCTCTGATGCCCACAACGGGGCCCTCATCCTGGATTTGGGGCAGTGAGTGCTCTGCAGGCAGTTGGAGACCCCCAGTACCATCCCTGTTGGGTCCCCCAAGGGTCTGGGGTCTCTTGGGCAAAAGGGAGCGGGGACACACAAGGTGAGTGACTTGGCTGGTGGGGATGTGGTGGCTTCGCCCATCTGTAGGACCTGGGAGCACCTTCTCTCTGCTCTCCCAGGTCCCAGCCTCGCATCCCCTTCCCGAGCATCGCTGCCTCTTGTGAGGCGTCAGAGCTGCGTGGGGAAGCTGCTGCGTCCTTAAAAGCTGGAGGCTGCTACACGCCAGGTGGGGAATAACCAGCTGAAGCAGATGGGCTGTTAAGAACCAGACCCTGTTTTCGTGTTTCTCTTTCCTTATTTGAAGTGTCTGGCACTATTGGGAAACAAAGAATTCCTCCGCACGCTGACCTGCAGAAATGAAACACGTCTTAAATCTCCTCTCCGTGCTAGCCGTGGCAGCATGCGGGAAGGGAACGGACACGGCCCCCGCATGCCCGCTCATGGTGGGGCTTCTCGGGGGGCCGCTCTGCACCCCAGCCGGGTCTCCCAACCCGCTGCAGGTCCCTGCAGCCCCAGGGCTGATCCCACCTGGTTGCACCCCCAGGACCCCAAAATAGCCTTGTTCCTGGGTGCAGCCTGGGTTAGCTGGAGCCCGGGCAGTGCTTGGAGCCCAGCAGGGTTAGGATGGGGCAGAGGCTCTGGCGGCAGCGCTGGGCTGAGCCCCGTCGGAGCAGGCTGGAGCGCAGTGTCCAGGCCAGCAGCGAGGACTTGGCTTTGTTGTGCAGGATTAATGCTGGCCAGGGGGGTGGCAGCCCCCGCACCCAGCTGCAAGAGACCCCCCCCCCCGAGTGTCACGTATGGCTGGTGGTGTCTGAAATGGGTTTTTTACGGGCCTGAGGCTCCTCTAGCACCAATTTTACTTCGTTGCCGCTCTCGTAATTGAAGCTGCGGGCAGGGACCGGCTGGCGGTGGCACGCGGGGTGGTGCCACCCCTGTCCTGCAGCCCTGGAGCAGCACGTCCCATGCTTGTGTGAGCAAAATCCCCAGCTCGAAGCATGGCTTTGGGCCCGTTTGGGGCTGCCTTCCTGCAGGGAGCAGCGAGCTCCCCGCTGCCCCGGGCGCTGCTCAGACCCCTCCAGGCTTTTCCAGCCCCTTTCCAGCTTTGCAGCCCTGAGGCTTCCTGCTCAGGTTTCCAGGCTGACAGATGCGCGGCCTCGCCTCCACACCGCGGCGAGGGATGATTTACTCTGGGATGTGGCTGTGCCAATTAATCAGGACCACAGCGCTCGGTGTGCCCACAGGGGGCCGGGGCCGTGTTCTCCTCCAGGTGCCGGGGAGGGACGAGGGAAGCGCGTGGGGACGAAGCCGGTCCCCAGCTCCTCTTTCCCCAGGTGCCTTCAATCCCCAGCGACTCCGGCTCAGGACCCCATGGCAGCACTGCGGGGCCAGCACCTGCCGGGCTCACCGCATGCACCTCTCCGAGGCGAGCAGACAAATTTCAACATCTCAGCTGTAATGATTTTTTTTCTTTTAATCCCATAAAGGTGTGAGGTACCGATGGGTTACGGCCACAGGTGGTGTGGGATCTGGGGGTGCCCCCCCTTGCCCCTGTGTTATCGGCCAGACTTACACCTCGGTGGGGATCAGGATCCGGCCAGCACCATGCCGCTTCTGGAGCCTCTCCCTTTCCTTCTCTCCTTGCTCCAGCTCTAACAGCCTGAAGGTGAAATACAGCTGGAGGCTGGAGCCTCCTCTGGGGCAGCGCCTGGCCCTGCTGTGCCATGCCGTGGGGTTTCTCTGATTTACGCCACCGAGGAGCCGGCCCCGTGCCTGGAGGGGAACGCTCATGGCCCAAGGCTGACTGGGGCTGAGCGCTCCCCCGGGGCTGCTCGAGGCAGAGGCTTCCAGCTCCTGCGAGCCCTGCGCCGGGAGCACCCCAGCTAAAAATAACTGCAGGCACTGCGTGATTCCCCAGCCTTTCCGGTGTTTTAATTCCCCACCAAAACGTGTCACGCGTCCCCTCCAGGCTACGAGCTCCCAGCTGCAGCAGGACTGTGGGGCTCACCTCGGTGTCCCCCGGTCCCATCCCGAGCAGGGGACCGCGGTGACCCGCAGTGCCCTGCACTCACCAGCACCTCCCAGGCCCTGCTATGTCCCCACTCCTTGTTTTCTGTAACCTGCCTGTCACTTCTGCACTTTATTCCCTGCCTCCCCTCCCTCCGCTCCTCTCCCCAGCCTTATCTCTTGATAGGTACAAGTGATACAACCAGAAACGTCCGTGTAACAAGCTGCCGGCTGCTGGGCACCCAGGAAAACACCAGCTCGGGGGGATGATTTATGAAAATAGCACGGGAGAGGGAAGCGGCGAGTTTGCTGGGATGTAGCAGCAGGATGCAGGTTGGAGGAAATAACAACTGCCTGCTCCTGTCCCTGCTCACCAGGCAGCGCCAGCACCTTTGATCCCCAGCTGATCTGTATGCGGGGCTGTGCTGGGCATGGGGGCGATGCACAGCGGCGCGGCGAGGACACGGCACGCATCGGGGGGGCCGCCGGCGCGCTGCACTGCAGAGCCCCCGACGGGCTGTCCCTCTGCGGCCATTGATTTCCATGAAATAAGCCAGCCGGGTGTGTAATTGTGTACAGATAGCACAGCCTCCTTTACATGCCGTTCTGCAGGGCCCTTGCTAGCAGGAAATGAAACTTTTCAGGCCGCTAGACATTTAGTTCAGTTCTTGAGCTGTTAATTCCCCTGCCCCGGCGTCGCGAGCAGGGAGGGGAGCTCTCGCACCTTGCGGGCAGGGGACAGCGGCGATGCCACCCCAGGGGACAGCAGTTGGGACCCTCCTGCCCCTTTGTCCCCATCCCACTGTCGGCTGTGATTCTGCCCCTTCCGAGCCCCAAGGGCCTGTGGGGGGGGGGGTCGCTTCCCTGTGGCACAGAGCGAGCATCCGCTCCCCTCTGCGCGCTCCTATCTCGCAAGGTAACCGGCATTATATCCGGACCAATTGCTCCAGCATGATCCTCCTGAATGTTGCACAGCATGTACACGGCGTCTTATGTAAAATACATGCCCCTGGGCGAGCCTTTTAATAGCAATGTCTCCTGCCTGGGGGACGGGGGGGCCGCTCTCTGCCACGGCGGTGCCAAGAAATGATTGAAAAGTTGGGGCTCGCCATGGGGAACACCCCGCTGGGGGGAACAACGTGTTTTCATTTCCCTGCCAGGTAACAAATGAAAAGAATTGCAATGAATGCTAATGGCCGGGGAAGCGCCTCGCTCGCTCAGGAGGACGCTGCGGGGCCGGGAGCTGCGGGCACAGCCCAGTTTTTGCAGGCAGGAGCCGGCTGTGCAGAGGGCGATGTGACTGCGGGTACCCTGGCACTCAGCTCCTGGACCAGTGTGTGCTGAGCTGCTGCACCAAAACCATTCCTTTTGCAGCAAAGCAGAGCTGGGGGGGATACATTGCCCCCCCCAGGCTCCTGTGCTGACTTTTGCAGTGCACCCAGGACTGGGAGCACGCGAGCCCCGCATTTAACCAGGTCCTTGCAGGCGGCAGCGAAGGGCTGCGCCAGGCTGAGCTGTTTGTAAATGTAGCCGGTCTGGTAAGCAGGAGGGTAAACACGGATGAATAGCCTTCATCCACTCCAGTAAATATTTTATATCACACACCAAGAAAAGACACTCCTATTTAAATGATTTATAAAGGAAGATCATGTAGAGGTTTCTATAAAATATGTAGGGCTCCTAATCCCGACATCATCAAGCAAAGAGGACTGAAATCATATATTACCTTTTCAACAGCCTTGCCGGCTGCAGGGATACAACTGACAAATAAAAGTGTGTTTACAGCTTTTGGGCTCCTCCGGGGAGAAGTAAATCACAGCGGGGGTGGGGAAGGGGAAAGGAAGCCGGAAATTAAGTGGCAATTTCTGTCCGTCACAGAGCGCGGGGCAGAGGGACACCGGGATTGCTGCGCCCCGGGATCGCTGCGCCCTGGCATCCCCGCTCCTGGGTGCAGCAGTGCTCTGGGTGCAGAGGTGCTGTGGGTGTAAAGGTGCCCTGGGCGCAGTGATGCTCTGGTGCAGCAATGCTGCAGGTGCAGTGATGCTCCCAGGCCATGACACTCAGGTGCAGCCATGGTCATCCCCCAGCACTGGCCGGTCCCCCAAAAGGATGAACACAATCTGCAAAACCCTCCAGGGTACCCAGCGCAGCACCTCAGCACAAAGCAAGCAAGACCATGCCCTGCTCCCTTGGCAGCAGGGCCAGGCTGACTGCGCCCATCAGGGATGGCGTTTCACACAGGCACCAGCAGAGTCAGGATGCATCCCGCAGGGATATGTCCCTTTTAACCTTGGGCCCTCTCCTTTCTCCCCCACACCTCCGCTGGATGCTCCCCATCTCCCTGCCGCTCCCGCTCCTCGCTTTGGGCTCATTTGGCTGCTGGCTGCGGCCCGGAGCAGCCCGGTTCCCATGGGGCAGCTGCGCCCCAGCTGATGGCACGTATGGTGCACGGTGCACGGCGCGCAGCCCAGACCTTGGCAGCGGCAGCGGCGATTTTGCATGCAGCCGCGGGAGCCCCGCGCGCCGCCAGCCAATGAGGCCCTCGCCGGTGCGTTATTAAGGGATTAGCAAGTTGTCTTGGCTCTCAATTGTAGATAAGTGCCGCATTTTGTATTATCTTTTCACGCTGCACCGCGAAGGATGACAAAGAGACAACATGGGTGTCATGGCCTTCAGCATATCATTAAGGGTAATTTGGCTTGCGGGGAGGGGGGCGGGCGGGAAGAGAGGGAAGGGAGAAGAGGAGGAGAGAGAGGAGAGGGAGAACCAGCCCGGGAGGAGAGAGGGGATTAAGAAGGAAAAAGAGGAGATTAGGAGGGAAACGTGAGCGGTGCTGGGAGCCGGCGGGCAGGGGCTGCTGCTGGGACGAGGGACAAAGCCACGGGGCTGGGCCGAGCGAGGTGCCAGATGCAGCCGCCTTCGCAGCCCCCTTCCCGATTTCCTGGCACGGAGGAGCCCAAATCCACGCAGCCTCCACCGTGTGCCTTAATCCACAATAAATGCAGCTGCCCAGCCCGGTGCTGCATGCGCTATGATGCACAGCAGTGGAGCTGGGTGAACCCCTGTCCCCCCCACACACCCCAGTGCCCGATGCCATCGGCCGGGACCCCGGGGGGCAGCTCCTGGGGCAGCCCCGGCCCCGCTTGGCCCCGTGCTGGCGCTGCCGGCCTCGCCGGGAGCCTGCTCCCCTCCACGGGGCAGCCACGGGAAAGGCAGAGCCATGAGGGGCCACGGCAGCAGGAATCCAGCAAAGCTCCCCTGTGCCTGGGAGAGCTCCGGAGAGCCTGGAGCGCCTGGGCTCTACCGGTCAATCAATCAATGGGGGATGAAGGCGCCGGTATCGATCGGGGGAGATGGCTTTGCAGAGGCCGCGTAATGGAAACGTGCGTCTGGAGACAGCCAAACGGAGCGGCCAGTGCCATGGGCACCGCCACGAGGGGACGCAGGGCTGGTTGCAGGAGGAGAAATTCCCCCTGCCATGGCCTGCACCTACCCAAACCCCACTCCAGCCCCTTCTTGGGCCCTTTGGGGGCAGGTGCCAGCCCCGGGGAACGCAGCCGGGCAGGACCCCGCAGCACACCGGCACCTTCCTCCACCACAGGGACCAGGGGATGGGGACAGGGGGAGATGGGGATGGGGACAGGGCATCCTCCCCAGCCGCCCCCTGCCTCCCCTCCCCTTCTGATAATCCTATTTTTGAACCAGGGGATTAGGATCAATACTTCACTCCTAATGCTGCGGTAATACAGTGTTACACCGCCAGCGCCAGTTCCCTGCTGAAACACTTAAGGTAGTTTAAACCCATTTGTGCTGGGGAGTGCCGTGAATTCACAACGAGGTGTGTGTGTGTGTTTTTTTGTGTTTTTTTTTTTTTTTTTTTTTGCACGGCAGAGGCAGAGCCGTAGCAGTGGCGTGGCGGGTGCTGGCCCTGCTGCCACCTGCTCTGGCCAGATCCAGCTCCCCCGTGGTGCTGAGGAGCAAAAGTAATGGGGGGCTCAGCCCAGAGCCCTTGTGCAAATGCCCCTCGTGCAATGGAGCCCTCGTGCAAACAGTCGTGGTCCCCGTGCTTTGGGACGGCTCCGGTGCAGGGTGCAGAGGGGAGCCTGGTGATGTTTCGCTCCAGATTGGCTGAGGGGTTTTGAGGCAAAGTCCCAGGGAATAGAAACACAAATATTTCCATCCAGTGCTATAATTATGAATTAGAGCAAAGCTCTGTCTTTATTAGGTGCTAATAGAGATAAAGGGGGTTTTGAAATGCAAGGCACAGCTATATAAATGCTAATTCACCCAGAGACCTCCTCTCTCCCCAGACCGCAGAGTTGCAAGGCAACTTCTCACCAAAAAAAATGTGGATGAGCAAACTCCAAGAAACCATCTCAGCAACTTAATTAAGTTTGTTTAATGACACAGCCTTTCCCCTCTGCCCTGGCCAGGCGGGACCATGGAGCATCCTGGGGCTGGGGCCGCTGCAGCCGCTGCTGGCTGGGGCGTGCCAGGCACCCCGAGGGGCTCCCAGTGTCACCCCACCTCCAGGCACCCCACGGCGCTTCCCACTACGGCATCCTGGGTCCCCTCGTGGCACGTGGGTGCTGGTGCCATCATCCCCTGTGCGCACACACGTATATTGCAGCATGCACAGGTGTGCATGTATTGCAGGCTGCTCTTAACGTGCATGCACACACTGTTGCAGAACGCACACACGCATTGCAGAACGCACACACACACGTTGCAGCACGCACTGATGCATGCACGTGTTGCATCACGCACACTGCAGGAGCAGCAGTGCTGTGAAGCACTCCTGTGCCTGCCCTCTGCCCTTCCTCGCTGCACCAAGGCAGGAGGAAGACAAAGCACAGCCACGAGGCCAGGAGGAGCAGCTGTGGAAAGCCATGGCCCCAACACGCTGGAGCTTTTGTACAGCTGCAGGAAGCGGCTTCTCCCCCACGTTTCCACCAGACCCTGACCCCACGCAGGCGTTTCTGCAGGACAGAGCCAGGGCACAGGGGTGCCGAGGGGGGGGCAGCGAGCATCCTGCAGTGGCTGCGAGCCCGGAGAGCCCTGATTTAATCAGGAGATGATTGGGGAAAGGCAGCAGACCCTTTAGCAAACGCTCCTGCCTTCAGCAGGGCTGTAAGTGCTTAAAAGCTTTCAAGGTGGGTTATTAGGAAAATGAGTGGCATGGATCCTAATGAAGGGAAAGCGAAGCTCGATAGCACTCATCCTGCCTTTTATAATCAGCCGATCAATCCCGGCTCCCGTTCTGCTTCTGGCTCCTCTTTTCCAGGGAACTTCTCCCGGCGTGCGGCGGCAATACCGGGATGATTTATTTGCCCGCCGGGTGTGCGCAGCGAGCTGCCGACGGCCCCGGCCTCACCTGGTGCCCTCCATCCCTCTCGCTGTCCCCCCAAATATGTATTTTTCAATTTTCTTCCGCATCGATTTTCAATCAGGTGCAGAGCAACGAGACAATCCAGGCTGAGCTGGCCGGGCTCTGGCCGCCACTCAGCGGAAAAGTGATCACCGCAATTAGCGGTCGGCCTCGCCAGCAGCCCCTGCAGAGGCTGCGCCTCTCGCTCAGCACCCTCCAGGCCTCCCTCGGCCACAGCTCCTGCTGCTGTCCCCCCAAATCCTGGCTGGTTCTCAGGGTGCTGAGCTCCCGCTCAGGGAGGCTGCAGGATGCTCATGAGCAGTGCTGGGTTACACCAGTGAGGATCCAGCCCGCCATGCTCAGAATAGTTTTCAATTAAAACAAAAATATCCTATAATAACCCACAGAGGGGTTTTTATTTCCTTCCCATTTTTTTTCTTTTTTTTTTTTTTTCCGAAATAAATCTATTATGAGGAGCTTAGAGCTGTATGTAAAACCGGCAAGGGACAATTTGAGGATTAGGGATCGGAACTGTCCTGGTGTGACGGGCGAAGAAAGGAAAATCCTGCAGAGCTGGGGGGGGCGGCGGCGTGGCCAGCGCGGGGCGGACGGGGGAGCCGGCTGGGGGGGTCCCGGTGACGGCTCCGCCAGCAGCGCAGAGACCCCAGGGGGGTAAAAGGGGCCTGGCACGGTCCCCCCCAGACCCGGAGCCGCTACCTGCCTGCCAGCAGCGTGGTTTAGCACAAAAGTCATTTTGCTTTTGCCCGCCCGCCCCCACGACTGCCGCGCTCCCGTCTCCAGGCAGCCGAGAACTTCCTCGAGCGCCGGGCGAAACCCACTGGCTGGGTGCAGATAGCTGTGCGGGGTGACGAGCGTTTCACCCCCTCCGTCAAGGATAATTGGCTTGTTTACCATTTCCCTGACCCCAAAAAGACAATGAAATTGTGCGCGAAACCAATAGATTTTAGCTGCATGCCCGCAGAGGGAGAGGAGACATAAATAAAAGACAGAGAGGGAGTCGTGTGGCGGGGATGGATAATGGATCCCTAATGGGAGCGATGCTCGCAGCGCGAGCGGGGGCTTTTGGGGACCAACATTTGCTTTCCTGTGAGGCTGGCCGGGACGGTGTGCAGCACTCAGCCTGCTGTGCGGGGCTGCTTTGGGTGAAAACGCAGCGATCTGGGCTCAGCCTGCTGCCAGGGGAGGGCGGCCAGGGCAGGGGCTGCGGGGACAGGGCCGGGAGCACCAGCAGGGGACAGCCACGGCACGAGGGGACCCGCCACCCTCCTCGTCCCACACCCCAGCCCCACGTGTGACGAGGAGCAGTGTCCCCAGGGTGGCTTGTCCCAACAGTGGCCGTGTCCCTGCACCAGCATCCTTGGAGCCCCTTTCCGTCCTCTTGCCTTAATGCACCACCTCTATTTATTCTGCTCCTGTAACTGTAAAATTGATTTCCTTGCAACACGACGCTTGTCTTTCACTACTGAACGCACCCAAATGCTCCAACATAAGACACTGGCAATTTTTAATTAGTTTCCTTTATACCTCTTGCCTCCCAGAGCAGGCATGTGGAACTGGTACAGGGGAGCCCAAGAAAGGAACAGGATCCAGAGACGACAAAACCACTCTTTATTCTTGATATGATTATTAATAATACACGCGGGTTACCTAACGAGGCAGATGGCCTGCTTGGGCAAGGAGGGCAGGGGCAAGCGGCAGCACGTGCAGGGAAGTGATTACGGGATCTGAAAGCTGCAGGGCTGGAGAAGCCTCTTCAAGTCTCTGAGTACGACCTCAAAGCAGCTCACTGCCCCAAGGTCCCATCTGTAGCCAAGCTCCCCCAAACCAGTCCGGCTCTGGTGATCACATCCCCGGCACAACTGGCAGCGATCTGCCTTCCCCATCCCATCCCATCCCATCCCATCCCATCCCATCCCCATCCCCATCCCCATCCCCATCCCCATCCCGGACCCAGGGGCTGTCAGAGCCCCTCGAAGGCAGGCACACGTGGATGGTGCCAGCTGCGAAGGACTAATTAAAAGAGCCCCACCTCCCACCATGCCCTCCCTGATAACGAGCCAGGGTTATTAAAGCATTAAGGGCAGGGCTGGAGGGGGCCCTGCAGCACCCCATGGAGGAAGGTGTGTGGCCTTTGTTGGTGCTCCTGGGCCATGTGCGGGATGCTCAGGTGAGGCACTGGCACCTCGCGCCCTCCTCTTCCTCCAGAGCTGTTAGGGGGCGATGCTGCTGGGAGGGGGCGATGCTGCTGGGGGATCCCAGCTGGAGCCAGGCAGCCCCCAGCCCCCCCACCCCATGCCTGCCATGGGCACGCTGCTGTCCCCCTGCTCCTTCCCAAAAAGTTCCCGTTGGGCTCTTTGGGGGAAATCTCTGCTCAGGCTCAGCTCCTCCCTGCTGCCCAACCTCCCCTCTCCCCCTTGCCCTTGGGGCTGGGCTGCAGGGGGGCAGCTGGGAACTTCTTTATGGGACACCCCCCCCCCCCCCTCCAGAGCATCCCCGGGCTGGGGAGACCCCAGGAGGCAGGATTTGGGGGCAGGATTTGGGGGCAGCTGCAGGAGGGCAGCAAAGTGTCGCCGGCAGCGCGCACGAGCGAGCGGTCACCGAAAAAGTTACCGGGGAGGGGGGAAAAGAGAGGGGGGGAAAGAGGGCGAAAGGAGGAGGGGGAAGGGGAAGGGGAGGAAAGTCCTGTGGCCTCTGCCTTGTCAGTTCTCCGTCTGCTGTCACTCAGCCGCCGAATTCTCCTTCAAGTTGTCATAGCGAGGCTGGAGGGGATTATGCCGAGGCACTGTCCAGAATTGATTCATGTGGAACGCGTGCTTGACTAGCGGAACCGCTGGTGTGAGCGGGAGCCGCTGAGACCCCCTATTTTCCCACCTTCCTCAGACAATCTGGTATTGTTTGGCCGCAGCCTTAGTGATCCCTGCGCCGGGGCTGTGACTGACACAGCTTTGAGGCTCTAAGGCGTATTTTGAATTTCTAAAACCTCTCAGGAAGTCCCCGGGGTGCCTTCTGCCATTGTCTTGTTTCTCCTTTTGCCTTTTTCCCTTTCCACCCCGCACACCCCTCCCTCCGCCTCCTCCCCATTTTTTTTTCCCCCCTTCCTCCCCTAATTCCAGGCCCTAAAATCCCCACCACAGTATATATTTTTTCCCTTTTTTCCCCCCATGTTTATGCTGCAATTCTCTCTGGAGCTGCTCAGCCCGTTCACAAACATGATTTCCCAAAAAAAAAAAAAAAAAAAAAAAAAACCACAAAACAACAAAAAGCAAGCCAACTAAAGCTCCAAAAGTTCCCAAATCCTTGATCTGCCACGGCGAAGAAGGGCTTTACTTGTTTGCTTTTAATCAGCTGACACAAGCCCCGGGATGCGCTGAAAAATAATAATAGCAATAAATCTTTCACCTAATCTATCACAGGCGTGCGTCTGTCCTGGCGCGCTCTGGCATCCGTTGTCCGCCCGTGTCCGTGCTCGCTGCTGCGGTCCCGGCTCTGGACGCCGTCTCCCATGGGAAGCCCCGGAGCTGCTGTGGGGCCCCTGCAATGGAGCTGGGCTCTCGGGGCCTCCGTTGGTTTTTTTTGTGCATCGGGGGCCACCAAGCACCTGCCCAGTCCCCACCGGCGTCCCCTGGCCTCTCCGCAGCCTCGGCACTCTATAACCATTTCCCATTTCCAGTCTTAATCTTATAAGGATGAATTGAGAATGACCAGCGTAAATACACAGGTGCCACTGGGAGCAGAAACCACTCTTTAATCTCAGATATGAAAACAATTCCCTGCACTGCTCACTAGCAATCAGCAAGTGCTATCAGTGCCGCGCTCTCCCTGGGAACAGGAGAGCTTATAAATATGAATTAGTGCAGAGAAAATCTACTCTCTTACCTAAAGCTAAATGTTATCTGGGTCCCTTTCCAGCCGTGGCTGACATTTCCAGAGTGCTTTTAGTCACATCTGTGGGAAGACAACTCATTTTTTGAGGGAAAAAAATAAAAAGAGAAAAAGGAACCAAAGAGGAAGCGGAGGAGTGGGAGGATGAGGTGGGGTGGAGGAAATGCTTCCTTTGTTTGAGGAGGTGAAGGTGGGGAGCCCGAGCTGGCTGCGGGAGGTGCGGGGGGCTCTGCCCTGGCACCTGGGGTTGGCGGGGGGGGACAGGGTGGGGGGCAGCAGGAGTGCAGGCAGGGACATGGGAAATGGTGCCTGAAATGGGGCTGAGAGCACCCCTGGGGATGCCCTGAAAATGGGGGCATTCAGCGTGCGTGGTGCTGTGCTGCCCTGAGGGATTTGGGGAAACTGAGGCACGGCGTGGGAGTTGCTCCTGAGGCCCTGGCACCCAAAGAGAGAGCAGAGCACGAGGGATGCGATGGGGTGGGGGGATGAGGATGTGGCCAGGCTGCCCGCAGCCTCCCTTCCCTGTCTCCGGGCACAGTTGGGGGGCCCCAGCCCGCTGCCCCCCAAAGCGCCGCGGTCCTGAGCTGCTGGTGATGGATGCGCCGCATGCCCCCGGTGTGCTCCGATCTGCTCCGATCCCCGCCGCCCGCACCCGGCCTCTAACCACCAGCCTCTGCTACAGGCCTCGAGAGCCTCTAATGGGATGCTTAAAGCCGTCTTTTAGGTTTTTAATGAGCGGTTCCTGGCAGGAATGCTAAGCATCACTAGGTAGACGGGCCTGTGTCTCGCTGTCGGTGTGTTTCTGTGTCCTTGGCTGGCTTAAGTGAGCTCTGACCTCATTTGCTTGGTGCCGTTCAATTAACGAGGCGCGCGGCGCTGGGGAGGGGTGGGGGTGCCGGGGGGACGTTAACCATATGTATTAATTTCCAGTTCATGTTCCAAACAATTGAGCATCGCTCGGCAGCAGGAGGAGGCGGCCGGCCGCTCTCGGGGGTGCCGCTGCCGTGCTGCCAGCGCTGGTTTCGTGCGGGGCTGCGGGGTCTGGGGCTGACCTCGGGGTCCCCTCTTCAGTCTTGACCCCATCCAGGGCCGGATCCATGCCCCAAGCAGCACCCTGGTCGATCCCCCTCCATCTTGCAGTTCATCTGAAACGCCGATGGCTGCGCAATTAGACAGAGATGATTTGGAAAAGGGCGAGGGAAGGAGAGAAATGTTTCCCAGGAAGTTAAAAAAAAAAAAAAAAAAAAAAGTGGTTTCAGGCACCAAAATTTATGCTACTCTAAAATGGGTTTTATTCCAGCGTAATGAGAGAACAAAATAATTAATTCCTCTGCCGGAGACAAAAGGCTGGAGGCTCCCTCCAGCCCCGTCTCCCCGTGCTGTGAGGATGGGCTGGCTCCTGTGGCGCCTTGCCCAGTGCCAGGGCAGGATCCGGCCCTTTCCCACGGGCTTGGGCTGGGTTTGTGCCCCGGGGGGGCGTTGGGGCTGGGAATGGGGTGTGCTGAGAGCAGCCCCCGTAGCACTCATCTCCATCCCACTGCCCAGGCTGGATGCGGCCCCATGCTGCAGGGTCTCCTTGGGGGATGCCCGGCCCCCAAGCCCGCTGGCAGTGGCCACTTGCCCGCACCCATCGCCCAAGTAGGGGGGACGCAGGGGATGGGGCGGGACAGGCAGGCTCGCAGCCCCCTCAATAACCGAGGTGTCAAGGGGTTTAAAAAGGGAAGGGGCTGCCCCTGGTCTCCAGACACAGCCCACTGCTCCTTTTGGGACTGTGGATAAACAGGGGGATTGTGCTTGTTCTAGGTGAAGTGATAAATATTAATTATGCCAACCAGCCTCTTCCAGTCCACCCTTATCACTGCAACATAATAGAGCGCAGGCAGGACGGGGATAAATGGAGGCAGAGTCAATTTATTCACTTAGCAGGTCACTCCCTTTAAGAATATCCCTTTCAAACGAGAGTTGCAACCAGATTAGATCAAGCAGGGCCGAGCTTGCCTCCCTTAGATATGATAAAATATTCCGATAAATACTCAGGGAGCCCATTACAAGGAGAACATTTCGTGCCACGAGACCTCTGCGGCGGGTCCTTTCGTGGGGGCTCCGGGCCGAGCTGTGGTGGGGCTGAGCATCATCCCCGGGGCTCTGCCGGCCCCAGGACACTCTCCCTATTTCCTTATTTTATGGTAAAAGACAAAAACGTGGCACCGGGGGCTCGCTGAGGTGCCCCCCACTGCCCTGCGGTGAGTGCAGCCACTAACGAGGGGAGGGATTGGAGCGTGTCAGGGAAATCCCCACGCGTGCCGCTCGCATGTTTGGCAACGGGGCTGGTGTCACTGTCCCAGCGCGTGGCACGACCCGCGGCCGTGCTCTCGGCCCAGGACTCATTTCCTTCCCTTGTACCTACAAGAGCGACCTCCTGCTCAGCTCCCTTCGGTGCGGGAGACACAAAGCCTGCGCCCTCCGGGGTGCCCGGCAGCGCGATGGCCCCAGCCGTGGGTCCTGGCCCCTTCCAGCCCCAGCCCCAATCCCACCCCAATCCTTTCCCTGTTCCCAGTTTACTCCCGGCCCCATCCCCTCCTATCGCTATCCCTTCCTATCCCCCTTCCCGTCCCCGATCCCACCCCAGTCCCACAACAACCCCACTCCATGCCTTGTTGCAACCCCACTCCCCCTCCCCAAATCCTGCCCCCAATCACCCCCAGCACCTCCCCATCCTCCTCCCACATCCCCTTTCCTATCCCCTTAATCCCAATCTCAATCCCAATCCCTTCCCGCCCCTATTTCCCCGTCTCTCCCCCTCCCCGTTCCCATCCGGTGGCCGACGGCGGCACCGTGCGGCCGCACCGGGCAGCGCCGCTCCGCCGGGACCGGGGCAGGATCGGGCCCCGGGAGCTGTGGGGCTCCCCGAGAGGGGCCGGACCGGCCCCGGCCCCAAACCGAGCCCCGGTCCCGCTGCGTGGCCCCGCTGCGCTCCGGGGCAGGCGGTGGGGCCGCATCCTGCCTCAGGGCGCCGGCTGCGCCCCCCGGGGACAGCACCGGGCACGGGGAGGGGGTCCCGCGGGGGGGGGGGGGGAGGGAGTGGTCCCGCTGGTCCCACGGCAAGCACGGGGCTGGGTGGGGGCCACGGGTGATGGGGAGCGGCCGGAGCCCCCGGGGGGGCCGCGGGGCTGGCGGTGCAGTGGCGGCGCCGTGCCGTGGGGTGGCACGGCCGAGCCGGGCGGGGATGCTGCCGGGGAGGGTCCCGGTGCGCCGCAGCCCCGCGATCCCACCTCCCTCTGCCCCCGCAGCCACGGCCCTGCCTGCGTCCCCGGGACCCCATAATCCTGCATCCCCCTGGTCCCCTATCCTTGGGTACCAGCATCCCTGCGTCCCTCCACATCCCTCCATCCCTCCATATCCCTGCGTCCCTCCCTGCATCCCTCCATATCCCTCCATCCATCCATATCCCTGCATTTATCCCTGCATCCCTCCATCCCTGCATCCCTCCATCCCCGAATCCCTCCATCCCCGCATCCCAGGGCTGTAAAACCTTCCCCTACCCCCCCCCGGAGAGGAGCAGCAGGAGCAGCCAGCACCCAGGCGTGGGGGGGGGGGGGGGGGGGGCGCGCAGCCACCGCACCCAGCACCCACCCTGCTCTCAGCCGCCCTGCGCCGGGGATGAGGGAGCGCCGAGGGGATCACGGCCCCGCTGCGCAGCCACGCCGCAGCTAACGGTACGTGTCGGCCCCCGGGGGCGGCCCAAATATTAATTACGGGGCTGCGTGGGGTGTGGGGGGGAGTGTTGGTGTTTTGAGGGGGCTGCAGGAACCAGGGTGCAGATCAGGGTGCCTGTATGCAGGGCACAGCCTGGCCTGCGGGTGCAGGATCCGGCCTGCCGGGCTCCAAAAAGCAGAGACAGCCCCCGAAAGATGGGGATGGGGTGGTAAAAGGGGGATGCGGGGGCCTGGTGTGAGAAGCAATGGTGGTGGGGGCTGGTGGGGGGGGGTATAATCCCGGAAGAGGCAGCTTACGTGCCTGGTGGGAAGGGGATTTGTGCCTACGACTCCGTCGCGCTCGATAATCCCAAGGAGCGCTCGCCGCTGGGCCATCTGCACGCGTGGGGGGCGCAGCAGGGGGGGCCGCGGCGATGCTCGGGTCTTCTCTGCCAAGCAGCTGGTGGGAGATCGCCCCCCAGGCCCCACCATGCCCTCCTCCAAGATGGGCAGCGAGTACTGGATCGACGGCTCCCACCGCGAGACCACGCTGGAGGACTTCTACGTCGTGGGCCCCGAGCTGGGACGGTACCGGGGGGGTCGGGGGGGGGGGGGGGGGGCAGGAATCCTCCTTGTGTGGGAGCGCATCCTGCTGGAGGACAGGGAGGCGTGGGTGCATGCAGGGGGGCTGTGGGATGGAGGGGGGACGGATGGATGGAGGGGGTATGGATGGAGGGGGACCCTGTCCTCGCACGTGAACTGGGGTTCAGGGTCCGTCGTGATGCTGCAGCGGTGATTTTGGGAGCACTCGCTGAGGGCTTGCAGGCTGGGGCCTGGGTTCCCGTGCGCTGTGCGTCTCGTCCCCTGGGTGCAGAGTTTGTCTGCGGCCTCTCCTCTGACTTTGAGGTTTGGGGCTCCGATGAGCCTGGGACCGTGGCGTGTCCCTCCTGCGAAAACCAAATATCCTGAGCCCCAGGGAAGGGACGTGTCTGAGATAAATCCCTTATGGGGTTATTGCATGGATAACGCTCAGGTCTGGATCTGTCCCACCCGGGGTCAGAAAGCCCCGCAGAGGCTCCATGTGAAGCCACCTCGGTGAACGTGGGCGTTTTGGTGGAGGTTCCTTTGATTTATCCCTTAGAGGCCCTGATGTGGATCATCGGGCAGGCGACGCTCAGGCTTGGTGCCAGGGCTGGTTTGCCAGGTCCCGGGGGCGCTGTGTGCCATCTCCCGGTGCTGCCAGGAGAGGTGGTGCCATCCTCCCCTCCTGCTCGGGGTGCCCAGTGGCCACGATGCAGTCTGGTGATGCCCAGACCCGGCTCCAGAGGGGTTTTCTCCACTGCAGGGGCGCTGGAAAAGCTCACAGCAGGTCAGGATCAGGCCAGGCTGGGATGCAAAGCACGAGTTGGCTGCAGGAGCAGGACGTCGCGTGGGTCTGGGCCACATCCTGCTCCCGTCCACTGCCCCACACCGTGAGGGTGGTGGAGGAGAGTGGCAGCGCTGGTGCTGAGACGCCCTCCCGCTCTGGGAAGGGGCCGGGGACCCCAGGACATGGCCACGGACGCTGGCCCCGTTCTCTTCCCACCGACTCCTGCCCCTTGAACCACCCACATTTATCTTCCGGAGCAAAGGGCTGGCTCGTCACGGCGCTGCGGACCAGACCACACGGCTGCCGAGCCGGGGAGCTGCTGCTCGTCAGACAGAGCCCGAGCTCCTCTGCTTCCCCGCTGCTTAAAGGGGGGTCCGGCAGGGCTGGGTGGATGAGCCCCCAGCAGGAGGGAAAGCAACCGGGGGCAGCCAGCACCCACCCGAGAGCCCCTCGGGGTTTCTGTTGGCGGAGGAGCCTTTGAGGCTGAAAAGGAGCAGTTTTGATTAAAGCAGGTGTTGCAGGCTTCTCATTAACACCGGGGCTCAGCAGTGCTTAACCTGCACAGCCGGACGTAGGGCGGGGGGACAGGGGCTATCCCAAGCCCCCGGCCCCTCCATCCGCCCACCGGGCAATTCAGCATCCAGCTCTAAACGCGCCAGCAGCGGGTGCAGGCTCCTGGCAAATCCCATTGTTTCCACATTTTCCAGTTCATCTGCAAAGCAAATACAATTATCTGCTGCCGCAGTCAGGGTTGATTGCGGGTGTTTACTCGAGGCCTGGAGCAGCAGCAGCCGGGCGGGCTGGGGGTGGCTGCAGCCATAATGGGGAGCGCAGGGGGTTCGCAGGCTGAGCTTTATCGGCGGAGCAAAGCCGAGCACCTCCCCGGCTGCTGGGCTTAAAACGATGCTGAGGGCAGCAGGAATTGGGCTGAAATCCCCCGTGCAGGCGGCGCAGGCTGAGCGGCGAGGGGGCGCGGGGTCTGGGGCGAAGGGGAGCGGGGCTGGGGCTCGGGTGCTGAGCGGCTGGTGGTGAAATCGGGACAGCAAACACATCCGTGGGGCAAGGGGCTGCTGTGCTGTGCAGGCACCCGGCGGGCTTGGAAGCCACAGGAGGGTTGTGTGGGGCTGGGGGGGTGCTTGCTGCTTTTTTCCCCCGGGGGAAGGGCACTCGCGTTGCGGTCACAGCAGCGGTGCTGGTGCCTCGGGTTCAGCCCAAAGCCACCCGCCCGTCTCACAGAGCCGGAGAAGTGGGGGGGGGACGTGATGCCACCCCCCCCCCCCCAACTCCGAGCTGGAGCTGTTGCTTGTTTCCCAAGTGTTTTGTTTCCACAAACAAAACATCGTAGGAAACATTGTGCAAAAGGAAGAAAAGCGCTTCGGAAGCGCCCAGGGGCTGGGGCTGCCCGGTTCGCCTCGCTCCGGGGGGGTGCCGCAGGCTGAGCCCCCCCGTGCCCCCCGGTACCCAGCACCGCCGTTGTCATGGGGATGCGATTCCCGAGCTCGGCCCCAGGAGCTGCAAAATCCGCTCTCGTTTTTCGAGCAAATCGCTGGCTTTCCTGAGAGCCCCCAGGGAGCCCGGCGGCAGCAGCGGCGCGTGGTGTTACAGCGAAGGGTCGCTCGCGGCCAGGCCGCGGGGTCGTCGTGTTCCCGAGGGACGTTTTGGTGCAGAAAAAATGTGGCTTTGGGGCTTTGACCTTTGCCGGCTTGGTGCTCGCTGTGGGCAGGCAGGGCCGGCGTGTGCCTCGAGCCAGAACGTGAACTTGGTCCCAGAAGGCGGCGAAGCCAAAGAGCAATAAAATGTGGTCGATTACTCGGGGGGTGAGAATTAATCTGCTCCGAGGAGCCAGGCATCAAAGATGAAATTGCAAACTAGCCCCGTAATGGCCTGAAGAAATGGGTTGATTTCACTGTCCAGTGGTTAGAAAACATTATTAACCAGATCTAAAAATTACGGGCAGCTGAGTGGCACAGCTGGGGACTGGGATGGGAACGATTTCTCCTTTGTAACTTGGAGCGGTTTCGCTTGGCGGGGAGGTTTTGTGGCCGTGCAGGCACCATGGGGATGCGGCAGGGACGGGGGGGCCCCGCCAGCACCGCTGGGTCCCCGCCGAGGTTGTCCTTGTGGCTGCGAGCAGGGAAAGGGAAGCTCCTTCCTGCCCCAAAAGCCGCTTAAGGCTTTAAACCGCCTTTAGGATTCAGTTTTAATTAAAACGGCTTTACCGGGAAAGCTGGAATTGATGCGGGGGGGAGCGAGCTCAGCTCCTGGTGCTGGCAAAGGACAGGATTTTGTGACATGGCTGGGGGACAAGTGGGACCCCCCAGTCCCTGCTGCACCCAGGCCGCCTCACCTGCCCTCTGCCCTGCCAGGGGAGCCACCTCCGTGGTGTACAGCTGCGAGGAGAAGGGCACGGGCGCCCCGTATGCTGCCAAAATACTGAAGAAGACGGTGAGTGCCCGCGGGGACGCAGGGGTGACAGGGCTCTGATCCGCTCCAAAAGCACGCGGGGCACCGGGACGGGGATGGGCACGGGGACATCGGCTGCTGGGGCCTGGGGTTTGGGCTGGGAGCGTGGCAGGCTCCGTTTTTGGAGCATTTTGGATGTGTTCCGCTGCTGCGGTGGGAATGGCCCCGGGGGGAGCCGCGCGGTGGCCCCGGCAGTGGAGGTGACATGCCTGTGCGGGCTCTGCTTTCCAGATCGACAAAAAGATCGTGAGGACGGAGATCGGGGTCCTGCTGCGCCTCTCGCACCCCAACATCGTGAGTACAGCGCCATGGCACAGCTCCCTGCCCGCAGGGGTCCCAGCCCTGGGTGCCAAGGGCAGGGTGGCGATGTCTTTGTCCTGCTGCGGTGCCAGATGAACCCACCACCCCACAACCCTGTGCCCAGGTCCTCTCCATGCCCCATGGCACCCCGCTCGGTGCCAATCTCCTCCTTTCCCTTTGAATTTTGAAGCCAGGGGTGCACACAGGGCTCACCTTGGCCCTGGCGGCGCCTTTGAGCTTCCCAGCTCCGCCATCGAGGGGCAGCCCCTCCCGCCCCCCCTCCCCGCTGACCTGAGATTTCCATTTGGTAGGCAATTTCCATCGAGGAGATCAAATGAATACCAAAGCGAATCGCCCGCCTGTAATGAATCCTGCAAGGGGAGATAAAAGGCGAGGACGGGGCCGCGGCTCCAGGCTCTGCGCCCTGGCGCGGCCAGCCGCGTGTCTCCGGCACGGCGCTGGGGGGATAACGGCGGCTGGCCCGGCGCAATTCGCAACGCCCGGCAGCAGAGCTAATTCCCCAAGGTGTCAGCAGGGCCGGGGGTGTTGTGTAGCCCCCCTGTCATCGCGGGGGCTCCCGGGCTCCTCACCAGCTCCCTCCTCCTTGTTTGCAGCGGCTTAGTTCCACTGCCAAATTGCAGAAGCATCTTGGAGATGAGCAGCGTTAAAAAAATAACGTGGCAATCCACCTGGCAGCCTACCCTCGCTGTGCTGGCGCTGCGGAGGTGTGGTTCCCACAGGATGGAGGCCCCCCCAGGTGGATTTTTGTGGCTGGGGGGGCCAGGAAACGGCACCGAGCCGAGAGGGTCTGGTGGTTCCAGCTCATGCCCTTTGGCACGGCTGCGTCCCACCCTGCTCCTCGGAGCAAGAACTCCTCACTTCTCCCCATCTGATGGAGAAAAGCCAGTGGGGAGCCCTGCCTGCCATCACTCCAAACGCTGCTGTGAGAGGGAGAGCCAAGGGAAGCCAAAAACATCCCAAAAATTGGTCTGAGGGGCGCAAATTCCTGCCTGGCCCTTGCTGGGTTTTGGTGGGGTTCTGCTCGCTCGCAGGTTCAAGTGATTTTGGAGGGAGAGCTGCTGCACGCCCTTATTTACAGCGGTGCCTTCCGCCCGTGTGCTATCGTTCAGCACCAACCTCAACAGCAGATGATCATAGGATTGTAAACTTTTGAAGTTAATAGGAAAATTATAGTGCTTCTGTGTATTATTATAATGCAATAAGCTGCCACATAGTGTCTCTCGCCCTGCAGGGTATCACGGCTCGTCACCCAGCCTGTGAAGGTAATGATTAAAGCCCCATGAAATTCACAGTGTCACAAAAGTCTTAAGAAGCATGAAATTCTCTGTTTTCCATTAAAAATAAAATAAAATTGCATTTTTGACGTATTTTTTAAGAGAGACCTGTTAATTCCAGATTTGCTGCACTGGCACAAAGCACTTGGGCAGGCGTTGCGTGGTATCTGCAACTAAAATCGGAAGAAAAAGGCAGTTTCTTTCATGCTTCTTCAGCCGCAGAACCATCCCAGGGCCTCTTCCCCCGTGCCTGCATGGGGCTGGGCCCCGGTGCTGCTCCCAGGGCTGGATTTGGCCCCGGGGCCCCGGAGGTGCCAGCGCGGTGCTGGCACGGCTGC
Organism: Cygnus atratus; assembly: GCF_013377495.2. NCBI lineage: Eukaryota > Metazoa > Chordata > Aves > Anseriformes > Anatidae > Cygnus > Cygnus atratus. The sequence goes on from NC_066387.1 coordinate 855,623, forward strand.
GAAATCAAAGAGCTCTCGTGGGCTCCGGCGAGCTCCTCTTCCAGTTAATGAGCTTGAAGACATAAAGAGGATAAACGCAAGGCATGCCAGCCTCTCCTCATTCCCAGCCTCGTCTTTAATGCTTGATTAAGTGAGCGAGGCTCTTCCAAACAGTTTAACCAAAAAAAAAAAAAAAATCGAGTTCAAACAAATAAAAAGGGAAGGAGGGAAATGTGCTGGCTGCGGACCTGTTCCAGCACCAATAAACCTGTTACAGCCCCACAGTCTGCTCTGCACACAGCGAATCTCTGCCGTCTGTGGCTCCGGAAGGATTTCACCCGATGTGGGAGCAAACGGGGTTTTTGGGGCCTGCTGACGGCGCCCCCTGAGTGGGGCGGCCGCCGCTGAGACCCGCGGTCGTGCCTTGCAGATCAAGCTGAAGGAGATCTTCGAGACGCCCTCCGAGATCGCGCTGGTGCTGGAGCTGGTGACGGGAGGAGAGCTCTTTGACAGGTAGGGCACCCGCGAACCTCGGCCCCCACGGAGGATGAGGATGGAGCGGGGCCGAAGCACGTCCCCGCGGGCTGGGGGGCGAGGGCGCATGGTGACCCCTCCGTGTGCCCACAGGATCGTGGAGAGGGGCTTCTACAGCGAGCGGGATGCGGCGCACGTGGTCAAGCAGATCCTGGAGGCCGTGTCGGTAACGTCCCCGTGTCCCCCCCGTGCCAGCCGGACCCCCCCCTGCCCCAGGCTTGAGGAGGGGGCGAGGAAGGGAGGCTGCAGCGGGGGCGTCGCGGGAAGGTCACCGCCGCGCCACGGCAGGGGTCGGCTGGAAATGGGGTTTCCATGGCAACGGAGGGCTTGAAAATGGAAACTTGGCAAGGAAAATGTCCTTCCTCTGCCCCGCTGAAGCGCCTGGCAGACGTTTTGGCAGGACGAAGGGGGGGGTCCCAAAGACAGCGTTGGTGTCGTGCGGGGCTGTGCCCCTGTACCGGGTCCTGCGAGCCCCGGACACCTCCCCAAGGTCCATCTGCCCCCTCCCCTTCCTTTCTGCATCCCTGCTTTCTCTCTCCGTAGTATTTGCATGAAAACGGAGTCGTCCACCGTGACCTGAAGCCAGAGAACCTGCTCTACGCAGACCTTTCCCCCGACGCTCCCCTGAAAATCGGTGGGTTTGCCGGGCAGCCACTGCTGGTGCTGCAGCCCAAAGCGTTCCCGGCCTGGTGGCACCCCCCAGCACGGCCCGGGGGCCTTGGGAGCCATTTGCTGGCACCAGAGGGGTTCCTGGCAGTGCCTCTCCCCTCCGTGTGTCCCCACAGGTGACTTTGGGCTCTCCAAGATCGTGGATGAACAGGACACCATGAAAACCGTCTGCGGGACGCCGGGGTACTGCGGTGAGCAGCGGGGACGCGGTGGCAAAGAACAGGGAAGCTCTTGGGGGCTCCTGCCCTGCAGTCGTGCTCACCCTCTGCCTTGCAAAGAGCCCAAAATTGGGGATTGCAAGGGCAGAGCCAGGTGACAGCAGAGTCCTGCTGGCCGTGGGTCACCGGCCCCGCTGTGAGCTGCGCGGCTCTGCTCCGGTCGCCAGTCATTGTTATCGGTCTTGTGCATGGTCCTGCTGCATCGCCAGCAAATCACATTTTCCATTAGCCTCCAATTTAATTCCTGGACAGCAGTTTTCCTCAGCAGGGTTTCAGGAGCTTCGTATGCTGGAGACGGGGGGGACCCGAGGATGCTGCGCCCTGCCTGAGGCTGCACAGAGCGCGGTGCAGTTTTGACCCCAAACTCTGCTTTCAGCCCCTGAAATCCTCCACGGCTGCCCGTACGGCCCAGAAGTGGATATGTGGTCCGTGGGTGTCATCACATACATCCTGTGAGTAGCCCCGCGGGTGGGCGAGCACCCGACGCCCCTCGCCCCCCTACCCTCTGTGCGCGGGTGGCCGGCACGGGCTGGGGCCAGCGGGGTTCTTCGGCCTCCTGCTCCCAGGCTCTGCGGGTTTGAGCCCTTCTTCGACCCGCGGGGGGACCAGTACATGTACAGCCGCATCCTCACCTGCGACTACGAGTTCGTGTCCCCGTGGTGGGACGAGGTTTCCCTCAACGCCAAGGACCTGGTGAGTGACCCGGCGCTGGCGTTCGGCGCCGCGCAGCAGGGCTCAGGGTTGCCAGACGTGAAGCCTTCAGATCAATCCTTCGTTTGTAAAAATAACAAAACCACGAGTTCGCCAAACAGAACAGCAGCGTCTTAAATGCTTTCTGTCTCTGGACATGATTCAGAAAAACTCCTACCCCCACGTGTCCGTGCTCCTTGCAAATGAGAAGCCTTTGGAGCCAGAGCCTCTCAGTGCCAAATCCCATCAAGGAGGCGAGAAAGCTCTAAGCAGCTTTAGAAACATTACACGGGGTGGCAGGTGCAGGGCCACTGACAAATGACGCTTTTTTGTGTGCCTGAAATTGGCTGCAGGTTAGAAAATTGATCGTCTTGGACCCCCAGAAGAGACTGACCGTCTACCAAGCTCTGGAGCACCCCTGGGTCACTGGGAAGGCCGCTAAATTTGCTCACATGGATAGCACGCAGAAGAAACTGCAGGAATTTAACGCCAGGAGGAAACTGAAGGTAACACGAAAAAGCCCCGTTAAGCTCCAGGATGTCTCCTGCTCTCCTCCAAACCTTGTGGCCACTGAGGGTGGGCTGCTGCCGCTGGGGTTTGGGAATCCCATGGCAAATAAATGCTCGGTACACTGCTGGCTCGGGGGAGCAAATGGCATACCTGTACCCCTCTAACAATTGCTGTGCCTTTGCCAACAGGCTGCCATGAAAGCCGTGGTGGCTTCCAGCCGCTTGGGCAACCACGGGCACCACGACTGCTCCAGGAGCGGGCGCAGCCGGGGTGGCCCACGAGGCACGCACCTGCCCCAGGGGCCAGGGAGCGCCGTCCCCGAGGCCACCGCTGCGGCCGAGGACCTCGAGGCTTTTCCTGCCGTGCCCAAGGTCCCCGTGAACGGCGCCAGCTGCAAAAGCTAACGCTGCTCGGCGCCGCGGCCGGCTCACATCCTCGAGCAATACCCCAGGGACTCTCGGAGGCGGCCACGGGCAGAGGCAGGGGCGGAGGAAGCCGCAGCGGGACGGGAGCACCCCGAGCGAGACGCGGCGTGCTGTAGGTGTGCGTGGTCTGTGGTGTGAAGCATCCTTCTGTCGTGTCCTGTTGCCAGTGCAGTTGTAGCCGGTCGCTGTGAGTGTGAGTGTCTGTACGGACCTGCGAAAACAAGGCTGGTGACTCGGTCTTCCAACAACTTACAGTTTTGGCCGCTGTGGCTTTAAAAAGTGCCCAAGTGGCTTAAAAAATGAGGAGCAAACAGCAGAAAAAGGATTTCTTTCACCTTCCCTACAAAGGCAGTCAGTTATCTTAACAACAAAGTTTTCTACGTTTCTGTAAATAGTCCTTAAGGGTGCATTACTTAGGAGAGAAGGTGAATTTAGCTGATTTCTGACAATCTACATTCCACCTACAATCGCTGCTACAAGACCCAGCCGTGGGTTTGCTGCTGTATTCCACCAGGGTTGTCGATGCCTTTGAACCCAGCTGTTAGAACCTATCCAGAGAAAGTGTTCGCCAGTTGTTCCTTCATTATCCCTAGACAGTAGGTGATCTCAGTTTAATTTGTGCTTTTGTTACCCTCCGGTTTCATTTGTTCCGATGTTCAGTCTCGGTGTGGCTACTTGAAAGTAGTAGGACTGTTACTGACCAGGAATGCTGGCTTCATTTGCATTCCGGGTTTCAATTTACACGAGTTTTAATGAAGAACAATGCAACTATTTCTACAGAGCATTGTAGGACTTTGTAACATGTAACGGTGCTGTTGTTTCTTGACTGATGACAATGAGTTTATACACGTGTTCGTTTGTTTTTAAAACTAATGAAATCGGTTGACAAACTTCTTGAAAAGAAAATTTCTAGGCAATCATTTGCCAAGCCACATGATAATACCCATTTGTGGATTTTAATACAGAGCAAGTAACGAGAAAGGAAAAGCCATATCACATGTGCTAGACTAAAGAAAGCCTGTCGGTTGGTGCCAGGCTCAGCTGCTGTAATCCAGCATGGGGCTTGCTGACCCAAGGCACTGCAAGCGGTGTCAGTCGTGGTCATTTTTGGTCATGTACATGTAACAGCATGTTCCAGGCAAAAAAAATCTCACCTGGGAGAGAATGAATTCATACACGAAGTTCATTTTTCCAGGATGGGGATGTACAATTCGTTAGCTGATAAAGAAGGGACTGCGAACAAAATGCAACTTTGCTTAAGCTAAAAGCTGCAATCAGAGACACTCAGCTCAGTCCAGAGAGGGCTGGTCAGCAGATCGAGACCTGCAAGCAGAGAGGCAGGAAGGCAAAGGTGACACGGTGACTTTCATACCTAGTTACAGCACAAGTAGAAATCATAAAGACAACATGTAAGGGCTGATCCATATCTTATGATGCTCATTTATGTTTTAGGGTGCTTGTAAAGCTGAATAGAGGAGAGATTGGATGTTCATGAGTTTTTATTTAATTGGAAAAATATTAGGTGAAGACCAGAAATGTGCTCCTTTTACTGTCCTTCATACCTTAAACAGGGAAGCAGGTAGATAGCACAGCATCGCTTTGGAGAAAGCAAAGGCTAATGGTATGGGAGAATGGCATAAGCAAGGGGAAAATTATTCCTGTTGCTCTGCGTTTTGTGGGAGGAGCAGTTGTTTTCTTTCTTCCTCCCTCTATTTTTAATGTAGAGGCTGCATCTTACAGCGTGCTGAGCTCTGGTCTTCCTTCTACAGGTATATTTAGGGTGACTCTCTCCTGCAAACTCCATTTACAATAATGGAGCCAGAACTGCAAGTATGCCATTTACTAAACCAGGTATGAAAAGACTATTTTATATGCTTGGACATGAAATACCTATTTAAACATCTTGCAGGACCAGGCCCGAGTGCTCAGCACACCCACAGCCTGTGAAGCAGGGACCAATGCTGGAAAATGCTAAGCGACATTGCACTGCCTTCAGACTACTCCTGATCGTGCAGAATCATAAGATATCAATTAGATAACAACAAGTAATGTGTCTTCTGTGATAGGAGACATCCGATGGAAAATTGTAAGCAAAAAAAGGAGTTTGTCTCTCATGTTATGTCAACAAAGTATTATTCCACAAATATCAGTACTTAAAGGTAGGAAAAATGTACACTCCTGGGAACAAATCTAATAGGACATGCCATTTTGGTCTGTATGCTGTTTTCAGAATGTGTTTTAATAACTTACTTCTTCAGTATAGTGGTTACATTTTCAATATTGCAGGTATTTATAAAGAAGCATAGACAGAGCTAATAAAATATCAAACATCAGAACGTGTACTCTGTTTTTACTGTTAGCATCAGAGGGCTAAAAATCAACAGGGCTGAGTAACGGCTCGATAAAAGCCTTTTTCTTTTTTGTCCTGAGTTCTGAACCCATTTTCATATGACAATCTCTTTCCAGGCTGTATAACTTAATGCTCTGTGTACCTGTCGATTTATCCGGGCTTTCGGCATTTTCTATTGTCTAAGCACCGCAGGCTGAAAGATCTTTTCAGCGCGTTTTGCCTCCTAGCATAAATAGGAAGACCTTTTGAGCAGGGCTTCTGCTGCACGCAGCCAGCCAGATGCGCGCAGTAGTTTAACCCACGGAAATTACAACCCCCTCGTTAGGCCAAATTAGAAAGAGCCCCTCCGGGCGGCAGCGCTGTGCTGGGCGCTGGCCTGCGGAGCCTCTGCCGCATTGCCCACGTACTGCAGCTCGGGCTGCCGCTGCACCGCAGGGCAGGCCGCCAGCACGCGACGTGGGCTCTGCTGACAACCGGGGGAGGACGGGGAGGGGGCGCGTCAGGAGCCCCGGGGGGCTGCGGGCAGCTCGAAGCCGACGAGTCAGTGAGGCTAACGCCTTGAAGCCGCGGCTCCGGGGCACTCGGGCACCGAAGCCCGGGGGTCGGAGCGCGTTGGAGCCAGGCGCCGAGGCTGTGCTGAGGGAGGAGCGCCGCCTGCCCTCGCCTTGGCGTGACCCCTCGCCATTCCGTCCCTTGGCGAGGGACCAGGGCCCAAGCTGCGCTCTGCCGCCGCCGTGCTCGGGGCAGGCCCGGAGGCGAGGCCCCCATCGCCCCCCCGGGCCCGGTGTGCCGGCCCCAGCCCCCCCTGCGGCCCCAGGGCCTCCCCTGAGGCCTAGGCCTAGGCCCCCTCCCGTTGCCATGGTAACGCGCTCTCCCCAGCGCCCCCGCGACGCCACCGCCCCAGTGAACGGCCGGTTGGGCGCTGTGCTGGGGGGCGGGGCGCGCCCCGCGTCTTCCAATAGGAGAAGGGGAGGGCGGGGCAAGCAGAGAATAAGGCACTCTGATTGGTTGAGGAGCGGAGGCCGGAGCCGTGTTTTGGCGGCTGGAAGGCAGAGTGCTGAGGGGAGGCGCTGCGGGTTGGTCGGGGCGTTGCCAGGGGGATGGCGGCGCATGCGCAGAGCGGCGCGGCGCGGGCGGCCTGGTAAGGGGGAGGGGGAGGCGGCGGCGGCGGCAGGCGGCTGGGGGGGGACCTGGACTGGGGTCGCCGTGGGGCTGAGGCGGGGGTCGCTGGGGGGAGCTGGAGGTTGCCGGGGGGGGCGTCCGGGCCCCTCACGGCCCCTCCTGCGGGACAGGGCGGGGGCTGCTCCCTCCCCTCCTGCCCCCCCCTCTAGCGCGGGGGCCCCAGGGCCTGTCCCGGGCCCGTCGGTGGGAGCCGGAGCTGGGAGGGGCTCGGCCGGGGCCTGCCCGGGGCCTGTCCGGTGTTAGCGCCTCACCCGGCTCGTGGGGGTCCTCGGGAAGTTGGCACGAGACCTGTGACCCCGAAGTTAAAGCGACGCCTGGTCGTGTTCTAGGGAAGTCCTGCGTTTCGTTAAAAGTTTGAGAAACTCTTTTTCTTTTCCTTCAGAGCGCTCCGGGGTTTTCCTTTCCTACATGAAACGTGGTCATGGCAGACCCGGAGTATGTGCTTTGCAAGTGGAGGAAGCGTTTGTGGCCAGCGAAGGTAAAGTGGATGGACAGATAAGGAAAGGTTTTGTGGATTTAGCCTAGAAATGGTGGGACGGTAACAGAAGATGTGCGCTTCTGAGCAGCTGCTAATCTGCTGCTGCTTTGTATGTGAACTGAGACAAAGGTGCCAGTTGTGCTGATATAGCTACCCAGTTAGCGCTAATAGCTTAAGTGAACTACCCAAATAATAGACATAGTTGTAGGTAGTTGTCTGGAAGCAATTGCTCCAAGTAAACACGTATATATGTTCTTAAAAAAAAGAAAAGCATTAACCTGTAGAGAAGCTGATATTGCAGCCAGGTGCCATGCCAAGTCAGTCTGTTCTGTGCTGTTTGTACTGAAAATATCTTGAAGTCCGACCTGTCCTACAGACGCGGTTGAGAATTTTTAATGTGTTTTTCTCTTTTCATGTAGGTTTTGTGCAAAAGTGGAGATGCTGGAAAATCATCCATCGCTAATGCAGAGGAGGCTTCTCTGGAAGTCGAAATACTTGGCTTAAAAGAAAAGTAAAGTATCTTTGTTACTGTTTTGTGTTTGCACTCTGTAAGAAAAAAAGTAATCCCGTTATGTGACGATGTGTGGAATGAGTCATTGACTCACAGAATGATTAGGTGACTAACCTGCTGCTGCTTAGATAGCTGGCTATATGCTTATCTCATGGAACATCTATAAACAACACGCTGTTAGCTCAAGGATTCTTTAGATTTTTTTTTAAATTTCTCCTAAAATGTTATGGGGCTGTGGGAGGAAACAGTACAAGTTTATTGCCAGATGAGGGTGTTGCCATGCTGTTAGTAATGGTTAATGTCCTGACAGTTTCAACCAACTTTGTTGCGTTTTCAGGGTTAGTGTGAGCTCTGCAGATGCAGCTCCACTGAATGAGGAACGTATAGAAGATATTGCCTCTAACTTAGGTGAGGATATCTCAAAACACTTTCTGCCTTGTACTGTCTGAATATAAAATACAAATATGTCGTAGACAAAAGAAACCGTAAATACATTTTAAAAGTATCATATACAAAGAAAGGTTATTGTATGTATTGCATGTTCTCCGACAGGTGAAAAGACAGATGCTAGTGAAGTTGTGGATGAACTGAAATATCGATGTGCTCTTAGAACTGCTCTGGATTTTTTGAGTGACAATGCATCAGCCAGACAAGTGCCACAGTTAAAAGAGGGAGTGAGTCCTCGGTTATCTGAGGCGAATAATAGGGGGTCTCTCTCATGTACCTTCTTACGTAGCTGTCGGTCACTCTGTCACCTTAAAGAAAAGTTGGAGCCTGAGACTCCCAAGAAGAAAACAGAGAGAAAAAATAGCCCCAACCTGAAGACTGATATAAGAAAACAAAACCAGAAATGTTCTCTCCTTTTGGAGAAGAGGGCTAAAGCAAATGAAAATGGAACAAAGCCTTCAAAACATAGTGCTGGGGACTTGTGTAATACATCAAACTCAAATGGTCAAAATTGCACAATGCCAGAATCACAATCACTATCGAGACAGAAAAGAGCCAAATCCAGTTTGTCAACAAAGTCCCAAACAGAAAATAAACTTGTGCTTAAGCCAAAGGAGGAAAAAAGTAAACAAGGACAAAGAAGACCAGGTGCAGGATCACCTGTGCGACTTCCAAATAACCTCCCCAAAGTTCAAGCACAGCCTCTTGCTGAGGACACTTCTCTGTCTGTGACCTGTAAGTCTTACACAGTGGCAAATGTCAGAAGCAGGACAAACAGTAGGTGTCAGCCTAAAAGGGTGTTACTGGATTTATCTTGTAAAAGTGCCTCTGACTTGGAGAAGAACATCAGAAATGAGAGCAAAAATCTAGTAAAGCAATTGGGTGGGGGAAAAAAAACAGCGAGTTCGAAGCAACTAAAAGAACGAGAGACCAGTGCACCTGTGTCCTCGTACAGAAAAAGGAAATGCAGAAATGGCCCTGAGCCTTCATCCAGGCCTTCTCACCGTGGAAAGCTTTCTGATGGTTTTCTCTCCCAGCCTGAAGAGGAGGAAAGCAAGGATACTCCACGTGTGCCTGCGAGTAAAGTACAGGAGTTTCAGCTGTCTGACTTCAACGAAGATGAAGGTGGGTATGTTGCTTAAGGCAGGGAAAACTTCATTCCTTTTGATTCTTGAGCACTGTTTTTCATCTTTGTGAGAATGTCATAGTGTTTTGAGGGGGGAGGTGTGCTGAACTTCGGGTTTCTGTTAGGCAGTCTCCTGAACTCTTGTTAGAGGGCATCGTGAATCACTGTGGTTTTCTACATTTGTGTATTTCACCTGGTCTGAAAGTGATCGCCACTAACATAGCTGATCACTGTGCTGTGTTTCTGAATGCTGGTGTTTGTTGCTGTTGGCAGGACTGGAGTCTTCTGACCTGCCTTCAGAGATCTCTTTCACAGAGAATCTCTCTCACCTCTCAGCTCTGGTAGATGAAGATGAGGAGGAGGATGAAGAACTCCCTAGTATTCTATCTCATCAAGGTGAGGCATGAGTTTGTCTACTTGAACCTTAATCGCTCAGGATTGGTGTGCCTTTTTAGAGTGTGTGCAATTCTGCCTTGCTGACCAGGTTATGGCAATTCCTGTTAATGAAACCTAACGTTTTCAGAAAATGAATCCAAATTTGTTCAGGCTTGGATTAAAATGCCTTTCTTGGGTGCCCCAGAAAGGCTTTCAGGAACAGAATAAATTGCAACACATTGTGAAACTGGGTCTGAAACTTCAAAGTTCTTATATTCAGAACTGCCGGTGCTGTGTTTGCGCTGGGATGAGGTGTTGAGGGCGTGTGGGTGAGGGGTTGCCACTTTGGTTGAAATCTGTAAAAACACAGAAGCAGAACTCGTTGAATATCTGCTGCATGAAAGGAGGCTAACAAGGTGGGGTGAGTTAACTGTCTTGTCTGTGTTTCTTTTTAAGAAAATAAACTGTATTTTCTCATCGTAGAGCCACAATTGATTGAGGAAGGGATTTTGGTCTGGTGCAAATGGCAAAGGCATCCTTATTGGCCAGCAGTGGTAAGTAAGAACAGCTTGCTGCTTTATCCGAGAGTGATTATTGCCGGGGGTCTGACGAGGAGCAGCTTACCGAACTTGATTTTCTCTTGCTCCTTCTTGACTGGTGTGGAGTTGGAAATATTAAAGATCTTTTCTAGAGGTGTTCCTAACTTCTAATGTGCTTGTTTTCTAAATCAGAAACTGAAGCAAAACCAAGGATAATATCAAAAGTAAACTTTTATGGATGATAAAAGCACATCAAAAAAATGAGATGTGGCCAGTTCACGTCTTTATATTTGTGCAGAGGTTTCCTACTTAGCTTTTGTATCCCGTATCATCAATTGGTGTGGTTGTACCCTACTCTCAAAAAAAAAAGTGAAAAAGGGATGGGTCCTTGCACACTAACAAAAATGCTCCATTTGGTTACTTTGCTATTCTTGCCACTTTATTTTTCGTATTTATGTAAGGTTGCTCTAAGTGTGGGGTGAGTTCAGTAACACTGATGAAAATGTTCATGCTTCGTAAGGGTATTAGAGCTCTAGGATGCTAATGAAACTTTATCCTTTTAACAGGTGAGAAAAGTGAAGCGGAAACACAGAAAGGCAAATGTGCTGTTCATAGAAGGAAATGTAAATGACAAGAAAAAAGGGTAACTATGCATTCTGATCGGGTGCTGAACTCTGGGTTTCTGTTAGGCAGTCTCCTGAACTCTTCTCCTGTTACAGGGCAATTACAATCTGTTAGTTCTAACCTTGATCTCAAAGGGAGTGACCAAGTAAGGTGAGGATTTGCAGGTGTGGGCTACTTGTTTTACCATGCTGTCAGTTGAGGCATGCTAACAGTTGGCAATTATGTGAGGGATAAAAAGCATAAAAGGCTGAGGACCTAGCTATTGTTTTTTCATGTCGGGGTAAGCTTCCTGCAGACATCAGTCTGCCTTTGCATTTGCTTTAAAATTTAAAAATTCCTCAGTTTTAGCTTGTTATAAAATCGAGAACTAGTAAAGCCTATTTACTGAATTCCTTATGGAAACCTAGTTTTGGGGAAGGTGTAGAATCACAATGAAAAAACAGCTGCGCAACCTAATTGCCTCTCTTCCCTGTCTTTCTTTTTCTCATCAAGCTTCTCAGTATCTCTTAAGAGTCTGAAGCACTTTGATTGTGAAGAAAAGCAGGACCTCATTGTAAGTGTTGCCAGTAACATGCAATTACAAATGTATACAAACATTGGAAAAAGTATTTTAATGCAATGTATAGCTTACCCTGCCAGAGGAGTGTTGCAGCTGACCGGTCTGTTTGCTCACTGTTCTGAGAGATGCTCACCTACTAAACAGAACAATTAAATATAATTTGTACTGCACAAAATGGAGAAGAATATGGGAATGGGATCCTCCTGATGCATTTCTCCTCCTTGATGAGGCCAAGGATGCTGCTAAGAACACGTGCATGTGGAAGGCGGCCAGTTGCTTAGGACTCTAACTGTATTTTCACTTGTGGGTTTTCTACATACAACAAAGCCATTCTCATGGTGCGTAACGGTAATTACAGAAATTAAATTCAAGAGAATGCAGGAAACTGCAAGCATTTTTTGACATGTTACTGTTAGCCGTTTTTGCTTACTGGTCCTAGACCTAAAAGCTTCATAAGGCTATTCTCTTTTTGAACTGGAAATGGCCATTGTTTTACAGGACCAAGCCAAAGAAGAACATCGCCAAGAAATTGAGTGGTGTATTCAATTGATCTCTGATTATCGAATTAGAGTAGGTAAGGATATGAGTCGATGTCATCCATTCTGATGTAGATCACTGAAAAAATGATAATGCTAAGGCTGTCAGTTTTGTTTTATAGGCTTAACTGATCAATAACCCTGTTTTGGGCTCTTTAGGTTGTCATTCTTTTACGGGATCCTTCTTGGAATATTTTGCTGATGATATCAGTAAGTGAATTCATGACGAGATTCTTCTGTATTCCTCTTCTAACAGAAGTTTAGCTCTAATGTTTACTAATGTGTGTTGTTAAGCATCAAACCTGGTAGGGTTTGATAAAATTATTACGTGCCAATATGCTGTAAGATTTTCAGTCCTACAACAAAAGTTAAATATCAATTGTTAAAAACAGTTGAGTTAGTTATTTCAGATTGTAGCAAGTTTGTTTCAGAGCTCATGTCAGGTTCAATTCCTTTTGTTTTTTTTTCCTTCCTTGATAGGGGAGAAAGGAAAAGAAAACTACCAAAAAAAACTTATTTTGTATAAGAAAGTATGTATACAAGAAAGCTGCTTATTTTATATAAATGAGTGTGAATGATTGTGGCTTTTTCTTTTTCAGGCTATCCAGTTAGAAAGCAGTGTTATCAAGGTTTAGTCCAAATGACATTTCCAAACATAGCGGAAGAAAATCTCGAAGAGTCTTTATCAGAAGCTTCACCTCAGAAGCCTTCTAAGAAACTTCTTCCTGACAGAACAAGGGCTGCCAGAGATAAAGCAAATAAAAAGATAGTGGAGTTTATAGTGAAGACTAAGGGGGCAGAAGAGCATCTCTTGGCTATTTTGAAAAGCAGAAAACAGTCTCGGTGGATGAAGGAATTCCTGAATTCAAGTCAGTATGTGACCTGCATTGAAACTTATTTAGAGGATGAAGAACAATTGGACCTAGTAGTAAACTACCTGAAGGAAGTATATCATGAAATAGACACCGAAAATCTCCGTCAAATAAATGGAGATAGAATAAAATTTATTTCGGATGTTCTTTTGCCTGAAGTAAGTAAACATTAAACACTGAGTAAAGTTGATGTTTAAATAACATGAGTTATGTGACTTGAGTTTACTGACTATTGACAAATGTGCTTGTATGTTGGAGAAAATTAGTAAGTAAGGCCCAGTATTCACTGCACATGTCCTGTTGGTACCTACTGGGTTGTGGGTGAGATACGGACCAGGTAATTCCAAATGCTGATTTTAAGCCACTAGTGCAGAATGTGGAAGCTTTACATGTTACAATGTTTTTAACGGCAAATGATTGCCTTTTGGTATATTTTGATTTATTTCCCTAACTCTACAGAGTTTTTTTTTCTCCTTTTGGCAAGTTAGCTGGGCTTTTCCTGGTGGTAGGATTGCTGGCAGGAAGGATTATTTTGCTTTCAGTTATAGTTTTAGATACTTATGTTTTTAGTTGGGAACTTTCCTGGGAAAGATACTAGTAAGAATATCTCTCTTCTGTAGAAACAAAATTGCTGTTAACAATGTCTTATTTTGGTTACAGAAATAATCTCCTCAGCCTGCTAAAGGACAAGTTTGTATTATTTAACAGATTTGGGTACGCAATGAGCAGTTCCACCCAAGTTTCCAAAGTGATTAGGGAAATCTTATTCCAAAAATGTGCTCATCTACTGAGACAGTTTCAAATCAGTGGTTGTAATTTTGTAATTTAGTTTTTGTTTTGCCGGCATAAATGAGCTAAATATTTTTTTATAGGCCATAATTTATGCGATTTCTGCTGTGGACGACATAGACTACAAAAAAGCAGAAGAGAAATACATAAAAGGACCATCTGTGAGCAAAAGGTATCTTCTTAGCATTTTCTCTGAGTTTTCCTTATTAGTTTACTGTTTATGTGGAAAAGTGTGAATAATAAAGAGTTCAATAGCCTCCCTTCTGTAAGGCAAGCTTTCTTGTTTAAATAATAAAGTGATTAAACATGGGAAACATTCTTACAGAGTTACTGTAACTAAAAGCTGCAAAATTTTTAATACACTAAGATTGTTTTTGCAGCAGAACTTTAATGTATTTCTTTTCAGGGAGAGAGAGAAATTTGATGAAGAAATTCTGGAAAGAAAAAAGTTGAAGACCGAATTGGAATCTGCAGACAGCCTATAAAAAGGGTGGTACAAACTTTCACGTGTTGCACTGGCACTGTATATATTGGAGAAGTGATTATTTGTATTAAAATCATTCTTGCTTTTTAAAATCTGTGTAGGTATCTTTAAAATGTGATCGTTACAATGCTGCATTACTGTCGGATGTGGTTGTATCTTCAGTCCTTGCTGCCGCCTCTGTACTGGAGCTGTGCGCTGCTTCCCTTTGTCCCGCCGTGTTGAACTGCCTGCAAGAGGTGATGCAAACTGCAGTAATCCTGCAGGTGTGCTGCCAATCCGTCCTCATCCAGCCAGTGCACTTAACGTGGGATTTACAGGAACACAGCAAGTGTTTTGGAGAGCTGCTCGATGCAGCTGTTTAAGTCTTGTGTGAATTACTGACCAAATTTCTGACAAAGGAAGGGCTATTGTCCTCAGAAAAATATGTACTGATAATTTATGTAGCCTTGTATTATTGTCTGGTGACTTTGCTGCTACCTGAATATGCACAGGTTTTCTGCCCGGAAGTGTTTTGGACAGTTTTTTTTTTGTCTTAAAGGTGTGGGAAATAAAATTGGTACCTACTTGTGCAATCCAATTCACAATGGCTTTGTTCCTGTTGATAGAACGACTGCAACATTCAGCAGAAAAGGAATCTAGTGTTTGTTTGAAAAGAAAAAGCCTTTGCTTTTCCATTTTTTAAAAGTGAATCTATTTTGAATGCTATTTTAAAAATGTTTGATTGTCAGTGATTTTTCAGGAGCACTTTTAACTGTTTTTATCTGATTTAAATATCAAGTTTAATCAGGCGTTGTTACCTCCCTCAGCTTTTGCTGAAATTCTGACAGACCTTTAGCATAATTGATAACTATTTAGTGATGGAAGCTCAGTGATCATTATTTTTGTGTATTACAGTCAAAGGGTGATATAGTTGTCCAGTAAAAAAAAAAACAAACAGGTGGTTTGAAATTAAACAGGGGAACTTAAATGTGAAATTGGATAGTGATATATATTCTGGCCACAGTAATTATCTGAATATATTTTAATTACTTTTAATTACATGGTACTCTGAGACTGAATATGCACTTGCAATCCTTGTGTTTGCATAGCAAAGTGACATTCGCAAATACTGAAATCATGTAATAAATACTGAGATGGGCTTTATTTCAGTTTTCATTAGAACGTGTGATAGGGGGTAATGCATCTTTTGTACATGTGATAGCCCAAAGCAGTTACAGAATTAACTCCAGAGGAGAGTGATACCTGCAAGCAGAGTTGTGTCATGTACAGCTGCTTCAGGCTGCATGAGCTTCTTCCCCGGGGGAAAAAAAAAATGCTGCTGCAAATACCCGTCCTGCAGGCGCTGTTTGTTGGGGGTTCAAAGAAATCAAACTGGCCTCGGGCTCCTTCTTCTTTATCACATCCCCAAAGTACTGTTAAGATCCTTTTTCAAACCGCTGCACGGAAATAAACTTCTGCCCCCCTTGCCTTTACCTAATTCTTCACTTTTCATAACATCCATCTCAATCTTAGCTGGATGTTTAAAATGAGAACTCGTCTGTGTCAAATCAAATTGCATCCTTCTGAAGGACAGCTAGGAGTGTCCATAGAGTTTAAGCACTTTAAAATGTTTACATCTTTAAGAACACTTAACATCTTGGCATTGCTTATACTACTTTAACTAGTCATAGATGGAGACCAAATTCACTCTTGCAATGTACAGTATTATGTGGTCTTAATTAACAGTGGTGGAATAAAGAAGTGAATCCTCATTAGTTTCATATTACTCTTGCTTGCATGTGTTCATTTATTTCAGACTGATTTTAAGCTGGGGTGGGAAGTGCACGCAGGCTTCTCCCTGAAACTACATGGTAGGCGAGGATAGTTTCTGAATATCAGATTTACTGAAACCTGGTGCTACAGCTATCACTTTCATGTTGTTAAGCAGCACATAGAAGAAAGCAAACTTAACTCTTTTCTAGTATTGTGCTTTATTTAAAGCATTCACATGTTATCCCCGTCAAGGACAGGGTGCGTGTTAAGGGTTTCTGTGTAGGGGATGTGGTTTCCTTCACCTGACCTGCAGCTGTGATACCTGCAACTGGTCTGGCTTTCCTTCATCTGAACTGCAGCCATTTAACGCTCACTGTGTTAATTCCAGCTGCTCTGGGATCTTCCCGAGGAGGAAGCTTTGGAGCGTGATGCGTTTACCAAACCCTTGAACCTCTGCGGTTGCAGCAGCGGGGTCGTGGAGACTGCCCGGGGCGGGGCTCTCCTGCGAACTGGGGTGGCTTTGGGGAAAAAGCTGCGCTTAAGGGTTAGTTAACCCTCGGGTTAGTTAACCTTGAGGTTTTCTCTCGCTGCACGAATGCGGGGAAAGCAAAACACAAAATTCTGCACCCCCCCCCCCCCTCCAAAAAGAATCTTTCTGCCGAAACCCGGGATCGAACCAGGGACCTTTAGATCTTCAGTCTAACGCTCTCCCAACTGAGCTATTTCGGCTGCTGGCAGCGCCGTCCCTCCCCGCCCCGCCAGGTACCTGGGGGGGGTGGGGGGGTGGGTCCCGGGGGTGGGGGGGCGGGGGGGGCGGCCCGGTTCGGCCGGTACCGGCCGAACCGGGCCGCCCCCCCCGCCCCCCCCACCCCCGGGACCCCCCCCCCCCCCCACCCCCTCGGTGCCCACAGCGGCCTGCGCGGCGGCGGCGGCGCCAGCGCGGTCTCTGTGGCGCAATCGGTTAGCGCGTTCGGCTGTTAACCGAAAGGTTGGTGGTTCGAGCCCACCCAGGGACGCCCCTCCGCTCTTTAACTTATTTTTTATTTTATTTTTTTTGTTCCCCTTCCCCTCCGCCTCCTCCCCGCCTCGTTTTACCGCTGCCGCCCGCGGAACCCCGCCGCCTTGCTCCCAGTTCCCGGCCGGCTCCGTGAGGCACGGACCGGGCTGAGGCCGGAGGGCTTAGCGGGTGGCACCGCGCCCAGAGGTTGCCTGAAGGGCTGCGGGCGAGATGGCGGCGCTGGGCCGTGAGCGGGGACGGGAACGGGGGCGGCACCGGGAGCGGGGCGAGGCCGGGACCCGACCCTCTGTGGAGGCACCGGGGCCGCGAGGGGGAACCGGGACCGGGTGGAGGCTGCTGGGGCTCTCGGCTGGGCCCTGGCCGGGCTGGGGGAGCTCCGGCACCGGGCTCTGAGGGCTCCCGGGCTCATCGAGCTCCCAACCGGGGTTGGGCTTTTCCCCGGTACCGGGCTTCGGCCGGGGCTGATTTCTCCCGTGCTCTCGTTGCAGGTCTCGGCCTCGCTCGGCGCGGCGTGCTGGCCCTGAGGTGAGGGACGGGGCTGGAGGGCTCAGGGCAGGGAGCTGGGGGGCCCTGCAGCGTCCCCCATCCCGGCTGGGGAGACCTGGGGGCTGTGCCGCTGGCGGGTTAAAGAGCTGGGCGCTAAAACTGGGCTCTTTTCTCTTCGTGGCTCTCATCAGAGCACTCGATCAGGGGCCGCTCAGCTTCCTGGGGGTGTTTGTCCCTGCAGGGCCGAGGTGGGGGTGGCAGGGGACGCGTGGGCAGCGCGGGGAGGCTTTGTGGCTGTGTGGCACCGAGGTGCAGTGTTTATTTTATTTATTTTTATTTTTTTTTACAGGCCCAGCGCTGTGACATCCGTTCACACTCAGCTGCTCCATCAGACACCGGCAGCTGACCATGCTGACAGGTAACGCCGCGCTTCAAGGCAGGTTCCTCAGCTGTGTCCTTTCTCCCTCAGCTGTGAAGGGAAGAAATGTTGATTGCCGTAGCTCTTCCTGCATATGCTTGAAAGTCTTTTCCTCACCTCACTCTTAAAGCCCAGGATCAGCTGGCAGGCTGCTGTCAGTCTGCGAGCCCTGGAGAGGAGCCTGCCCGGCACCCTCTGTAATTTCAGTAGGGTGAACAAAGGACCTCGTCCTGATGCATGTGTCCACAGAGGAGGAAAAAGAACTGCTATAAACAGTCTGCAGTAGTAGCAGAGGGTTTGGGATTGTCCATAAGCAATGCACCATGGATTTTTTATGGGATGACAGCTCCTTGAGTCTATTTATTGTATTCTAGAGCAACACTTAATAATCACAGGCTGACGCTACTGCGCTGTTTGCTTTTAGTTCTCTCCAAGTCCAGCAAAAGAGCTCAGCTGTTGTCCAGAAAAAGTCCTACGTCCCCTCTAGCAGGGGGGAGTATATTGTCGCCAAACTCGATGACCTGATCAACTGGGCACGAAGGGTGAGTCGCTGAAACTCTTGTGCTTGCTAAGGAGAAATGGTATCAAGTGCTGCGAGGTGCTGGCTGGAAATGGATTTGTGCCATCTGCCAAGGGTAAAAATAGGTTCTAAATTCTTCAGGCTCCGCAGGAAAATAGTCAGGTTTCTCGGCCAGAGGTTGACATTTGGGGTGCTGTGTCAGTGTGGGAGAGAAGCGCTTAGAGGGCACTGCAAAGCAGCATGGGCTGCCTGTCTGACCAGAGCGGTCTGTTGTTAATAAGCAAAAGGCACGTTCTGGTTTTGTGTAGTCCTCGTGACGAGCAGCCGCTCTATGCAGAGGAGAAGCTGTGGGTTTTGCTCTCCTGTTTAACGGTGAGCACTGCTTTCATTTATGATGCTTTGATTAAAAACGAAAACTTAAAACCTTTCTCTTCTTGTTCTGTTTCCTTCTCTGTCCAATTAACTCTGAAAGTCCTCCATTCTGTGAGTCACCCGCAAGGGGTTTCAGCTCCTGCTTTCAGCGTTCCCCCCCATAACCCAGGTCTCTCCTGCTCCAGAGCTCCTTGTGGCCGATGACGTTTGGCTTGGCGTGCTGCGCCGTGGAGATGATGCACATGGCAGCTCCTCGCTATGACATGGACCGCTTCGGGGTAGTGTTTCGTGCCAGTCCCCGGCAAGCTGATGTCATGATCGTGGCGGGCACCCTGACAAACAAAATGGCTCCGGCTCTCCGAAAGGTACGGGCGGTGGCGGATGCCTCAAGCGCAGCTGCATGCACTGCGCGCAGGTGGGAAGCGGTCTGAAATGTCTGTGCTCCGCAGGTCTACGACCAGATGCCAGAGCCTCGCTACGTGGTCTCCATGGGGAGGTAAGTGCCAGGGCATCCCCGTTGTCTTACACTTGATGGGGGAATTCAGGTGTCTCTGCGTGAGTGGGGAGATGACGGAGGGGAACCCAACCCTCATTTGTATCTCCAACTCTTTGAATTTTATAAAGAGGACAAAGAGGCTTTGTTATTAAAATAAATAAAGATTCCTCCTTGATTAAGAGGAGGAGAATAACCACTGTCAGATCACTGTGAACTGCAGAGTCTTCCCAATGAAAGATTTTTTTGTTTTTTGCAGCTGTCAGAGTCTGGGGACTTGTGTACTTCCAGAATCTCAGAATTCGCATTTAGACTAAAGCAAAAAATATTTCAAAATATTTCTGCTGTGCAGCATAAAATATGAGGTCCGTGGAGCTCTGGCTCCATGAAGCCATGGTGTTGGCTTAGTGGAACTGACATCTTCACCTCCTGGTGCCCCTGAGGTCAAGGTCAGACATTTTGCCAGTGCTCGGAGGGGACAGGACTTGGACAGGGGACACACTTGCTGTGGATGTGTCAAAAAAAGGGGGGTTGCAGTGTGGGGAAGGACCTTCTGAATATCTGTTTTTTAAGAGCCGTGAAAATGGTTCAGTTTGGTTTGATTCAACTTGAAACGTGGCTGTGAGCGTAGGCTCTGCCTTCCAGCCAGGGCTCACAAAGAGGACACAGCTCTGCGTTCAGCGGCCACGGTACAAATCTTGGCATTCAATTACTGTAAAATCTATAACTGTCAGTGGGCGTCTTGCCTCACAGCAGCTTGGACGCCAGGTTAATGTTTTCCTTTGTGTCCTGCTAATGTTTCACCATGCGTTTAACAAAGCCATGACGTCTCTTGCAGCTGTGCCAATGGCGGGGGTTACTACCACTACTCCTACTCGGTGGTGAGGGGGTGCGACCGCATTGTACCAGTGGACATCTACGTGCCAGGTAGGAAAGGCAGCCTCTGTGTGCCACAGCACTAACTCAGAGCAGGAGTGAAGTTAATTTGTAGTTTGAGCAATGGGTCTGAAAATCAGTGGGAGAGTGTGAGCCATCTGTCTGTGCAGGCAGGGATTTGGGGTGCGAGAGCTCTTAGGCAGGACCTGCTGGTCGGTGGGACTTAACAGACCATCGCATCAGTTTCTTTAAAACTGCGTTCCTCTTGCTTTTACGAACTCTGCAGCCTGTGACATACACAAAGCCAGAGAGAAATCACAGCCTGCTTTGGGGTGAAACCTGTAGCTTTGTCGGTTCTCCTTCTGGTGACTACATTTCAGTACAGCTGGCAGCCCCACGGGCTTTCTTTTTTGCTCAGGTTGCCCACCTACTGCAGAAGCTTTGCTGTATGGAATCCTGCAGCTTCAGAAGAAAATCAAACGAGAGAAGAAGATTCAGATCTGGTACAGGAAATAGCCTCTTATTTATGACCTACCCACTCACTGCCCACCTGGGGCACCTGCTTGCTTTCTTACGCACAAAACAACAGGTATTGTCACAAGCCTTCCAATAAAACAATACGTGGTTAAGATGCTGTTCTGTCTTTAATGTATCACTTATCTAAAGTGCGTTAACTTGTTTAAAAACTGAATTACGAAAAGCAGTTGCCTGAGTGAGAAATGCCTTCCCAGGAGAGGGGAAGCCTGAAACCTGGGTCTTGCAGGCTTTGGTACTGAATGCTTCTTAGGAGCCTGGTGTGTCGGGCTCCCAGCAGCTCAGGACAAGGAGCAGTCACTGCAGAATTACATGTGCGCTTGGAAAGACAAAAATAAATTGCTCAGAGGAAGCAGTTGTGTATTTCATTCTGTTTTAATGGATTTTATCCCCTCTGGGTAGAGAAAGGAAACATCATTTATGCGCTATTGAACTGCGAGAGGGTTAAAAGAATCAGAACTTATTAAAATAGACATTAGCCAAAAATATGAGGAAACTTCACTGGAAAGTTGCTTCGGGAGCAGTTGAAATCCAATTCTAACAAATCTGCCTCCAACTGTCTGGTTTTCCCCATTTCTCCTGCCTTGTTTAGATTATTTGGCTTGAGCGCCGAAAGCTACCCCATGATTTAAAAAAATGATCGGTAGTTTAGAGTAAACGACCGCTTCAACCCCTTTGGCTGAATGCTCAGAGCCAAGCTCTTGAATTGTTGCTGAATTGAGGGATTGGAGAGGAGAGCGCACATACATATGCGCTCCTTGGTGCTTCATCAGCTCCTCCTCCTCCTCGTGCTTCCCGTGGCTTCGGGGCAGCGCTCAGTGCTTCACCACGCTGGGGGTGATCATCTTGTGGAAGGAGTAGTACCGGCAGTCCTTGGGGGGGACGAGGTCCATGACCGTGGTGCTGATGTTCTCCTTCTTGAACCCAGCCTCGACCAGGTGCGGAACCTGGGTCTCCTGCGAGGGAAGAGGAGCGGGGTCGGAGCAGCAATGGTTTGAGCTCTCCGGCTGCCACCGAGACGGTGCTGAGCCCCAGCTCCTGCTCCATGGGGGTGGGGAGGCTGCAGGGAGCCCCGCTGGGACCTTCTGAACGCTCCTTGCTGAGCTCCCAGCCCTCGCGGACAAGTTAAAGGCCACAAAATGCCCTGGTTTGTGCTGCTCAGCGGCTACCGAGTCGGGACAGCACCAGGGGGATGCTGGAGGTGCCCAGGCTGGGGGCAGCTTTGGTCCCCCCCAGCCCGCTCACCTCAAACATCTTCTTGATGTCGGTGTACTTGGTCTTCAGCAGCTCGCCCCAGGAGGTGAGGTTGCAGTAGGTGAGGACCCCGCCGGGCTGCAGCAGGCGGAAGGCATGGTCCTGCGGCGCAGCAGGGGTGAGAGGTGCAGGGCTCAGCCCCCCCGGACCCCCCCAGGGGCTGTGCCCGCCGCGGTACCTTGATGAAGGCGAACTGATGTGTGTGCCAGGTCTTTGCCGACAGCGGGTAGGTGTCGTACAGGATTCCTGCCCGGGAAAAGTGGAAATAAAGCTGTTTCAACTTTTTCCCTATTTAAATTTGCTCCCCAAGCGCCTGGCACCCACAGGCAGCGGTGTGCCGCACCCTGGGACGGGGGGTCCCTGGGGACTCCGCCTGTGCCCCCCAGGTACTGCCTGGCCTCAGTGCCTCACCAGCGAAGTGCCCGTCCGGCAGCGTCGGCACCACGTCCTCCCACAGCCCCTTCAGTGGCACCACCTGCGGGGACACGCAGAGGGCTCAGCCCCATGCCCGACATCACGGCGTGGCATGGCACGGTATGGCATGGCACAGCACAGTATGGCATGGCACGGCACTGTATGGCACAGCACAGCATGGCACAGTGCAGTATGGCACAGTATGGCACGGTACGGCATGGCACGGCATGGTATGGTGTGGCACGGCAGAGTATGGCATGGCATGGTATGGCACGGCATGGCACAGCATGGCACATTGTGGCATGGTATGGCACGGCACGGCACGGCCCAGCACGGCAGGGCCCTGACCTTGTGCGGCTGCGTCCTGGCCCACTCCTCCAGCCGCCGGAAGACGCCCTCGTTGCACTCCACGATCCAGTGCTCCTCGATGTCGAACTCCTCCACCTTGGTGGCGGCGATGGCCATGCCGAAGCCCACCTCCAGCACGCGGCCGCCTGGGGACGAGAGGGGTTGCTGGGGGGGGCCCCGCGCCCTGCTGGGGGGGGCCCGCGCCTCCCCGGGGACACTGGGCGAGGCGAGCACGTGCGGGGCTCTGCTTTCCCTCCCGCAACCCTGGCTTGGGTTGGACCCCTCATTCGGAGCCCCCCAGGCCCCAAACACTCCCTTGTCCCCCCCTTAAATCCCCCCAAGCCCATTGCAATGGAAAGAAGCAACCCCCCCCCCCCCCCCTTGGTGCCAGAAATGCGGGCAGGTGGTGGCCAGGCCCCCCTCCTCCCCCCCCCCCCCAAGCCACCCCATCCCCTTTAGGGAATGTGTCACCGCTGACACGAGCGCACAAGTGCCACCACCATGCGGGGAGCACCCAACCCCCCCCCCCCCCCCAAACCCCTTCCCTGTGCCGTTCACTGGCCCCCCGTGAGGCCCCGTTACCCCTGGAGGCGGCCACGGCCGCCAGCGAGTGCATGTAGGGGGTCTCCCAGCGCTCCATCACCGGCTTCCCCAGGATCTCCAGGTGGGAGTCCGGGGCGTCGTAGGCGGCCGTCGCCCCCCGCCAGGCCTGCCGGCAGTCCTCGCCATCCGCGAAGATGGGTGCCGCGGCCGGGTGGGCGCTCATGGTCCTGCGGGAGGAAAGTCCAAGGGCTCGGCGGTGCTGGGGGAGGGAGAGGGCTCTGGGCGCTCGGCCGGCTTTAAATAGCCGGGGCCGGGAAAGAGCTGAGTGTGCACGGCGGGCTGGGGCCCCTTTTGGGTGAAAGGGCTGCCTTATCGGGCTGGGAGGGGACAGCGGGGGCCGGGCGAGCGGTGCCCACGTGCAGCTGGGTGGTCCCGGGTGGCTGGAGGGGTCACGGGGGACTGTGCCATGCACTGGGGCCATGCAATCAAGCTGTGCCGTGCACAGGGGTTATGCACTGTGTATTGAAATGTGCATCAGGGCTGTGCCATGCGTTGCAACCACGCACCGCGGCCATGCAATGAGGGTGTGCTGTGCGCTGGGGCCTTGCAATGGGGCTGCACCATGCATTGCAACGTGCACCAGGGCTGTGCTGTGCACTGGGGCCATGCAATAAAGCATGTACTAGGGCCCTGCACTGGGGCCCTGCACTGGGGTCTCGCACTGGGGCTGTACCGTGCACCAGGGCCATGCACTAAGGGTGTGCTGTGCACTGGGGCCTTGCACCGGGGCCGCACCGTGCACTGCAGCGTGCACCGAGCCCGCCCCCGCGCCCTTGCACCGCGCCCGCCCCGCGCTTTGCACCCGCGCGCTCGCAGCGAGGCCCCGCCCCCGGCGGCGAGACCCCGCCCCTTCCCCTCCACGACAGCCACGCCCCTTTCCCCCCTAAACCCCGCCCCCCGCAAACCCCACCCACTCCGCGCCCCTCCCACCCCCACCCGCCCCCTCCCGTCGCCCCCCGCGCGCCGCCGCCGCTCTCCCCCCTCCCTCCCCCCCCCTCCCCTCCCGGAGCCCCGCCCCCTCCCGCCCCTTCCCGCCCCTCCCTGGGCGCGGCCCCGGAGACCCCGTAGCGGGGGCAGGTGCGCGCGCAGCGGCCGTTGGCGGCGCTGAGGGAGCGCGAGCGCGCGGCGGGCGGGCGGCGGCGAGGAGGGGGGGCGGGGGGGGCCGGGCCCGGGGGCGGCCGTTTGCTGCAGCTCCTGGGGGGGGGGGGGAGGGGGCAAAGAAAAGGAAGAAAGTAAGCGGAAAAGAGGCAAAAAAAAAAAAATAATAACAATAAAAAAAAAAAAAAGCAAAGCGAGGAGCCGAGCTACCGCCGGAACCGGGCGCGGCCCCCGGGAGCCGCCGCCATGAACAGCGTGGGAGGCGCCGACGAGATCGGGTGAGGGGGAGAGGGGGGAGGTTGTGGGGGGGGGAGGCTCCGGTTCTCCTCACGGGAAGGCCGCGGGGGGGGGGGGACAGGAAGGGGGGGGAGGCTCCGCCCCGCCACCGGGCCCGGCCGCCATGCTGGCCCCGCGCGCACCGGCACGGGCCCGGCCCCGTCACGTGACCCCCCCCGCCGCGGCGGCAGGTGGCGCGGCCCAAGGTCACCGCGCGGCTCCCCGGAAACCTCCAAATCCCACCCAAAAAAAACCGAAGTCCCCCCCCCAAAACCCCAAATCCCTCCCCCAACCCCCTAAAACCCCCCAGATCCCCCCCAAACCCTCTTCAAACCCCCTCAAACCCCCTCAAATCCCCCCCAAACCACCCCCAAACCCCTCAAATCCCCCCAAAATGGCCCCAAAACCACCCCCAAACCCTCAAATCCCCCCCAAATCCATCGCATGGCCTGGCCGGGGTTGCTTCGGTCAAAACAGGGGTCCTGGGGCCTTCCCCTGGGGGTCCCGGAGCCTTCCTCCCGGGCATGATGAAGATGACGAAGCCCCCAATGCTCCTCACGGTCCCAAGGCCGCTGGCTCAGGATGGGTTTCCAGGCCATTTTCTGGTTTCAGCACAAAGCCCAGCCTTGCTCCCCAGCCAGGGGGTGTCAGGCTGTAAGGGAGCGCTTGGCGGCTCTCCCACCCCAGTTATCAGCTCTATCTCGGGCCTCAGTTCTTCTAAGGTACGTTTGGGGCAACCCCGGTGCCATCTTCGAAAGCCAATAAAGCCTGGAGACTCTACAAGTTAGAACAGGAAACAGCAGGAAAAAAAAAACAACACCCGACATCTAAATATTTAAATGAAGAGCCTGTAGACTCCGCATGTTAGGATGGGAAGCAGCAAAAGAAGATTAACCTATTTAAATAAAAGCCTGTAGACTTCATGAGTTAGAGTGGGAAACAGCAAAAAGAGGATGAGAAAAACCCTGTGGGCTGCTCAGCTTTCACTACAAACGAATTGGCATGGGGTGCTTTTTTACCGTGTGGGTTCTTCATTTGTATGGCCTTAAAAACATGAGGAGCAAGAAAACTGCCTTGAATATCACATGAACAGCATGCACTGCACGAGGCGTGTTTAAATATGTAGGTTTAGCCCCAAAAGTGCTTTTTTTTGTTGTTGTTGTTTTTGGATCCTGGCCCTTAAGACGCTACCTGGTGTCTTATACTGGGCACCGCAGGCAGACGTGTGCGTGCTGGTGTCCGAGAGTTGTAGGTGAGCGCAGGCTGCGAGCCCCCGCTGGAGGATCATCAGCGCCCGTCCTGAGCAGGCCTGGTGATTCCTGGTTGCAGGCTGCTTAGGTTTCGATCCTGCTGAGTCGTAATCAGATTTGAAAGGACTAAATCTTAATTGGAGAGGGCGATTTTCTGTTCTCCCCCCTCCCCAAAAGTGCTCAGGTGAGAGGATAAAGCGCAGTTTTGGTCAGCTGCCGATAGCCGTGCAAAGGAAGTTCTGTTCTGAAGGCTGTTGCGAGTTGCAACAACAACTTAAACTTGATAGGAAGTTGTGAATTGATCCACTTTCCTGGGCAGATTTTAAGTTTAGAAGACAAAATAATTCCTTATGTTGGTGTGAGTAGGTAGGGGCTTAAGAACATTATTGATTGTAGTTGGGACTTGGAGCGCTTTCAGTGACAGAAAGCGCTGCTCTTGAGATTGCTGCATCCTACGGGCCAGAACCCGTTGGAGCTGCACTAAAAAGGTAGATGATGGTCAAGCTGATGTTATTTTACGTAGGCAAGGAGTTTGTAGGGTTTTTTCTGAGTTTCAGCCCTTCCACATATCTTTTCATGCTTTTTTATTAATTCTGGAATTAGCTATTTCAGCGTTAGACACATTTCCGTGAGAGAAGAAGAAATCTTTGTCAGGAAAGAGTTGGAGTGGAACACGTGGGTCTGTGAAACTTGGGTAAAAGTTCTCAGCCGAGCTGCGTCTGCTGAAGCAAGAGCCCTCGTTGGGTCGTGCACCTCTCGCTTCAGGCCGCTCTTGTGCCGTGTTCCCCTGCTTTTTGGGGCACGTGGGGCAGTTACCTCCTGAGTTTGCTGCGTGTCCCCAGACCAACCCGTCGTGGAGTCGAAGGCCGGGGGCAGTCACGGAGTGGGCATGTAAATAGAGGCCGTGTATTTACATGCAGCTGCTGCAGCTGACCTCAGGCAACCCGGCCTTTTTGTTTGTTGAAACGTACGGGAGGTGACTACAAGGAATTAATCACGGAATTGGAAGGTTTCAACGGCCGGAGACTGCGAGGAGTCCTCCTTCCCCGCAGCCAGCTTGGCGTTCTGTCAGAGTGCAGCTGGTATTTCAAATCGATCTCTTATAAATTGATCTTGGATGCCAGGCTATCGAGTTTAGTTCAAAAAAAAAAAAGCCAAACCCAACGCGTGGCTGGTGGAGAAAAGGTAGGGAATGCGCAGCGATGGGCATCGTCAAAACTTCAATCTGAGCAAGCATCAGATGAGGTTTTTTCCTTTGCTGCCAGGAGACAAAAGTTGTTTTCTTGCAGAACTTGCAGAAATGTAATGGCCCAAGAAGGAGCACGTGGATTTGTGCGTGTCCCACGTGTGGGGAGGAAGTTTGGTGAAGGGGGAGCCGTGGGAACGAGCAGGAAGTCTGCGCCTGGCGGTGGCTGCTGGGCCCGTTGGGCTGTTACCTGCTGTGAAAACTGGGTGGTGGTGAGGAAGCTCCTCTGAGCTGGTGCCTCTGCCAGTGGGGGCCTGGGGGGACTTTTCCTGCCCTGAGAAGAGCTTTGTCCTGAAAGGTGCAAGTAGGAAACAGGCCCGCTCGCAGAGAAGGTCGGTAGTGGATGGAGTGTCCCGCTGGCGCTGCTACCGGGGGCATCGCTATAACGAGGCGCTGAGGATTCAGGTTTGCCTGGATGGAGCAAGACTTTTCGGTACCACTTAATGCTGAATTTAGTCACCCTTATCTTCATACGTAGCTTATCTCCACACGTAGAGCGTTGTTTTATCCGCTGTTACTGCATAAGGGTCGTGATGTGATGCCATAGCACGGAGAAATGAATCAGAGTGAAAAAGGGCTGCGGGTTTCTTCCATGAGCTGCCCTGCCTCGCCGAGCCCTCTGGGTCCTTCCCCGACCCCCGTGCAGCAGCGCTCTGCCTGGGCAGTGGCTGTTCCCTGCTGCTGTAGTGGCTCCTGAAAGGGAGGTGAGCGGAGGGGTCTTTATTAGGAGAATGGTTTTTTTTAGTTATGTTTGGAAAAGGGGGAACCTCAGCTTTCCACTTCTGATCTGCGGCTGTGCTCGGGTGAGTAGAAAACAAAAGCAGGAGGTGATTTCCTCTCCTGGAGGATTGATCTGAGATGTAGAGGGCATCCTCCAAGGATAAATCATCCCAGCACGGCTCTGTGCAGACACAGAACTATTAACTGGAGGTGTTTTTACATCGGTGCTCCTCACTGAAAAGGGCCAAACGTTGGGGTGGTGGTTTTCAACTAGCCTTTAATTACAGAGTAAAATATTTTGCATGGGAGTCTTGTCACACCCTGAGGTTGATAAAGAGCTGCCAAGCAGGCGGCCTCACGTCTCCTCTCGCTGTACTTCCCCGAGTGCTTTGCGTGCTCCGACACGAAGTGCTGCAGGTCCGGGCGTCTTTTGTAGGAGAAGGGGGTTGATTCAGAGCTGTCCCAGGTTTTAAGCGTGGAGTTCGGTTTGGGTTTCAGTCACGACCTTCTCGTGCATTTGGAGAGATCTGGAAGCTAGGGATTGTAACGTGGCTTCACAACTGATCTCTGCACCGCTGCTGCTCTGGTACTTCGTGCTTGCCTCACGAGTTTCCTTTCCACCTTAGACTTGGCAGTTCCACTTTTGCTTTCATCTTCACTAGACGATGACGGTAAACCAAAGCGATTCTGACTCGTCCTGCTACGTGAGTGAAGGAGTAACAAGTAAAAGGAGGGGCTGAGTTTTCTTTTAACCAACAGTTTGAGGATATTTTTTGTTTTTTTTTACCAGCACTGTGCTTTTTGGGAACCCAGCAGCAAGGAAACCCGAGGGCTGACATAAGCTTCTTGATCCGAGCACGGAACAAATTCATAACCTTTCTCTTGTACCCAGTTATGCAGCTAGAGAACAAGTACAGAAATCCCAGGTAACGCCCCAGTTTTTTAGCTGTGATTCCCACTGGGCTTTGACCACATGGCCCGCGGAAGCTGGCCACGTCGTACCCCAGGGCAGGTGCACTTATTGCTTGGTGTTTTTAAGTTGGTATTAAATAACTTCAACTGCTGTCAGTTGGTTTTTCACGTGGCGGTAACACCAAATGCGCAAACTGCAGGTATTGTGGCAAAAGTAACACCTGACTTCTCAGAGAGGGCTGCAGCAGCTGTGTTGCTAATCCATTTTTGTATGGTAGAGTTTTTTTAACCTATTTAGGTTGTCAGTTATCTTGTAATGTTCAGTGTTAGGTAGCAAATGGCTGTGGAAGAGCTCAAGCTGTTTGTTCTTTGAACTCCATTTCAAAGGCTTAATGCAGGACTGTGCGCCTCTCGGTCATTAGCCTGGGATTAAAGCACTTAATAGACTTAGGTGTCTAAACCGCGGTGTCTGGTCTTCCATCAGCTTGCTTTATCTCAGAAGTTTGGGATTTTGTTTTCATCCTTAAATCGGAGCTGCGTGGCCCTGCAGCTGCTGTTTGGTTCTGTTGCCACGAGAAGCTGGGAAGGGAACTGGGAGCCAGGGAGCCAGGCGTCCCGGACTGGGGAGGGGTTGAGCAGGTAGAGTGCGACTTTAATGATGTGCTTGGATCGGTTTTCAAACAATTTCCGTGGTGCTTTGTACATATTTTCGTGAACTATGAAGTGTTCCATGCTGGAACCCCCTTCTGCCCTCAGAATAGCAGGTAAACGGACCTGGGTGATCCTCTGCGTTGTTCTTTCCTCTTGGCTAGTGAAAGCTTTCTCGAAGTAACGCCGTTTTCTCAAGTTCCTGGAAGTGGGGAGTTGAGAGAAGCTTCGGCTGTTCTGATAATCCTGTCTTCTCTTCACATGAAAGAACAAAACATTCTCTAATAAACGTACAAGCTCTGCTCATGCCCATGGCACACAAAGCGGGTGCTCCAGTTCTATCTGAATCTTCCCAAAGCAGAAGGTGGTTGTCAGGAGGAATCGAGGCTTTCTGGTGAAGAATTGGCTTTATCGTGTGTTTTGGAGGCCTCGGCACCGGCAGAGCCGTTCAGAATAGCTGACTGCTTTGGTAAATAAGATGAAACGTCTTTCCTGTAGCACCCTAACACTGCTCTGTGCTTCCATTGCAGAAAACTGTTTGTGGGTGGCCTGGACTGGAGTACAACACAAGGTAAGCTATGTATTCTACAGTCGTTGGGCCAGCCCTTCGTGTACAACCAAACATGCGCAGACACCTAGCTTTTTACCAGGCAATACCGTGGTAGGGAAATCTGGTTGAGATTCTGCTATTTTTTCTGCGAACAGATAAAATTTTCTGTAGAGAAAGTTCCAATCGCTGTTTTGCTTTTTTACGTTCTGTTTTGTGTTGAAGTTGTTGTCAACTCAGAAGACGGCAGTTCTTAAAAATCATTTCCTTACTGTCATATTGCTGTCCTTTTGCATGAGTAGAAATAACTCATTTTGTTTAGATAAAGCGTGATTGCTTTCAAAAGGTGATTAGCTCAAGTCTGAACTTGTTCAGCTGCTTCGTTCTATCTTGTCTCGTAGTTTGGAACACAGCCTGGTAAAGTTAATATCTGGTTCTGTTTAATATATCCTTCTTTTAACAGAAACTCTTCGTAGCTACTTCTCCCAGTATGGAGAAGTTGTAGACTGCGTAATAATGAAAGATAAAACAACAAACCAGTCTCGAGGATTTGGATTTGTCAAATTTAAAGATCCCAACTGTGTGGGAACAGTACTGGCCAGTAGACCTCATACGTTAGATGGCCGAAATGTAAGTCGACTTTGTTTCATTTTCTGGTGTGGGTTTTTTTGATTTTTTTTTTTTTTTCCCCAGACTGCTTCAAATATATGTTTTAAATTCTGACTTCTTATTGCATACCGGATAATGTAAAAGTTGCCTGCTTTTTGGTTTTAATTATTTATTGCAAGACAGCTTTAACTCAGTGATCTGTGTCATGTTGTAGAAGCAATGTATTGCTGATAGCTTTTATCTGAGGAGCTGAATTTCAGCAGCGCTGTGTTCAGCTGCCAGAAACGTAACTTCCTAGAACAGCGTTCCACACTCTGAGATCTGACCAAGCTGGAATCTCTTCCAGATTGATCCAAAGCCATGTACACCTAGGGGGATGCAGCCCGAACGGACACGGCCAAAGGAAGGATGGGTAAGGAGCGATAACGTGGTGTGTCGTAGCTGGTTTCCAGGTTTTGTTGCGTTGAATTCTCTTGGATTGTTCCCGTGTCCTAAAAACCAAGAGCTGGAGGCAGGCCTCAAGTGTAAGCTTTACTTCTGAAAAATACACTTAGATTTTTTAATGGTAAGAGTCCAAGTACACTGGAGTTGTTAGCAAACACTTCGTGTTTGTGTTAAACTCGCTTTGTGGGTGTGGTGCTTTTTTAAGCTCTTTGCAGCTGCTTTCAGTGGAGTTCTTCAAGTCTTGAAAGGAGTGTCTGGAAGCGCGCTTGCAGGACTGATACTTTTTTCCAGCCTACTTCATCCCCTGCAGGCTACTATGATTTCATTAAAAAATGAGTAAATGGCCTCAGAACATACTCCCTGGTTCTCTGATCTTCTGAAGAAGAGAGGCTGGGTTCTAACTGAATGCTAAACCTCTGAGCTGAGAGCGTGCAGTTGCTTCCCTTTAATGAGCAGTAGACTCCAGGCCTGGAGACGGCTCCCCCTCAGCCTCCAAGAGACCATTGTTCATATTTAAGCACAAAACGACTGAAGTAGCCAACCTCATTGTCCTTCTGACTGATTCTTTGTTTTTCCTCCTTGATTTAGCAGAAAGGATCCAGGAGCGATAACAATAAATCAAATAAAATTTTTGTTGGTGGGATTCCTCATAACTGTGGCGAGACTGAGCTCAGGGAATACTTCAAGAAATTCGGAGTGGTGAGTCATTCAGCATGATGGCAGTTATCAGTTGGTTGCAAGATGCTTTCCCTCCCCACTGCCTTTTCTCAGATTTCATCAAGCTGTCAAATTTGGGGTTAATTTAGACAAACTGCTATAGGCACATACTGAAGCATTTTGTGATAGTGTACTAAACGTTCATCATCTTGAAGTGCATCTTGCTGTTTGTCAAAATCTATTGCTCTGATAAGTAACTTACTTTGCTTCCTCTGTCTCCTCTCGTTTAAGTCTGCCTGATGCATTATTCTGGTCCCTTCTTGCACAGGGAGAAAATGCTCCTGAGTTTAGGTGGCTTAGAATAATTCTTGCTTTTCAATTGAAAACTTACAGCTCACTGATAGTTTGTTGTTGTTGTTGATTTTTTTTTAATTTTTTTTGAACCGGAAGCACTTCACTGAGCTTACGCTTAAGATCCTTGTCTTTGAATAAGTGATTGGTTGAATTTTGCAGTCTCCTGCCATTATTTTGTTAACACTGGTTGCTTTTAAACAATATCTGGAATCAGCTGAGTTCTCTTGTCCCTGGAATTTCCATTCTAGAGAGAAACTGCTGCTCATGTTATGCAACTGTGTATAATTCAGTTCATAACTTCTGACTAAAACGAGTGTATCTTCTGATTTTTTCTAATTAGTTTTAATTTCCCATTTATCCCAACTGTTGTGGCCTCTTTCCAAGATGGTAAATTACTAAGCTCAATTACTAAACTCAGCTGTAGATAATTTTGAAATATTTAAAGGTTCCCTGAGCTGAATTCCAGGATGTGCCAGCGGATGCGAGCTTGCCATCTTTGAGTGGTGTTTAAAAAAAATCAGAAGATCATGCTAATTGTTTTTCTATACAATTTCTTAGCAGGCAGCAAAGGATTGGTTGATTCTTTCTCAAGTGGCTAAGTTAATCAACGGTACTATTTAAAAATGATTACCTCAAATTTTAAATAAAGGACAAAAGGGAATCGCTAGTAACTCTTTCTTTAGTTTGAAAGACTTACAAATAAAAGTGGAGGAGCATGTTCCACAGCTGTGGGGCATCATTTCTAAAGGCTCTTCCTCACAGACTTGAGGAAAACTTCCAGTTCTGACCTCTGGATGGCTTGGGAGATACAGGGTTATGTTCCACCAAAACCAGAAGGCAACAGCCAGTAAGTGTAAGTGCCTTGAAAAGTAAGTAGTAGAACTTTAACAGCAGTATAGAAATCAGGAAGTCAACGTAGAAGTTTTAATGAGTTGTGTTTGGAGAGGTAGAGGTTCCTTTATATGTTCTGTAGCCACAGAGTGATGAGGCAAAAGCAGGGACTGTTTCTTAGACATGGTAACTGGATGGGAAATAAGACCAATGTGAAGAAGGGGGTCCAAACGGAGCAGTGGAAAGAAGTCTGCCACTGTCACGAGGCAAAATCCCCTAGTGGGGATAAATCTCAGCTGTTAGCATCCCGTAGGATACACTCGAGTGAGTGTGTATGGTGTAATAACTTGAAAAGCGTGTTTTCTAGCTGTTGGTAAAAGATGAATTTGCATCAAGTTTTAAGCTAATAGTAGAAAAAAAAAATTAAGATAAATGGACTTGAAGGCAGAGCTGTGATTCCATGACATCACCTACATTTCGTGACTATTTCTGCATCTGAAAACCTCTAAGGCAGTTCCTTTCAGCTATTTTAATATTGCCTTTGAAACAAATGTTGCATCTCTGTTTCTGTTCTAAGTTATAGCTCATATTGATGCTTAGTTTGAAGAAAATCTTCAAAGTTCTTGAACGACCTTCAGTTCATTTTTTGATTTCTTTTTGTAGCTAAATGCATACCGATACTGATCCCCATAAGTGTTTTTGTAATG
Organism: Cygnus atratus; assembly: GCF_013377495.2. NCBI lineage: Eukaryota > Metazoa > Chordata > Aves > Anseriformes > Anatidae > Cygnus > Cygnus atratus. The sequence continues at coordinate 888,907 of NC_066387.1, forward strand.
CTATTTGAAGCATCAAGTTTATAGCTGATACTGCACCACGCTGACATGCAAGAAATTCAGAGAAACTGTGCAAATTTTTAATGCAGTTAAAGGTGCCTTTCGTATTGAGAGTGAAAATGTTTAAGAATTTAAAAAGTAGTCTCAGGAAGCCATGCTGATGAACAGTGTGTCGAGAACCAGAGACCTACAGAGTTTTATAGGCTATAATGTGAGTATAAGCAGTGGAGCAACCTTAACGCTACATTAAAATCTTAAGTGTGATGAGACCTTAAAAAGCAAAAATGAGGCAGTTTTTTGGAACAGATGAATTCAGGCTTTTCTTAGACTCCCATAAAGAGCAGTATTCCCAATTTGTTTGCACTGTGCTAGGACAGACCGGTATTGATGGCTACATCAAGCATTTAATTGTGCTTTGTGGATAGAGTGCGGGAAACCAGCCTGTGGTAACTGTTTATAACGCTCCCCTGGTAGCACAGTTAGTAGAATTTCCCTTCTCTCTTCCAGGTCACTGAAGTTGTAATGATCTATGACGCAGAGAAACAGAGGCCCCGAGGTAAAGGCTGATCTAGTTTGTCCTTGAAATTTCTTCATACTCTCCTATAGTCAGATGGCAAACTATTTCACACCATCAGAAAAGGTAGATTTTTTTTTCTGTGTTGCCTCAGGAAAAAGAATAATTCGCTGGCAAATATCACGTTAAGTGTACACTCTTCATCTACAGCTTTAGTTGGTATCTGTGCATTTAAAGTCAGATGTTTCATGTTCATTTTTGTTTTTTTGCTAGTTTTTATTTGAATGAAATTTGATTCTTGAGCCACTCCTGTGGTTTAAGGTACAGTAGGGAAAAATATCATCAGACTTTCCTCCTGTTCCACATGAAAGGTATGTTGATGTTTAGAATTGCATGGGGGTGCTCTAGTTCAGAGTACTTCTGAACGTGGGATTAGGACAGAATCCATCCATTACATGCTTTTTGTTTTGGTTAAATGGCTTCACTTAAAATCCGAGAAAAGCAGTTCTTAAACTACATAAAATGATTTCAAAAAATATATATTTTGATTGGGATATATAGTGCCTATATGCTAGACTGCTTTTTTTAATGGAAGAAAAAACACAAAGTCTCTCTGGACTGTTTTAATCGAGTTGGTAACCTTTGGTCAAAATATGAAGCAAGCTTCATGCCATCCACCTTCCATTGCATCTCTCATCTGTTTTGACTATTAAGAGGCAATATTTTAAATAAGTGAAGCTTAGTTGCACTTACCACCTAGTAGCATGTTCTACATGCTAGAGAATAGTTTGCCATCTGAACTCTCATTTCTCCTCTGACTCATTATTAAGAAATGTATTCTTCACTTCATATTTATTAAGCTGTTAAGTCTTAGTTTTATTTTTAATTTAGACATACATCCTTAGTGGCATATTTAAGTGTTTCATAGTAAAGTATGGTAATGTTAAGTAAGTTCTTTTTTTTTCCTTTTCTCTCTGTGAATTGTTTGACTGTGATTAACGATATCTCTTTAGATTTCTTCTCTCTAGGTGATAATTTATCACAGAGGTACAGGCCAGTTCCACAGTCAGAGGAGGGACGGGCTTTGTCTTTTATTGGAGTGTAAACGAAGTTTCAATATATTTGTTTTTTTTTGTTTTGTTTTCTTGCCTTAGCTATCTTAATCTTCTTTCAACAGATGTCTTCTATTTAAGCAGAACATAAATTCATCCATTTAAATGCTTTAGAGCATCTAATTTCAAATAGAGGAAGCAGTGGAGACCAAGATAAGGGCAAATGAGTATAATTTGTGGTTGAAGTTTTGAATTATTCCAGTAACTACTGTATCATCTATATCTTTGTGATATTTATCCCAGCCTTGCAGCCTCTGAGCAAAAAGTACTAAAACATCATGCCTGCTCTGGATTAATCCTGGTCTGAATTAATGGCTTCTCTGCTTAGAGCTATACTAAAAAAAATTAATAGAAGGCTTCTGGTCCACTTATGACTTGGTAGCTTGAAGCAGAAATGACAGATGTGCTCAGGTTTGAAAACCTATCTGTCTCCATCCAGTGTGCAGATGTACTGCAGAATACTTTCCTCCTTTATTTGTTTGACTTCTTAAACAGCGTTCTTGAATCCTGTTGCTCTGGCTTTCATTTTTGTTCCATTAGATTCCTTTTATGTAGTGTAACTAACTGTCATCTCCAAAAATGGCCTTGTTAATCCCTCGGGGTGTGCTAGGAAAAATTGCTCCTTTGTATCTGGTGCTCCTGGTCGTGCATCCCAGAACACATTTTCTCCTGCTTTCTTTCTGATCTGTATTCTGTTGTACAGCGCTGTTCAGTCCCTGCTTGTCCCTTTAACATGACACCTGAATTACTCTATATTTATAAATTTTAAAAGGCCACTTCGCTACCATCTTCTACTTGTATCATTGTCAGTTTTGCCTTCTTCCATTTTCTTCTTTTACCATCCCTGCGTTCTGAACAGATCCCTTCCTGCACGTTATTTCACCAGTTTGCCGGTAGAAGGAAGGACAAATCACCCCGTTACTAATCCCAGGTAGCGTTCCTCTACCCTCAGCTTCTTGCAAGAACGCTGGGAACCAGGTTCTCAGTGTCAGAACTACCGTGATACCCCCGAGGAGCTGTCTGCCTGTCTCGAAGCATCCAAGTCGCCTTCGTTTACTTGCCGCCCCTAGCCACTCATGGTTAGCTCTTCTGCAAGCACTGCTTTCATCAGAATTCTTGCCGGAGTCCCAAGCACAGCCAGCCTCGTTACATTTTAAGTGAAATAGTGGCTTTGTTGCAGTCCCTGCTTCTCATGCTTTCTATTCTCTGCTGAACCGACCACTGGGAAGTAATTTACAGGTTCTTGCTGTGTTCTCTTTCCCTTGGCTGCAGACCAGCCTCGTAGCTCTGTTTGGTAGTCCACTTGGGTTCCTGCTAAAGGCAATGAGTTTCTCTAGCCTTCAATAAAGTGCTGTCTTCTGAAAAATAAAGCTGCTTGATGATAGGCTTTGTCACTTCTGCTGTCTTTAAAATTTCACGTTCTTGGAATTTCACTGTGTATTGTATTCTGATTTCTTCACTGTTCCTTATCTTGTAGCGTTTGGCCCTTTTGAATGCTTTTTTCTTTACTGGCTTCCTCAATGACCTCTTATTCTTCCTTCCTTCTTCCCCTCCAACAAACCACATCCCCATATCGCAGCCTATTCCCCTCCTTCAGCCTTCTCAGAATCAAGTGAGCAGCCTGCATATGTAGACTGTATCCATCATTTTTCTTTCTCGTGTCTTTTTAGATAAAGGCAGTAATACTAAATGTGTGATTTAAATACAAATACTTTTTTCTTTTGGCTCTAATGCGCAGATTTTAACCTCAGACAAATATATTGTGATGAAATGCTGCTCTCAATTTTGAGGCTGCTTTCATCACAGGTCAACAAAACTTCGTTTATACTGCCAGTCTCTTGTGTGTGGGAAATGCTAAGTTTTTTCCTTTTTTATTTTAATTTTATTTTAGTGATGTCTTTTGCTCTTGTTGCTGACAGCAGAATTTGACCTGCTGGAATCTATTTTGGCCTGTATCTTTGTGTATTTTTTTATATATAAACTTTCTCTACAATAGGCCTCTTTGGGCTTACCCAACCCAGTTGGATAAGCTTAGAGAGACACTAACTGTTATAGATACTGTATTTCTGTTTAACGCTTTAGAGCAATATATGGCTGCTGTCAGCACTAGCTGCAAAGCAAAATGCAAACCAAGGGGGAAATCTTGGGTTTCAGAAAAGCAGAAATGCATCCATGTTCCATATGCTTTTGATGCCGCACCTCGTTTTTCTTTCTAATTTTATTGCTCTACCCTTAGCTAATCTAAAGAATGGCACCACTTACGTACTGCATGTGTTCTTACCTTTCCTGGGATTCGGTTGTTACACCAGCAACAAGTGGTTGATGGCATGAACCAGCCTCCGTGTTCTGTGAGATTAACCACTATTTTGCCACTCTCTCGGCAGTATCAGCAGCTACAACCTAAGTGCAGTGGTTCTCAAAGTGTGACCTCCAGGAGCAATTTAGAACCTGGGGCTTTGCCTCTTGTCCAGTGTCTGCTACAGGCATGAGACCCCCACCCCACCCCACCCCCCCCCGTCCCACATGGCCTTTTAAATAGCTGCTGGACTCAGCTGAGCTGCCAACATCGAGGGCTGCGGTCAGATAAAAGGGCGTGAGGCACCCTTGGGGATCTCGAGCAGTTAGTAGCGACGGCCTGAACAAAAAGAGTGGCTGAAAAGTGTTGCAGGAAAAGCAGCAGGAAATGCAAGAAGTAAAATAGATAGAGACACGCCAGCAAGTGTGACGCTGTATAAGCAGCCCTGCTTCAGTCGTCAGGGGATGCCGGCTTTGGAACAAGGATCGTCTATTAAGCGCTTTCTCCAAGGCGTGAAAAACTTGAGAACCTCTGATCTAGGTTGTTAGTTTCTGAAGCTTCTCATTCATCCATGGAGTGGTAAAATTTTTTCATGCTTTAACAGCTACATTTCAAAGACAATGTTCTTATTTTCCACGGAAAATATTCCCGAACTGGAAGAGTGGGGTAAGGGACGGGAGGAAGTTGCTTTGCAGCTTGGGGGCGTAGGGACAGAACAGTTTTTCTTTGGGATCCTGGCTTAAATCAAAGATAGGAGCAGGCAAGCTTCTTTACTTCTAATTTGCTGTCCCACAAGTATTTTGATTTGATCATGTGGCACAGTTCTAATGATGCTAGCACTTTTTTCCATTTCCTGGTAGGTAGGTTAGGAATCAAATTAAAAAAAATAAAATCGTTAACTTGTTCAGTTTGTAAGTTGCATGTGTGAAACCAAGATAAGGCATTAATTGCCTAAGTACGGGGAAGTATCCATTGCAATTTTCTCAGACTGATTTTTTTTTTTGTTGTTGAAAATTTAACACAAGTCTTGGTTATCTGAAACCCCTGCTTGAACCCTTGGTCCGCCCCTAATACTGTTCATCATCCTGTTTTGTGTCACAACACCCTGCTACCTTGATTCACTCTTCGTCGTTGGCTAGGTTTTGGATTTATTACTTTCGAGGACGAACAATCAGTGGACCAGGCTGTCAACATGCATTTTCACGACATCATGGGCAAAAAAGTGTGTAGTTGTAGTTTTATTTTACCTTAAGAAAGAACCAAGTCTTGGGCAACTAGCAATTTCACTGGTGAACAAACCTAGGTACCGAATCCAGCTAGGTGGGAGAGCGTGCAAGTCCAAATTCAAGGCTTTATCCATGAAGGTGGGGAAAGTCTTCTGAGTTTGCTTAAGCGGGTGAGAGAGGCAGTTAGCTTGGGTCTTAGCCCATAGAAGAGACGTAGATCCTGAAAGCCTGAGAACTTAGGCTGCGGGTTGTTTTCTTGTTATTTTTTATTTTTATTTTGGGTAAGGCCTTGTGCTACAGACCTGGGGGGTTGCTCTGGCTGAATGGAGCTTATGTTGGATGGAATCGATGGCGACTGCCCATCTTCTGAGCACTGCTTTGCTTCCTAGGTGCAAGGGTAGAAGGTAGGTGTTTCCAGCCGTTTGAAAACGAGAATCCCAATGAAATCTGAGTTGTTCAAGGCTTGGTTTAAGATACCACTCCTTCAGATGTGTATTTGATACTCAAATTTTAGATGGTGTGAGAAAATCTGCTTTGTATAATCTTAAACTAAAAGAGACAAAACAAAAAAAAAACATCATGAAGGATTGGTTTTTTAAAAAATTGGGTCACTTACTGTGAAACTTTGATACAAACCCACGTACTCTATATAGTATTTAACCACAATGCAGTTAAGTGACCTCTGGTTGTTTCATCTTCATACTGTGTTGTCAGCAAGTGGATGTTTGGTAGGGAGGAATTTTTCATGCTTGCTTTGATGTTACTCAGCAAGGAACATGCTTGTACCTGTGGAAAAAATGAAAAGCAGAGAAAATTGTTCAGGACACCCCAGTTTTAGACAGGGAAAATCATACCTTCGGAAAGGAAAATTAACCACAGGAAATTCTGGTAAAATTAAGTCCTTGCAGCTTTTCTCTCTATCCACAGTTTTTAAAGTAAACCTTAGAACTGCCAACCTTAGAGTGAATATATTTCAAGGAAAGCTGAGAATACTGTCACCTTAAGTTACTGCATTTTAAAATGTTGCATTGTCTTTTAAAGTCTTTCTATAGCCTGAGATTTTATAAACATTTACCTAGCTAGCAGGGGATATATTCTTGCAAATCAATGGAATTTTGTTTGGTTAATTATGCAGTACAGAATGCTTTTTATTCCTGTGAACTTGTTTTGGGATTGAGGGGTGGGTTGATTTCCTAATTAATGGAAATGCAGCAAATGAAGAAATGTGTTTGTGTAATCAAGAACGTTAGCGTACTTGATTACTAGTATTTTCCTCCTGTGAGCAGTTGAGCACTCCCATTTGTGAGCAAAGGCACTGACAGCCCTAAATTTATTTACGTTGGTATGTGTATGAATCTGTATCCTGCATCCAGCCTCTGATCTTTTCTTGAAATTGCCTTAAACTCACACGAAGCACTTCAATGAGAGGTCATATCACAAAGCAGCACATGCTAAATATAAACATGAACAAAGGGTGGTTCATCTGCTGTAATGGGTCTGGGAAAGAATGGAGAACCCTGTGTGAGCCTTCAAAATGTCACCTCGTGCTGCCAGCTTGCGGAACATTGTCAGTGCTAATTCAGAGTTCTCCCTTGTTTCTCAAACAATTTCAGTATGAAAATGAAATATGTTTTTCTTTTTTTTTTTTTCCCTTTCAATGACATAAAAGGCAGAAATCTGCAGCTTTTCTTCAGATACACCTGGTGGAGATGCCTCATTTACTGGTGTAAACTGGGCTTGAGGCAGGTGCAGAATTTTAACTTGGTTGTTGAGAATATTGCACGAGCATTTTTCAGCCCTCACTTTGGCAGTTTGCTGCTTGTAAATGCGCACTGAAAAATTAATGGAATTCTTCCACACAGAGAAACGAGCACCAGAACACTCCGCTCCCTTCATTGACTAATAATGCCTGCTTTAAAAATGGTATCTCTCTCTTTCTGGTAATTAAAAAGGTATTGCTGAAATGAATCCATATGTTGTTGAAAGGGAAAAAAAAATTAAAATTGCAAGAAGGACTCTGCTTTTGTAAGCAATAACCGAATTCCCTCAAGGCAAATGTGTTAAGACTCATTAATTTGAGTCCTTTGAAAAACTCCCTTGGTTCCTCTCTGGAAGGGCCTTCAGCTGACAGAGATTTGGTTACTGTCATGTATAATGTCCTTGGGGCATCTGCAGTGGGCTGGGGGTGGGGGGCTTTGTCCTTGCCTTGTGCCTATTTCCTGTTTGTTCTCTGACATGAATGGTTTTTAAGACATGGCAGGAAGAATTCTGAATACTTTATTTTCCATACTACTCAGGCCCATTGATGATTGCGATTTATTTTCTTTGTACTCTGGCACCCATTAAAATTAATCATAAAATAAAAAAGGCTTTAATTCAGCATGCATGAGTGCTGAGAGTGTTTCATTAAATCAGAAACTGGATTTTTTTTTTTTTGAGAGGTTTATATTGAATGTGCAGCTTATTTTAAGTAGGTCAAATGCACTTATTCGATGGCTTGGAACACTAGGACATTTTATCTTTGAATAAAATAAGTTAAGCACTGTGGCTTACTAATTTTAAAAACAGGAGGGCTTTTGTCACTGACTTAACACAGTATGAAGATTTGCTTCTTATTGACTCAACTGTCCATTTTTATTACTTGCATGTTTGTTTACTTTTTTGTTAGATGTAATGTAAGATTCTCTTATCACATCCATTCCCTCTGACATTGTTTGAGTTAATTGAGATTCTTTAAGCGTTAGCCTGGGGAAGGTAAGTCTTTATCTTCCATTAGACATTTAAATAAATTCTAAGTTTAAAACAAACAAACAAGCAAACAAAAAACAAACAAACAAACGTGTGTTTCTCAGGTATGAGCCGAGCTGAAATTGCAGTTAGATGGGGTGGGTTTAAACTGTAACTTTCAAATGAACCCCAAACACTTGGAATGGTTAAAGCATTAGTACCCTTTTTCAGAGTGTACTCTTTACTCGATTTTTTTCTGAAAATACCGTCTTTGTAACTCCTGTCTTAAGTATTAAAATAGTCTATGAACAATTTGAAAGATTATGCTTTTTTTAAGTGAAGAGTTGTTGTAAGAGGGTACTGCTGTTTTAAGATTAAAGCAAATGAATACTGTACTATGATAAAACATAAATGATTTGTAGGATGTGTTTTGCTTGAAATACCTCAATAGCTGGACTTGTAACGTCTTACCATCACACATACTGTACCTGAGAAACATTTTAAATTACCGGCCTTAAGTTTAATAATTAAGTACTTAGACATAAGTCATAAGATGCTAAGTGTAGTCTTAAGTGTTAATTAAGGGTGTGTGTGAAGGGAAGGGGGGTAGATTGACCTGCACCATCTCTCCTAAATGGCGACTCTGTTTGTTTAGGTGGAGGTGAAACGCGCGGAACCTCGGGATAGCAAAAGCCAAACTCCAGGGCCGCCCGGTGCCAGTCAGTGGGGAAGCAGGATCATGCCGAGCGCTGCCAATGGCTGGGCAGGTCAGCCCCCTCCTACCTGGCAGCAAGGCTACGGCCCTCAAGGTACTTCTCTGGATGTCTTATCGCTGTCGCGGAGCGAGTCTTGTCCTTAAAGCTTGCCGATAACGTGGTAAGACTGGCACATGACAGAATTTGCAGGTTCATCAACGCTATCTCCATGCTGGATTATCGGTAGCAGAACTAAAACTGCATCAGTCCTTCCCAAGTCTTCTGAGACCAGTCCTTCATCTCCTTTTCCCCAAACACGTTGCTGCAGTAGGGCAGAGGTCAGTGGGTTGTGCTGAGCCTCGCATGCAGTTCTGGACGGTGCTTGGCCTCTTCTGTTTGGCTCTGCCTCTCCCTGAATAGAGTGAGCGTGGTTTTTGGTAATGTGGAGAAGGTGCTGAGAAAGCTCAAGTTGGGACTCCAGCTGTGGGAGCGTGACCTGCTTGAGACCCGAATGAAAAATGTTGTTAGAATAGGCATTTTCAAGGATGAGGCAGTTTCAGAGGAAGTTATAAGTAAAATTTGCAAGGGATGAGAGAAAAACAGATGGTCTTGTCTCTGGATTTTATTGCTTAATGTAGCCTGGAAAAATAACAAGCAGCTATGGGGCCAGCAGTGGTGCAGGGGAGCACTTAGTGCTTATAATGGTCTTGATTTAGCTTGAACCCTTAAGGGCTGAAAGGAGCAGCCAGTGTGTTTTGGTTTTGATGGCTATAACCCCACCAGATTTTAAAGATGGGATAAATATGCTGAGTTCATCCAAAGACAGTTTTGAAAACTTATGGAGAAATACAGTGGCATAATTGAGTTGCATTTGACAGAACAGAACTTGCTTGCTCCGATATGAGAAATTTTCACCTGGGGGGCTAAAGGGAGTGTCAGTGCTTCATTTCTTGCTACAATAGATGATACCTCAGTGGAGGGATTGCTTGTTTCCCCATGGTGCTTATTAACTTGAAAGCTGCAGCTGAGGCTTTGACATTCTGCACAGATGTGCTAATCTGCAACTGCACAAATTGAGAAACGAGATTATTTTCAGTGTGGTTATTCGTACAGAAAATGATAGCTGATCTACTGGAAAGATTAGTGTAAAGCATGAATGCATTTATCTTTCTATCTTAATGCTGCAACGAATGCGGAAGATGTTTTTATGGTTCAAAAACTTCAGAAATAAATAGGATAAACCTGATAATGTATTAAAATACTTTGGATGTGTAGTCTGCTGTGATTCTCAGTATGTCGGTGTTTTTTATACTGATGCAGTTTCTTGGCTGGGTGTGCTCAGTTTTTGAGCACTCCGTCTGACTTCAGTTTGAGGACTGCTGCATGTTTCTGCATTATTTGCTGAATAATTCAGTGTCTTTTAAGACTTCTTGGACCATAAAAAAAAATAATTCTTTGACCATAGGAAATGTAAGGGACACTGGGAGGATATCTAGTCTATTCCAGAGCCTAAATCAAGATAAACTTTCTCTAAATCATTCCCGTTTCATAGTAAACAGCTTCAATAAGTGTATAACTTGCTTTTTTTGCTTTGTTTTAGGGATGTGGGTGCCAGCTGGACAGGCGATTGGTAAGTACGTTATATAGGGACTGATTTTAATAGAAAAATCCTGCTGAGTGGGGTTGTAATTTCTTTAAGAATCCACAGTGATTTGTGGATTTCTGTAGTATTTAACAGCCTGTATGTTTAAAAGCTTGATTGAATTTGTCCTTAAAGAATGAAGACGACAGTGCGTTAAATCCGTAAAGGGAGCTGACATGCATCCCGGTGCTGCCAACTCCACTAATTCGGTATCAAGGAATTACATTCTCAAATGCAATTTACTGCAGGGATACTTGGAGGACAAGTATTTCCCAAAGTAAGAATTCAAAGAAGGCTGAGGCTGCATCTGAAATTGAGGAAACAGCTTTACCCCACCAGAGAATGCAGACTTTGCGTTACTGAGCCACTTCAGTTCTTTGTTTCTGTTAATTTTCTAGGTGGATACGGACCACCTCCTCCAGGCAGAGGAGCTCCTCCACCGCCACCACCATTTACCTCATACATAGTCTCTACGCCTCCTGGGGGATTCCCACCTCCGCAAGGATTTCCACAGGGCTATGGCACCCCTCCACCATTTAGTAAGTGACGTTCAGGAGTCTGAGTGCAGTCCATCACCAAATTCAGTGTTTGGCTTCTGCTCATCTTTCTCTGGACTTGGAGTTTTCCCCTACGCTTTTAAAATCTATCCTTAAATGCTCTGCTGAGATTGCATATTCTGAGTTGTCATCAACTATTTTTGTCAGGTAGCTGGGTTGCTTTCTCTTGGGTGCTGTAATAGCCTGTTCTCTAGTTTAAATCTCTGTTGCTAAACAAATCTAGTTTCATTGTGTACCTCTATTATGACATCTGTGAGAAAACTTAAGAGATTATTGCACGGTGACCTGGGCTAGACGCAGGCTGGCATTTTTCGAGAAGCTTAAGGAATTAAGGTCACAAGTGGCATTGGAAATGTAAATAGGATTTGAACATCTACGCCCTCGGGCCACCTTTTGAAAAGTCTAGTCACAAACTTGCTTTAAAAAAGTTAGGAAATGCCACGCAGTGACCCAAAGTTGATTGTTCTCCAAAGAAGAAACCATTTGCTTGAGATACCTTTGCACCTTCTCCCCCCACCCCCAAGATCTTGAATGTGGTAACATGGCTTCCTTCTCACATCTGGTCGTGCACACAAACACAAAGAACTTGCTGCCTAGTCCTACTCCATCACACGTTCTCTTTGTTGGTTGCTGATGTGGCTGCCATCTTCCTTTGGGGTGAGATTTTTTGTGTTACAATGTAAGTTGTTTTTACTGTCTGCCAGCTACAAGTAGAAAACATTTTGACTTAAATACTTGCAAGTCTGTTATTGGAAAAAAAAAAAGTGCATTGTACTAAATCCAAGCAAGAATTCAGGGAGGTGTTGACCCGTGTCTTCACATACATTGCACTTTGCTTGCGTTTCAGGTTTTGGTTATGGTGCTCCTCCTCCTCCACCTGACCAGTTTGCCCCACCTGGAGTACCCCCTCCACCTGCCACTCCAGGGGCAGCACCACTAGCTTTTCCACCACCACCACCACCATCTCAGGCAACTCAGGACATGAGCAAACCCCCAACTGCTCAGCCAGAATTCCCTTACAGTCAATTTGGTAAGTAACTGCATGTAAAATAAACTCAGCTTGATCCTTCTTCCTGTCCTGCTTTGCTTTTCTACTTGGGTGCAAAGTCAGTGTTCAGAAGCTGTTCGCTAACACCGATGGCACTTCTGTCAAGGGGGGGAATGCCAGCCACCAGCTTTCAAGGGATCCTTAAATCATCCAGCAGGTATTCTAGCCAGCGGGTGTTTTCTTAACCAACTCTAGACATCGTTTGTATCCTGTGAGATAGTCTTCAGAGACCTCTGCAGTAGCAGGATAAGTCGCTGATCTGCTCTCTCCCTGAATCTGCAGTTAAAACTTTTTTTTCCTCCCTAATAGCTTCATGCAGCTTGTAGACAACTGTTTTGTTTAACTGACTTTGATCAGATTGGAGAATAGACTTTAAGAATAGCATCGAGATGCAAGCAGGATGGGGTATTAAAATCCAATCTGCATGCTTTTTCCTCCCATCCCTTGTTCCTTCCCTGTCTTACCACGAGCTGTAGTTTTGTCAGAAGCACGTAATGCCTACGCAGTGCTAATTTGTGCTGTAGGATAAGTAACTGCTTGAGATAGCTGATGAAAGACATTGGTGTCACAAGTTTTAAGCCAGTCAGACAGTACTACCAAACAAAATAAAAACAGAACTACACCTGGAGAAGTGCTTGTGCTCCTCTCCGTGGAAACTAAGATGGAGTTTTCATATTGCTCTTCCACGCAGTCCTACTTTTAATCAGTGTTGTCCCCAAGAGCTGTCCGTGGCATACTCCTTTTTCTGAAGATGAAGTAATTGGTGGTCTTCCACTTCTGCAGTCAGTTTTTGCATGCAGTAGGTCCATGGATTAAGGCTACTGCTCCACACTTGGACAGATTCTCCATGTGTTAGCGTATGCCTGACTGTTTTATTTAAAGTGCCTGCAGAAACTTCTATGTAATGAACAGTTCATAAAGTTATTTGAATAGATACTATTTGAAGTTCCAAAAATGCAAAATGTGTTTAAAAAAAACACGGAAGATTAGCCTTCCAGGTGCAGTTGTAAAGCAAGCAGATGTTCTCATGTTGATGAACTTGAAATGTTTTAAATTTGTTTTAAACACAGTTGCTGTTAGAGAAAGCTTTGCCCTTGTGACTCAAGAGGAAGGTTTTCTTGTCTTGCGAGAACTTGTCTCTTTGCAGATCCCTTTTGAGAGGGGGTGGGCCCTACTAAATAAAATACAGAGCCACGCATAATCATTTACATTCTGCGGGAAGCCAACGTTTGTGGTGTTTCAGAAGCCTAGGAAGAATCTGTTTTCCAATGTTGTGGGGGTTCCTCTATTTGGTGTGTGTAGTGCCACTCGCCTCTTGTATATTCTAGGAAGCCTATTTCCCAGGGAAATATTTAAAGTGCTTCTAATTAGTCTCTAAAAGCGTTGGGTGGGGAGGGAGGAGGGAGGAAAAGGTGTGTGGTACTGCAGTTTGAGGAAGGAGGCTAAGAAGGTTGGTTTAAGGCACAACTGAAGGTGGTCTCTCACCTTGAGTGGTTTCTTAGCTTGAAATCTGTTAGGAGCACAAGTGCTAACAGAGAAAGAGGCGTTTAATGTGCAGCAGTCATCCACCTGTCCGTAAAGCTACCTGTAAAATCTTTTAAACTTTGTAAAAGAGCTTCAGCTCTTCATGTGTTCGCAAATTAGCGAGCAGCACTGCTGTACAGTAGGCAGCCTCGCTGATCTGCATGTGTTTACGTAACTGCGTAAGGCTTATGGGCTTTAAAGAGGCGCTGAGTTATCTAATCGTTGTGGTATTTTCAGATTTGTCCTGGCTTGACAGCATCTTAAATGCTGCGATGTTTACAGCCGGGATGAATGTAAACACGAGTAAATTAAACGCTAACACGGGTGTGTCTCCCTCACCCTGAAAAATTATCTCTGCACAGGGCTCTCTCGGGGTTCGTCACCCTGGTCTCCTCATTTCTTACTAGGGCTGGGTACCTATTCTCAAGACCCTTCAGGCTACGCGCCAATTCTTTGTTTACACTCTTATGGTCAGGCTGAGCAGTGAGAGATCTAGGTAGGTGGTGCCTATTTACAACCAATGCTCTTGATATGTCTGCCTCGGGGAAACTAACTTTTGTTTCTTGCAGGGTCTCTCCTAAGGGGGTGGGGGGAACAACGTGGCTCAGATGTTTACTTGGGCAAGTAAGGGCAAAACACTTCTGTTAGCTCGGAGGGAGAACTCACGACTGAAATACGAATGACGCTGCCGATTGCTTCCCAAGCTGCTGCGCTGGCGACACTTTTATCTCGTGTAACCGAACGGAGCTCAGGTTCCGCAAGCCAGAGATTGAGACCGTAAAGCTTGGCACAGCTCGTTTAGAAAGCAGAGCCCTCTGGAAGGGCAGGTGAGCTGTGTGTTTCTTCACGGTGAGGTGCTGGTGCAAGCTGAGAGCTGCGGCAGGAGCCACAGCGAGGGAAGACGACGCGCACTTACGTGTCTGGCTGCTCAGCTGCGTGCTGTAGGCTTCCTTTTTGATAAACAAACGGAGAGCTGTGGTTTCCCCCACTGAATGCTCTGACACTGCGCTGTACAGTGAGAATAACTTCATTTTCTTTCCTTCTGAGCCTCACCCCTTGGCAAACAATTAAATTGTATTTTGGTAGTCTGCTTATCTTGGTGTGAAAAAAAGCCTGGATTAGCATTTTTAGCTAATAGAAGCCTTGTGATAGATGTGTTTTAAGGCTCATTAGCAGTTGCAAGTCCTGAGAGACAGGCAGAGCTTGAAATTGGAATACTGAAGACATGCTAAGAGACTTTGTTTGGGATTAAGAGAGTTAAACCTGCTTTAAGCCTGCACAGGGAGAAGCAGAGCTGCAGAAATGTACCAAGCAATTAGGGTTCTTAATACCATCTTTTATAGCTGAGGCTTGCGCTGATGCCGCTGTTATGATTGAGTTGTATTTAATTAAGGGAACTTTTTATTAAATTTCTTAGTTTCTCAGCGTTCTTAATTCACATCTAGTTCTCCCTCGCACTGGCAGCGAGAATTCCAGCAAGGCTTTTCATCTCCGCCCTTTGTCCCTATTCCCAAATTCTGCCCAGCCCAAATCTGGGCTTTGGTGCGGGTGCTGTGCAGGGCAGCGGTCGTAGCCTCGCTGAGCAGCAGGAGGGGAGCGTTGGGTTCTGCAGGCTGAGGAAGAACAGGATAAATATTAATATAAATATTAATTTCCTGCACGCATTCGTGTGCGCTGCAGCTGAGGGGCCTTTCAGGCTTAAAACTACCCAAGCTCTGATGCAGGTGGTGTTTAGGGGACGTGGGGACCTGCTGTGTCGTCGTTCGCTGCTGCTGATCTTCAGCTGGGTTAAAGCGTTCGTCAGCATCTGCAGCAGCAAGCAGTGGGGGGCAGGTTTTGAAGTGGAACTTGGTTTTTGAACTTGCAACAAGTAGACATCAGCCTGCTCATGTGATGAGCCTTAGGGGAAGCATGTCAGTTGTTTCTGAGTTAGGTTCCCTTACGCAGTCTGTAACGGGTGGAGCGGTCACAGCCTTTGGGATCCTGCTCCGCTAGCTTTGCCCCCTCATGTTTCAGTCTCAATTTTAGGAACTGAGCATTCCTTGAAAGAGGCCAGTTAATTAAAATACACATTCAGGCAGCAGTGCTTTTTTTTTTTTTTTTTTTTAAAGCATCTTCTCCAGTGTGTCTTTTCAGCAGCAGAAGTTTTTGACTGTTCAGGGAAGATGAAGTTGCCTTTACAAAGCGAGGCTCTAAAAGCTCTCCGCCATCAGTCAGAGGCGCTGCCGTTTAATAGCTGTGAGATGCCGGGAAGACTTCCTTGCTGCATCTTCATCTCTGCTGAACCTGACAGCGCTAGCTTTTAGCAAAACAAAAACGAAATTAAAAAAAAAATGCTACTCAGAATGAACTGACAGCCTACCGGCGAGCCACTTGAAGCTTCTGAACAGCAGCAGTGTGAGAGTCTTAACCTGCTGGCTGGGCAGGATTACCTCAAAAGTGAAACCTGCCACCTCTGCACACCTCCACGGTTCTGCTTTAACCTGGTCCTTCTGTACCGAGGGGCAGATAACGTGAAGAACTGAAAGCAGCTGCTTATCTCACCGTGTTAGATCGAAGGGCTCGTGTTCCAGGGACTGCGTGGGGGGAGGGAGTGGCGCCAGGTTTTGAATTTGCACCTCTGCTGCTCCGTGCGCGTGAACGACGCTGGAAGCTGACTGCTGCCTTTTCCCCTTCTCCCCAGGGTATGGACAAGACTTGAGTGGTTTTGGACAAGGTTTCTCTGATCCCAGCCAGCAACCCCCTCCCTACGGAGGCCCCTCGGTGCAACCATCCAGTGGCCCACCTGCAGGAGGAAGCGGGTTTGGACGAGGACAGAACCACAACGTGCAAGGATTTCACCCCTACAGGCGCTAGCGTGGGCTGGCAATCAGGGAGTTCTGTCCCCACGGGGGGCCTGGGACCAGGCGAGCCCAGGAGCCCCAGACTTCTGAACTTGTGACAATCACATACTTGATGGAAGAAAAACCTAACAACATTTTTTTGGGGGGTGGGGGAGATGGCTTCTGAAGGCAACGCTGTGGGTGTTTGGACTGCAGTTTTTAAATATTTTCCTTTCTCTAACCCATCAGCACAAATAAAGAAAATGTCACTGGTTCAAACTACAGGGTTTTAAAAATGTCTTCAGCTTTAATTCAAAAACTTCAGGTTTCTTTTTTTTGAAATTATTTTTCCTGAGCCTTTGTTTTACCGTATATTGTAAACTTTTATGTTTAAAAGAAAAAAAAATATATACATTTACAGATTGTGAAATTTTTAAGAGAAATTTTCTACTATGTATGCTGGCTTATTTTTTAATTTAAAACAGGGTTTCCGTTAGCACTGTTGGAAGTGAGGGCGAGCTGCAACCCCCTTACTCCTGACATTAGTGGTGGGGCGGATGGTTCAGAAACTCTGGGAGTTAAAAAGAAATCTACTGAGTGTATTTTGCTGTTGTTACCTGACGGTGTAGAACTGGTAACAAGGCAGGTGCAGACTTGTTGACGCACAGAGTCACTTAGGAAGCGCAGCAGTTAGGTCTGTGCTTCAAACTCTTTCAAATCCTCTGTGGATTTCATTAGGGGTTAACGGAGGCCTTGTTAAGATGTAGATTTCCCTCAGGCAAAAGGTTTAGGTGCATTTTGCACTAACCAGTGATTACCCCTGGTTTGAATAAAGAGAAGTACATTTGGATTAGAAACACAAGCCTGTCTCCATTTTTTTTTTCTTTTTACAAAAAAGTTTCTTGTGAATTTGTGTTTTCATGAGAAATCAATTGGCGGCCTTGAAAAATCTTGCCTTGACATCAGCATACAGGCTTACGCTGTGCCTCAAGGGACTGTTACACTACCAGCAGTGGGATTTGAGCAGTAATCCTTCGTGCCACGCAACTTTTACCCTGGTCAGAAGAGAATCAGCTGTGCGTGTTCGCTCGTTCGTGTGTTTATAGCGGCGATAGGCTTCGGCTGAATGCTGCTGTCCCTCCGACCTCGAGTTGCAAGGCACCATTTAAAAAAGATTATCCTTACAAGCTGCGAGCAGCACGAGGAGGTGTCTGGATTTGTCCACCTCCAGGAAAATGCCCCTCAGCTGAAATGTGGAGGTAACTGGGGCAAAATGCGCTCTTGGTGCTGACTCAGAGGTCACGTTCTCAGTTTCTTTGTTGACACAGCGAGAGGCCTGCTCTCGGTGCTCTCGCTGCCTCCAGTCGCTGGTATCCTTTGGAAATCTTTTCACCAGGGACGTCCTCCCTTGGGATTTCCTCTACAGCTGCTGAGCCCAGCATCAAGTGGGTAAAATCTGGGTTTGCGGCCATCTCTGTGGGTTGGTGTCCCTAACTGGTCTGGGTCTTCAGGAGTAGTGCTGCAACGCTTATCCCGTTCCCCGTGAGCCTAACCCCATTTAAATGAACTGCCCTAACAGGCCAAATGAGCATCGTGTTGGGAAATTAGTTATAGGCTCAAAGGCGAGGCTCGGTACAAGCAGGAAACATCCTCGGTGCCATCTGCACTTCTACACGTGGGGCTGAGGCACGCTGCGGTGTCCAAATCAGACGGGGCTTCTCAAGGGCCTCTTTCCAAATGCTAGCTGAGGTCCCTGGGGCTCATCCTGGCCAGGTGCTCATCACTTGGGGCTTTTCTTTTTTTTTTTTGGCAGCTCTGTTGAATGCACCTCTGTCCAAAGAACCCTGGCGCAGGGCCTGTGCGCTGCTGGGCGTGTGCCTGCTCGTTAGTCCTCTCTGCCCAAAACTGCTGTTATTGGGGTTTAACTCCTCGGGGGCGGACAGTGCTCTGCTGTGAGCTCAGAGGCCGCTTCTGCTCCTGCCGAAAAGCCTTCGCTCAGCACCGGTTGAAATGCAGGGCCCGTTGGGGTGTAGCAGCGTGGCACTGGGGGTGCCCGGGAAGGATTTCGATGAGCTCAGAGGTTTTTATTTCGTAGCTGCGAGCTCCTCTGGCTTGTCCCCCTTCCACGTGCTGCGACTCCTGCTGGCTCAGCTCCTTGCTCAGCCGCTTCCACGCCAGAACAGAAGTGGCTTTACGGTCCCTGCGCCCATAACCCCGTGCTCTGCCTTCGCTGCGGCGGGGCTGCTTTGACTTCTCAACGCCCGGTTTGTAGCGCTGCTGTGCCGAACGCACCGCGGACGATGGCGCGAGGCGAACCCACGCCGCTTCGGAGGGGAAGGAGGCCTCAAATCGCTGCTCGGCCTGCCTGGACGAAGGGTTTGGATGCCGGTGCTGCCTTCTGCCCCGAGCCAGCTTCTGCAGGTGAGGGTAAATCCTCGCACCGCTGGTAATCACAAGCCCTCACCCCCCCCCGCGTAGCGCTTCTGCCCAGCACCGAGCTGAACGCGGGCGAGGAACCGGCGCTTGTCCACGGACCCATGGGTGAGTGCTGCCCGCTGCCACCTCGGCTGCGGGGCGGCGTTGTCCTCCCTGCTGCCGGCCTCGCTGGGAGCATCCCAGCCCCTGCAGCTGGGGCAGGGCGGCAGCAGGGGACCCTCCCCTGACAGCCCCTGGGGGCCGCGGCCCCTTTAAGGGCACTAAGGGCGGAAGCGCCGCGCGGGGCGGGGGTCGGCGCCCTTCCGCCCTTCCCCGCCGCTCTCGCGAGATCCGCCGCTTCCGGCGCGGGGCCGGCCCTTTCCGCGGAGACCAGGCCGAGATGGTGGGTGCGGGCCGAGGGGCGGCCGGTGCCATCCGCCGCCATCCTCCGCGGGGACGGCCTCGGGGGGACTCGGGACGCTGCTACCGGCCAGGGCGGACCCGGCCTCGTCCCCAGGGGGCGGGATGGCGCCGGGCCGGGCCTCCCAGAGCCTGTCGGGACCCGGATTCCCCGGGCTGGGCCTAGGGCCCGCCATGGCGGGGCGGGGGGGGTGTGTGGGGAGGGCCGGGGGGGGGGGGCTCGGGGCGGTGAGGGGGGGTCCCCGCGGCGCTGACCCCCGGCCCGTGCCCGGCTGCAGGCGGAGGTGGAGCAGAAGAAGAAGCGGACCTTCAGGAAGTTCACCTACAGGGGGGTGGACCTGGACCAGCTCCTCGACATGTCCTAGTGAGTGCGGGGCGGGGGGCGGCGGGGGGCTGCGGTGTGGTGTGGTGGCTGAACTAACTGTCCGCCCGTCCTCCTGTCCGTCCGTCCGTCCAGCGAGCAGCTGATGCAGCTGTACAGCGCCCGCCAGCGCCGCCGCCTCAACCGGGGGCTGCGCCGCAAGCAGCACTCCCTGCTGAAGCGCCTGCGCAAGGCCAAGAAGGAGGCGCCGCCCATGGAGAAGCCCGAGGTGGTGAAGACCCACCTGCGGGACATGATCATCCTCCCCGAGATGGTGGGCAGCATGGTCGGCGTCTACAACGGCAAAACCTTCAACCAGGTGGAGATCAAGGTGAGCCTCGCTGCCACGTCCGTGCTCTGCTCTCAGGTCCTGGCCCAGCACCGTGGACGTGCCCGTTTGCTGCGTTACTCAGAACCTCCCGCGGCTGTAGTCCTGCCCTGTGTTTGAGGGCGGCGGTGAGGTTCTGCTGGGGTTTCCCAGCGCAGCTTGGTCTGGAAGAGGGTCCCAGAGCAGCGTGCAGCACTTCTGGGCGTGTGCTGCTGAGAGGAGCCTCGTCTGAGCCTCACAAGGCGTTGGTGCGGCTTCGAAGTAATGAAATACTGCGGCTGCTGCACCCGGCCTGGTTCCCTGCCTGCCGCGTGGGTGAAGGGGGCTGGGATGGAATAACCTGCAGCACCAACGTACAGCTTGCGTTTTCTCTGGGAGCCCCGTTCCTGGTGTTAAAGCCGAGCTAAAAACGCAGAAGAGATCCCGCAGCCTGCGCGCTGGGGCAGAGGGAGCTCCTTGCCTTGCTCAGCTCCGATCCTGCTCCCAGCAGCACCTCGGGCAGAGCCCGTTCCCCACGCAGCCTTTCCAGAGCTCTGCACCACGCCGGGGCCAGAAAAACCGGCTGCGTTCGGGGCGTCTGCCAGCGCAGGGAGAGGAGCGTTGTGGCTGTGCCCTGCCTGCTGCGTGGGGTGGCTGGGGGGAGATGTGGCTCCCAGCACGCCCGGGGGGGTGCAGGTGGTGGCGGTGGCGCTGTGCGCCCGGCCCAGGTCCTTGCCTCTAACGCCCGCCTCTGCTTCTCTTGCAGCCCGAGATGATCGGTCACTACCTGGGGGAGTTCTCCATCACCTACAAACCGGTGAAGCACGGCCGGCCCGGTATCGGTGCCACCCACTCCTCCAGGTTCATTCCGCTGAAATAAACGAGAGCTTCGGGGAACTTTTTCTAGGTGTAAATAAAGAAATTTCTCCCAGCCGCCTCTGCTCTGCCGGCGGCCTCACGGAGGACGCGTCCTGCGCCTTCCCCTCCTGGTGCAGCTCCCAGCTGAGCAGCGAAGCCCCTCCGCCCCCGTCGTGCCGTGCTGCTTTCCTGAAAACTGTTCTTTACGTAATTCTCCGGCCCTATTTCTGCTGAACGCACGGCGCCCGCCTCTCTTTACGTGGGTTCCTCAGATGAATGACGTTCCCTAGTTGCTGAGCAGTGGTGAATGAAATGTCGCGCGCCTGGCTGTGGCGTTTCAGGCTGCACTCGAACAGCCCCAGGAGCGCGGTGACGTGCAGGAGAAGCTCGGTGGGGGGGGGGCCCGGTGCTCCCGTGCCTCCTGCTTTTCTCTCCCCTGTGGGAAAAGGGCAGAGGGCACGGCCCGGGCTGCTGGGAGCCAGGCTGATTTGCTGTTCCTCTTAAATTTGGGGTGCCGAAGGCTTTTGGCAGCCCGTCTCGAGGCAGCGCCGCTGTGGCGGCTGCTTCAGTGGGCGTTTTGTAACCGGGGCGGGGAGGCAGCGCCGGGTCCCTGCGGGGCCTGGGGCGGGAGGCAGCTCCTCGGCCCTTCGGGAGGGGCCCGATCCTGCCTTGCCCTGGGGGAAACTGAGGCAAGGAGGGCAGAAGGGGGGGGCTGGAGGTGGCTGGGGGCTGCTGCGAGCCGCTGTCAGCACCGGGGGGAGCAGCCTGGGATGGGGACGGAGCAGGCAGTGGGGACGTGACCCCAGAGCTGGGACCTTCCCTTTGTCTTCGGGCTGGGGTAACGCCTGTCCCTGGGGTTCCGTGCGCGCGGACGGACGGACAGAAGGACGGACAGAAGGACGGACAGAAGGACGGACGCTGATGGAGCGGCCTCCGTCAGCCGGGCAGGAGCAGCCGGGGCCTGCCCCGTCCCCGCCGCCCTCCCGCAGCCCCACGCCAGCCCTCGCCCCTTGGCCGGCAGCCGCTCGGGGAGCGCTCACGGGCGGCTCCTCCGTGGCGCAGCCTCCTGGGGCTCTGTTCTCGCCGCGGTACCCGCGGCACCGGGCCCTGCTCCCTGCCCCTGCTCCCTGCCCGCTCGGTTCGCCGGGGCCGGGGCGTTGTTCGGGGAGAGGCTCGGTACCAGCCCTGCCGCTCGGCGCCTCGTGGCCGTCGGTGACACCGGCACGGCGGCGCCCGGCCCTGATCTCGTGGCGGTGCCGGGTGTCGGCAGGAGCTGCCCCGGTCAAACCTCACGACCTCGGGCCACCGCCGGCAGTGGCACCGGGAGTGACACCGGGAGTGGCACCGGGAGTGACACCGGGAGTGACACCGGCAGTGGCACCGGCAGTGGCACCGGCAGTGGCACCGGGAGTGACACCGGGAGTGGCACCGGCAGTGACACCGGGAGTGGCACCGGGAGTGACACCGGCAGTGGCACCGGCAGTGGCACCGGCAGTGGCACCGGGAGTGACACCGGGAGTGGCACCGGCAGTGACACCGGCAGTGGCACCGGCAGTGACACCGGGAGTGACACCGGCAGTGGCACCGGGAGTGGCACCAGGAGTGGCACCGGGAGTGACACCGGGAGTGGCACCGGCTGCGGCCAGAAGTGCCGAGGGCTCCTCCCGGTTTGCGGGGACCGAGCGGCCGCGGTTCTGCCCCGTGAGGCCTTGGCACCAGGCTCGGCACCGCAGGGCCCGGAGCATCCCTGGGGGCAGGGCTGTGCCCCCACCCCTGGTCGGATCCGGAGGCCCCCCCCCCCCCCCCCCCAGCACCGTGACACCTGCCCGGGGGACCCTGCCTGTGGGGAGGGGGGGGCGGCAGGACACCTGGGGGCACCTTGGGCTCGGGGGTTGGGGGGGGGGGCTTCAGCTCGTCCCTGCTGCTCGTCCAGGGCAGGGACGGGTTGTGGGGTCCCCCCAGAGCCGCCGAGGACCCTTTGTCCTTGGGGAAGGGGCAGGCACCGGGGGGGGGGGGGGGGGGGGGCGCGGGTCGGGGTCTCCCCACCACCAGCCCCGCTCCCCGGCGCGGGGATCCCGCGGGGGTTGGGGTGGGCTGCGAAGGCTTTGGGGGGGGGGGGGGGGATGAGACCACCGTGGGGGGGTGTTGGGGTGTGTGTGCGCCTCCCCCGGGGGTCGGGGGGGTGGGCCCGCTGGGCGCCTCCCCGGCTGCTGCCATCTAACGGCGGCCTGGGCTGGAAAATCCCGGCCCGGGGGGGGGGGGGGGGGGGGGGGGAAGGGGGGGGGGCGCGGGGGCGGCGCAGCCGCGGCGGGCGCGGGGCCGGGATGCGGCTGGATGGGGCTGCGGGGGCTCCTCGCCCTGCTCCGCGCCGCCTTCTCCTCCGCCGGGGATGAGGTAGGGGGGGCACCTGCTACCGACACCCCCCCCCCCCCCACTCCAACACCCACCTCGGGCGGGGGGGGGGAGGGCGCTCGGCTCCATCCCGGGGGGGTCTCGGAGCCGGGGGGGCGGGTGTCGGGGCTACGGGGACAAAGCGCGGACAATGCCGCTTTCATCCCCCCCCCCGCGGATAATCTGGGGGGGCACCGATCGGCTCCATCACCGGGCGGGGGGGGGAGGCAGCCGGGGGGGGGCGGCGGGGTGTCTCAGCATCGACCCCCCCAATATCTCCCTATATCAGCCCACGGAGCCCCACGATCGGCTCGCCCCCATCCCCAAACCTATCCCCCCCCCCAGGTCCCCCCCCCAATCCTACCCTTAAAATCCTCGCCCTCAACCCCCCCCCCCCCCAAAAAAAAATCCCTGCCCCTCCCCGGGCGCCCTGCAGCCCCCAGCGCCCACCCCCAGCCCCTACCCGCTGGCTGGGTGGGGGTCCGGCCCTGGGGGGGGTTCCTGCCCTGGGGGGGTCCCTGCCCTGGGGTGTCTGCTGGGGGGGGGGGGCACAAGGTGGGGGGGGCAGAGCTTGGCATTTTACGGTGACGTGTGTGCATGCAGCAGACGTGTGCGGGGGGGGTGCATGCGTGTGCACACGGGTGGGAGCATCAGGGGGGGGCGATGCTGTGCGTGGGCAGGGACACCCATGGGTGACCCCCCCATGTGCCCCTGCCCCCCCACATGAGCCCCTGCCCCCCCCATGCCCATAGCCCCCCGTTGGAGCCGGGCAGGATGCAGCGTGCGAGGGGCAGGCCTGGCCCCCGGGGGGGTGTTTGCTGTGGCTGGGGGGGGGGTCCCCTGGGCCGTGCTCGCAGCGCGGTCGATCAGCGGGTGACAACAGCGCGGTTTGGTTAACGTCCCGGGGGGGCTCGCCCGGGGGCCGCAGCTGCTGGGGTCTCAGATGTGGCTTCTGCTGGGGGGGGGGGGGGGGGGGGGGGGGGGCGGCTGCTGCAGCGCTGGGGCGGCCGCGCTCCTGGCCCTGGGCATGGCAGGGCCGGGACCACCCCCCCCCCCGTGTCCCCCTCCCGCGTCCCCTGGTGCTGCCGCTGGGCTGGAGGGTACAGGGGTAAAGCGGGGGGTACGGGGGGGGGGGTACCGGGGGGGTACCCGGCTCTGCCCAGGCCAAGGGCGCACGGCACGGTGAGCGGTGCAATGGGCAACGCAGGGCGGTGCTGGGCGGTGCGGTGCTGGGCAATGGACAATGCGCTGCAGTGCGGTGCTGGGCGGTGCTGGGCGGTGCGGCGTGGGGCTGTGCAGTGCAGTGCAATGGGCAATGTGGTGCTGGGCGCTGCGCTGCTGCTTCTCCCCCCCCCACACACACACACACCCCCCCCCCCAGCTCTCCCGCAGCTTCAGCCTTTGCCGGCCAGATCCTGGCCCCTGAGCACCCCGGGGGCTGCGGGGGGGACACCGGATCCGGGGGTACGGCGGCTGCCGCGGTGTCGGGCGTGGGTTGTGGGAGCGGAGCCGCAGCCCCGGCCCCCCCCCCCCCCCCCCAGACTCCGCAGCCCCGGCCCCCCCCCCCGGTGTCTAGACGCTTCGCAAATGCAGGTGCCGCCAGCCCCACCCCGCAGGCTGCAGATCTCCAGCGCCGCCGCCAGCGGCTGCGGCCAGCCAGCGCTGCTGGGGGACCTGTGAGTTCAGGGCACAGCCCCCCCCCCCCCCCTTCCCCACATCAACCCCCCCTTGTCACCCCCCAATCTCCCCCCCCCCCCCCAAGCTGGAGCAGGAGCTGGGACGGAGGCCGGCGGGGTGCCCCCGCCCTGTGGCTGCACCACCAGCCCCCCCCTATAGCTTGGGGGGTCCCACAGGACGCCCCCCCCACCCCGCTAAGGAGCTGCAGTGACCCCCAGGCTGCTGCGGCCCCCCAGCAGCTCCCCCAAACCCCCTGCTCCAAGCCAAAGCTGTCGCCGCAGAGCTGGGGGGTGCCGGGGAGGGGCCGCTCCGTGCCTCAGTTTCCCCGCTGTGCGGTGGGGGTGGTGCCCGCAGCCCCGGCTCCCAGCCCACCCCAAATGCAGCAGGACTCGGCACCCCGGCACCGCACGAGGCCCCCCCCCAGCCCCGTCCCTGCCTGCTGGGTGCTCGGGAGGACCCTGGAACCGCCCCCCCCCCCCCCCCCCCCCCCCCGGCGCCACCCCATCATCACCGGTCACTGTGGCAACGGGAGGCTGAGCTGGGCCCGCGGCCTCCGCTCTGCATCCCGCAGCTCCCACCCCGCAGTTCTCATCCCATGCCCCGCGCCCATCCCGCAGCCACCAGGCATCATTTTCCACCCCGCGTTGTCCCACCTGCAGCCCAGGTCTGGCAGCTGCTCCTGCCTCCAGCCTCCCCCTGCCTCCATCGTTCCCCTGCCTCCATCCTCCTCTTTCCTCCTTCATCCTCCTGCCTCCCTCATCCTCCTGCCTCCCTCATCCTCCTGCCTCCCTCATCCTCCTGCCTCCACCATCCTGCCTCTCTCCACCACCGTCCTCCTTCATCTTCCAGCCTCCATCCTCCCCCTGCCTCCCTCATCCCCCCACCTCCATCATCCTCCTCCCTCCCTCGTCCCCCTGCCTCCCACCCCCATCCTTCATCCGTCTCCCCCATCCCCTGCCCTCTCTCCCTCTCCCCACAGCCCCACGCCCAGCCCTCCCTGGGGGTTATTTCCCTCCCCAGGGTTTTTTTTGCCCCCCCCCCAGCAGCAGTTGGGGGAGGTATGGGGGGGTCTTTGGGGCCTTTGTCTCCCTGTGGGATCCAAGGCAGCCCCAACACAGCGTGAGCAGGAGGCTGTGGGGTCCCCAGCGGCTTGGGGTGGCTTTTGCTGGAGACAAGGGAGGGGTGGGAACCATCGGGGGTGCCGTGGGGAGGGGGCAGGGTCCCAGGGGTGCCTCTGTGCAGAGCGGGACCCCCCCCCCAAAATGTGCTCCGTGGAGGCAGAGGGGTCCTGGGGGGTGCCGGCGAGCTGTGGTGCGGGGGGGCTCCGGGTGGGGAAGGACAAAGGCTGGGATCGATCCCAGCCACGGCCCCGGGCAGCCGCCGGCCCTGGCCCCGCAGCGGGACCGATCCTGCCCCAGTGCTGGGGGCGTGCGGGGGGGGACAAGCGGGGGGGGGGTGCAATGGGGATGGATCCTCCCCCCCCACCCCCCCCCACCCATGCACCGCCTGTTTGCACACCCCCTTTGCACACCCCTGTGCACACCCGTGGTGCTGATGAAGGCGGCGTGGGGCTGCCGCCAGCCGGACCCATGGGGTGGGTGGCGAGGGGGGGGCCCCATCCCTGTCCCCATTCCCGTCCCCATCCCCGTCCCCATCCCCCCCATACCCACTTGCACCGGGTGTGCCCCCCCCAGCAGGTGTGAGGGGCAACCCCAGCAGGGCAGGAGGAAGCTGGGGGGGGGCTCAGTGCGGCCAAAGGGGCACGGATGGAGTCGGGGGGGGGGGGGCACGGCGAGGCCGGGGATGCTGCTTGTTGGGGGGCCCGGGGCTGGCGGTGCCGCGGGTGGGAACAAAGCGGGGAAATCGGCAGAAAAGGAGAAGACAAAAGAGAGACAAAGGGAGCCGCGAGCTGGAGCTGCTGCGAGGGTGGAAATCAGGCAGGGGCCGGGGGCGGAGGGGGGGGGGCAGGGTTGGGTCCTTGCGCTGGGGATGTCCCCTGTGGGGACACGGGGAGTGGGGGGGGCACCCGCGGGGGGGGAACCGGACCCTGCCCCACGGCACCGGCTCCAACCCGGGCACTGCAGGTGCTGGGGGCCGGGATCAGGGAGCACCCCGGGGGTGCTGCCCCAGCCCATTTTCACTGTGCCCCCCCCCCGGCCCCGCTCCGGGCCCCCCCCTCCCGGGCCCCGCAGGCGCTGGAGGAGCTGAAGATGTCCGGCTCCATCGCCTCGTACGACCAGCTGGTGCGGCAGGTGGAGGCGCTGCGCAAGGAGAACACCCACCTGCGGCGGGAGCTGGAGGACAACTCCCACCACCTCTCCAAGCTGGAGAATGAGACCTCGGACATGAAGGTGAGCCTGGGGGGGGGGGGGGCGGGGGGCTTCAAGGGGGGGCTGGGGGCACCTGCACCACGGGAAGGGGCCCGTCGGTGGCTTCCCTCCGCGTCCCTCGTGTCCTTTAGGAGGTCCTGAAGCACCTGCAGGGGAAGCTGGAGCAGGAGGCGCGGGTGATGGTGTCCTCGGGGCAGACGGAGGTGCTGGAGCAGCTGAAAGGTGTGTGTGTGGGGGGGCTATGGGGGGCTTCGGGGGGTGGGCAGGGGGCTGAGCTGGCCGTCACGCCGCCGTCGCTGTCCCCAGCCCTGCAGCTGGACATCAGCAGCCTCTACAACCTCAAGTTCCCCGAGGCGGCGGGGGCCGGGGAGGACAGCCCGCGGCACGCGGCGCCCTGCAGGGACAGCGTCGGGGACCTCGGCCGGGCCACCCTGCGGCTGCTGGAGGAGCTCGACCGGGAGAGGTGAGGGCTGGGGTGGGGGTCTGGGGGGGCGTAGGGCCGGCCGGGGGCTGGGGGGAGGCTGTCCCCGCTGACCGGGGCTGTGCCCCCCCCTCCCCAGATGTTTTTTGCTGGGCGAGATCGAGAAGGAGGAGAAGGAGAAGGTGTGGTACTACGCCCAGCTGCAGAGCCTCTCCAAGCGCCTGGACGAGCTGCCCCACGTGGAGACGGTGCGTGGGGATCCCCCCCACCCAACCAGGGGGTGCAGGAGGGGTCCTCTCTCCCCCCCCCAAAAAAAAAATAAAAAAAATCACCCACCCTTTGCTCCTCCCCCCCCTCTCCCCCCCCCCAGTTCTCCATGCAGATGGACCTCATCCGGCAGCAGCTGGAGTTCGAGGCCCAGCACATCCGCGCGCTGATGGAGGAGCGCTTCGGGACGGCCGATGAGATGGTGCAGCGGGCTCAGGTGGGGGCCTGGCCTCCTCCTACCTCCTGTCCTGCACCCAGGGGGCTTCACCCCCCTGCCCACCCCACCCTGCCCACCCCTGCTCCGGGCACCCTCGACCCAAGCCTTGTAAAATCCCCACATCCCTGCAGCCTCGCACCTAGCCCTGGGCATTATTGCACCAGCCCCATGCATCCTGGTCCTGAGCCCCACGCACCCTTGCACCAGCCCTATACATCCTTATACCGAGCCCACGCACCCTGACACCCAGCCCCACGCACCCGTGTGCCCCCTTGCACCCCGCTTTTTGCACCCTTGCCCCCAGCTCTGGGCTCTCACCCAGCCCCGTGCCTGCCCTGGGGGTGCCGGGGGGCTCCGGGGGGGGGGTCCCGGCCCCCGCTGACGCCCGCTTTGCCCGCCCAGATCCGCGCCTCCC
The DNA here is from genome assembly GCF_013377495.2 of Cygnus atratus. Lineage (NCBI taxonomy): Eukaryota > Metazoa > Chordata > Aves > Anseriformes > Anatidae > Cygnus > Cygnus atratus. Next base: position 917,146 of record NC_066387.1, read on the forward strand.
GGCTGGAGCAGATCGACAAGGAGCTCATGGAGGCGCAGGACAAGGTGCAGCAGCCGGAGCCGCAGGTAGCAGGGACGGGGCTGGGGGGTCCGCAGCGGGGTCTGGCCCCGGTCCCCCGGGGCTGCGGAGCCCGGCTGGGCGCGGGGGGGACCTCCCCACCATTGTCCCCGTCCCTGTCCCCATCGGCGGCCGTGCAAAGGCACAAGCAGGGCTTTGTGCGACTCGGGCACCGAAATGGGCAGTTGCCATGGAGACGAGAAGTAGGCCACGAGCGGCGGGCGGCCGCCGTGTCTGCCAGCGGCCGAGCCGCCGGGGCGGGCACAGGCACCTCGCCACCACCGCCGCCCCCAGCCTCCACCACCCCCATCCCTCCATCAGCCTCCCTTCCTCCATCACCTTCATCCCTCCATCAGTCCCATCCCTCCACCGCCCCCATCCCTCCATCAGCCCCATCCCACCACTGCCCCCAGTCCCTCCACCACCCCATCCAGCCCCATGTCTCGCTCGGACCCACCCCCCCACCCCCCCATCACCAGCCCCCGCTGCCCACCCGCTCTCCTCGCCCACCCTTTTCCCTTCCCCGAGCCCGTTCTCGTGGCAGCGCTCCCCGCTCAGCACCGATCCCAGCTCAAAAATCCACCCGTGGCACTGAAGAATGTGCAATGTCCTGGAAATGCCGCTGGATCTAATGGCACAATTCGCATCCTGAAGAGCACCCAGCCCATAGGGAGGGTGGCACGGGTGGGCGGGGGTTGGGGGGGGGGGTGAGGGCAGCGCTGAACCCCCCCCCCCCTCACCCACCCCGGCCTCTGCAGCTCTGTGGGAAGCTGCCGGGCACGGAGGGGGACAGCACCATGGAGATCCCGACCCACCCCGAGGACGGGGGCAGCAGCAAGGTGAGGGGCGGCCGTGCCGGGGGGAGCTGTGGGGGGAGGGAAACCGTGGCAGCTCCTGACCTGAAATCACCCCCCCCCCCTTCCCCCCCCCGTGCACACGCAGGTGGAGGTGGTCTTCTGGCTCCTGTCCATGCTGGCCACGCGGGACAAGGACGACATGTCCCGCACGCTGCTGGCCATGTCCAGCTCGCAGGAGAGCTGCCTGGCCATGCGCAAATCGGGCTGCCTGCCCCTGCTCATCCAGATCCTGCACGACACCGACCGCGAGCCGGGCCCCCCCGAGAGCCCCGCCGGCGCCAAGGACGCCCGCATGCGCGCCAACGCCGCCCTGCACAACATCGTCTTCTCGCAGCCCGACGAGGGGCAGGCCAAGAAGGAGATGCGGGTGCTGCACGTGCTGGAGCAGATCCGCTCCTACTCGGAGACCTGCTGGGACTGGCTGCAGATGCAGAGCAGGGACGGGGGCAAGGGGCCGGAGGGCAGCGCGGGTACGGGGCTGCGCGGGGCCGGATGGGGTGGGTGCACATGAGTGTGAACAGGCGTGTGCGGTGCACGCAGCCACACGTGTCGGTGTGTGCCGGGGGAGGAGGGGATGGAGGCGGCTGTCGGTGTGTGTCGGACCCCCAGGCAGCCCCGTTACCCCCCCCCCCCCCCCGGCTCACCCCTGTTCTTCCCGCAGCGCCGGTGCCCATCGAGCCCCAGATCTGCCAGGCCACCTGTGCCATCATGAAGCTGTCCTTCGACGAGGAGTACCGGCGGGCCATGAACGAGCTGGGTGAGTGTGGGGCGGGACGGGGGTAAAAGCAGCAGTGCTGGGGAGGGGGGAGTCCGGGGGGGGGGGCCTGGCTTGGCTCAGCCAGTGTCCCATCCATCCCCCAGGCGGGCTGCAGGCGGTGGCCGAGCTGCTGCAGGTGGACTACGAGATGCACAAGATGACGAGCGACCCCCTGAACCTGGCGCTGCGGCGCTACGCGGGCATGGCGCTCACCAACCTCACCTTCGGGGACGTGGTCAACAAGGTCTGCGGGGGGCAGCGGGGTGGGGAGTGGGGCCGGGGCAGCATGGCACTCACCGCACTCATCCTCACCGCAGGCAACGCTCTGCGCCCGCCGGGGCTGCATGGAGGCCATCGTGGCCCAGCTGGCCTCCGACAGCGAGGAGCTGCACCAGGTGGGTGCCACCGGCGGGGACGCCTCAGGGTACGGGGATGGTGCCCACTATGGGGATGGTGCCCATGCCCACGGACCCCGCTCTGCCCTCCCAGGTGGTCTCGAGCATCCTGAGGAACCTCTCCTGGAGGGCCGACATCAACAGCAAGAAGGTGCTGCGGGAGGTGGGCAGCGTGGCGGGGCTGACGCAGTGCGCGCTGCACGCGGCCAAGGTGAGAAGCGGCACGGGTGGGAGCGGGCACCGCGGCGCGACCTGGGCTGACGCCTCCTTCCCGGCAGGAGTCCACGCTGAAGAGCGTCCTGAGCGCGCTCTGGAACCTGTCGGCGCACAGCACGGAGAACAAAGCCGCCATCTGCGGGGTGGAGGGCGCCCTGGGCTTCCTGGTGAGCACCCTCACCTACAAGTGCCAGAGCAACTCCCTGGCCATCATCGAGAGCGGCGGCGGCATCCTCCGCAACGTCTCCAGCCTCATCGCCACGCGGGAGGACTACAGGTGAGGGGCCGGGAGGGAGGCACGGGGTGGGAGGGGGTCACGTTCACCGTCCTGACGTCCGGACCCCCCCCGTCCCACAGGCAGGTGCTCCGGGACCACAACTGCCTGCAGACGCTGCTGCAGCACCTGCGCTCGCACAGCCTCACCATCGTCAGCAACGCCTGCGGCACGCTCTGGAACCTGTCCGCCCGCAGCCCCCGTGACCAGGAGCTGCTGTGGGACCTGGGGGCGGTCAGCATGCTGCGCAACCTCATCCACTCCAAGCACAAGATGATCGCCATGGGCAGCGCGGCCGCCCTCCGCAACCTGCTCACCAACCGGCCCCCCAAGTACAAGGACGCCGCCGTCGTCTCACCAGGCTCCTGCATGCCGTCCCTCTACATGCGCAAGCAGAAGGCCCTGGAGGCCGAGCTGGATGCCAAGCACCTGGCCGAGACCTTCGACACCATGGAGAAGCAGAGCCTGAAGAGCCAGAATGCGAAGAAGCCGATGCGGCACATGGAGAGCCTGGTGAAGGACTACGCCTCCGATTCCGGCTGCTTTGACGATGATGAGGTGCCCAACATCTCCACCGGCGTGGAGACAGCCAGCGCCTCCGTGCTCTCCATGTTCCTGGGCTCCTCCTTCCTCCAAGGGCAGGCGCTGCCCCGGGCTTTGGCGCAGAGGCGCTGCCCAGAGCCGGAGAAGGACGACAGCGGCAAGCCGGCCGAGCCCAAGAAGCTGCCGCTGCCGGAGGACGACGTCTCGCTGGCCGCCGAGAAGCTGGCCAACAAGATCTCCAGCACGGTGGCCAAGATCGACAAGCTGGTGGAAGACATCTCCACCATGCACACGTCGTCGGACGACAGCTTCAGCCTCAGCTCCGAGGACCACTGCCTGGACTGGCAGTACGGCCCCGAGGAGGCGCAGGAGGCGCGGGCCCAATCCTGCTCGCCCTGCCGCCTCTCCGACACCAGCGGCTTCGCCAAGCGCGAGAGCCTGAGCCGGGCGCGCGCGCTGCTGCGGCTGAAGACGGCGTACACCAGCCTGTCCAACGACAGCCTCAACAGCGGCAGCACCAGCGACGGCTACTGCACCAAGGAGCACATGAAGCCCTGCACCAGGGCGTCCTTCCTCGACTACCGGGACGAGCTGCAGCGCTACCAGAAGCGGCCCAGCAGGCTCGACCTCAAGAGCATCCTGGGCGGCAAGCCCGAGCCCCCTGCGCTCAAGGCTGAGCCGGATAAGCCCGAGCAGAGGGAGCTGCCCGAACGGGGCAAGAAGACGGTGACTTTCCCCAGCCCCAAGGCTCTGGACAGGGAGCCGGAGAGGAAGAAGGAAGCAGGCAGCAAGCTCTCCCCCGACCCGCAGGTCCACACCATCAAGCTCTCGCCCTCGTACCAGCACGTGCCCCTGCTCGAGAGCCTGGCCAAGAGCAGCTCGGCTGCTGGCCACCACTCCTCGCTCCTGGGCCGAAAGCAAGCCTGGCTGCCCCCCGCACTCCTGCAGACAGCCGAGACTCTCAGCAAGATCCCCGAGAAGCTGTCGGCCCAGCCACCGGCCGCGGCGGAGCAGGAGTCGGTGCAGAAGTACTCGGTGGAGGACACCCCCATCTGCTTCTCCCGCTGCAGCTCCCTCTCCTCCCTCTCCTCGGCCGACAACGTGCTGGACGGGCAGAGCCACAGCGAGAATGACCTCGACAGCGACTCCTCGCTGGAGATCCTGGAGATGGAGGATGGGGACGGGGAAGCTGAGGATGAGAGGCAGGAGAAGGAGAAGGCAGATCTGGGTCCGGCCGCGGCAGTGGGGATGTCCCAGCCCATCACCATCCCCTTCCCGAAAAGAGACAAGGTCTTCCTGCGGGAGTCGTCCCCCTCGCGCCAGGAGGACCACACGCCCTCCAGCTCCTCGGAGAACTACATCCAGGAGACGCCGCTGGTCATGAGCCGCTGCAGCTCCGTCAGCTCCCTGGGCAGCTTCGAGAGCCCGTCCATCGCCAGCTCCATCCAGAGCGACCCCTGCAGCGAGATGATCAGTGGCACCATCAGTCCCAGCGAGCTGCCCGACAGCCCCGGGCAGACCATGCCGCCCAGCCGCAGCAAGACGCCGCTCTTCGAGCTGGGCTGCCAGCCGGAGAAAGAGACCAGCCAGTTCAACATCCAGTGGGAGAACAACGTCAAGAAATTCATGGAGATCACCGACTTCAAGGAGCGCTTCCAGCTGCCCCAGGACCTGGACTCCATGGTCTATTTCACAGTGGAGAAACCCAACGAGAACTTCTCCTGCGCCTCCAGCCTGAGCGCCCTGCCCCTCCACGAGCACTACGTGCAGAAGGACGTGGAGCTCAAGCTGATGCCCACCTTCCCGGAGAAGAACAGCCTGAACTTCGTGGCGCACGAGAAGCGGGAGGAGCGGCGGGAGGAGCGCTACCTAGAGGGCAGGCGGCGGGCCGAGCGCCCCGAGCCCGCTTCCGACGACGACATCGAGATCCTGAAGGAGTGCATCAACTCCGCCATGCCCTCCCGCTTCCGCAAGGTGAAGACCTCCCTGCTCTCCGGCCAGGTCCTGCACCCGCAGACCAAGAAGCCCGTCCACGTCCCCGTCTACATGCTGGTGCCCGCCCCCACGCACCCGGCTGTCCCCAAACATCTGCGTGCCTCCACCCGGGACCTCTACAAGGACGACGACTCCTTCACCGACTCGGCAGAAGGGACCCCCGTCAACTTCTCCAGCGCCGCCTCGCTGAGCGACGAGACCCTGCGCTGCCCCAAGGAGGAGGCTGAGCCTCCCCAGGGCACGGGGAGGAGGCGAGAGGCAGGGGCCGTGGCCTCGCCAGCCCGCAGATCCACCTCGGGCAGCTCGGCGCCCACCCGGGCGAGCTCAGCCTGCAAGGGCAGAGCGGGCTCAAGCAGGACCAGCCCCATGCAGCCAAGCAGAGGCCAAGGTGTGGAGGGAAAGCGGGGCCAGCCTCCACCCAGGACGGAGCTGGAGGTGGAGAGGAGCAGCAACCCCAGTGCCCGGCCCCGCAGCCTGCCCGGGAGGAAGGATGCGCCACGGGAGGACGGGGACCGTGGCGGGGTGGCCTTCCAGTCGCTGTGCCACACCACGCCGACAGAGGAGGCCGTCTACTGCTTCTATGAGCACGACTCAGACGAGCCCGAGGCAGGCAGGGAGGTGCCTGGCAGCAGAACCCAGCCCAGCCGGGCACCCCGCAGGGAGCGCTGCGGCAGCTCCGTGCCCAGAAAGGAGCCCGAGCCCGGCGCCCGGCTGGCCAAGGCGAAGGCCAAGCTGCAGAACAACCTGATCGCTGATGAGACGCCGCCGTGCTACTCGCTCAGCTCCTCCATGAGCTCCCTGAGCGACGCCAACCCCTCCGAAGGCGAGGAACAAGGCCAGCCCTGCGGCACGGCCCCCCGGCAGCGCCCCGCAATGGCAGCGGGCAGGGTGCGGGGCAGCTCCCCCAGCCTCAACTCGGAGGATGACCTGCTGCAGAAGTGCATCGGCTCGGCCATGCCGAAGCGCCGGCGGCCCTCGGCGCGCCGGAGGACGGCGGAGCGCAAGCTGAAGCTGAAGGGCAGCAGCGGGAGGGAGCGCAAGGCAGAGGCCAGGCATCGCCCCGAGGATGGGGGCTCGGATGGGGGCTCGGACCTGGACAGCGTGGAGTGGGAGGCCATCCAGGAGGGCGCCAACTCCATCGTCACCTGGCTGCACCAGGCTGCGGCGTCGCTGTCGCGGGAGCCATCCTCGGAGTCTGACTCCATCCTCTCCTTTGTCTCAGGGCTCTCGGTCGGGTCCACGCTGCAGCTCTCTCTGGACAGGACGGAGAAGAAACGGGCCGGGAGTGCGGCCGGACGAGAGGCGGAGAGGAGGGAGCACGCCAAGAGCTGCGCGGAGGGGAAGAAGGCTCCGGGCACACGTCCCGTGGGCAGCGGCAGTGCCAGGGTGGAGAGGCGCTCGGCCCCGACTAAGCCTGTGCCCAACCTGCCCGTGGTCTTCCGCGGCAGGACCGTGATCTACATGCCCAGCCTGGCCAAGGACGCCCCCAGCCCACGTGCCACCCCGAAAAAAGCCCCCACGGCCAAGCCCCAGGTGCCGGCAGCCAAGAACCTGACCCTGAGCCAGCAGCGCTCGCGCAGCCTGCACCGGCTGGGGAAGCCGCCCGAAACGGGGGACTTGGCGCTGCCCAAGCGCAGCACCACGCCGCCCGCCCGCATCGGCAAGGGGCCGCCCTCCTCGGGTTCATCCCGCACCTCCACCCCTTCACAGCACGCCCCCAAGAAGCTGCCGTCGCCCTCCCAGCTCGCCAAGCAGGGCCCCGCGCTGGCGGGCAAGGCAGGTGGCTCGCCCTCCCCGCCCGGCCCCCCCAGCAAAGCCCCGGCCCCCAAATCCGCAGTCCCCAAGCAGCACAAGACACAGAAGTCGCCCGTCCGCATCCCCTTCATGCAGAAGCCCAGCAAGAAGGTGCTGCCGAGCCGCGCGGCCATGCCGGTGCTGGAGGAGCAGGAGGGCAGCAGCAAGGCCAAGGGCGGGGGTCCGGGGGGGCCGGGGAGTGGCCGGCTCAACCTGGTGCGGATGTCGTCCACCCGCTCCAGCGGCAGCGACTCGGACCGCTCCGGCTTCCTGCGGCAGCTCACCTTCATCAAGGAGTCCTCCAGCCTGCTGCTGCGGCACCGCGCCGAGCTCTCCCCGGCCGCCTCGGTGGCCTCGCTGGCCCGTGGCGTGTCCCCGCAGCGCAGCCGGGCCGCCCTCCCCGCCGTCTTCCTCTGCTCGTCCCGCTGCGAGGAGCTGAAGGCGGCCAAGCCGGCGGCACCCGGACCGCGGCCGCAGGTCCCCAGGGCGCAGCCCGGCTGCAAAGCCCCCCCAGGGCCCAAGCCCCCGCGCAGGACCAGCTCCGAGAGCCCGTCGCGGCTGCCGGTGAAGACGGGCGTCCCCGAGCCCTTCAAGAGGTACTCGTCCTCGCCCAACATCAGCGTGGCGCGCAGGACCGGCAGCCCGTCCTCCGTCCTCTCCGCTTGCTCCGAGGCCTCGGCGCGGCGGCGGAAGCCCGGCGAGGTGCCCGGGGGGGCGGCAGAGAAGCCGCCAATGATGATGATGAAGGGCACCTGGCGCCGCATCCGGGACGAGGACATCCCGCACATCCTCAAGAGCACGCTGCCGTCCTCCGCCCTGCCGCTGGTGAGCGCCGCGGAGGAGCAGCGCCCCGGGCCCAGGAAGACCAGCGACGCCGTGGTGCAGACCGAGGACTTCTCCACCACCAAGACCAACTCCAGCACCTCGCCCACGCTGGAGAGCCGCGAGGGGCCCCAGCACGCCCGAGATGGCGAAGCCCCGGCCCCCGCCAAGGCCACCGTGCCCATCTCCTTTGGCCACGAGGCACCGGCCGGGACCTTCCCCGCCAGCCGGCACGGTTCCCCGAGCCGCGCCGCCCGCGTCACCCCCTTCAACTACGTCCCCAGCCCCATGGTGGTGACGGCGGTGGCCGACAAGGCGGTGGAGAAGATCCAGGCGTAGGCAGCCGCTGCAGGTGGAGCCTCGGCACGGTCCCATGCCGGGGCAGGATGGACCCTGTGGAGCCGCAGCGCCGACACCCACCCATGGGTGCTGCTGCCCGTGGGGATGGAGACGTGGGACAAGTGGAGAGCAGCGAGTGTCACCCCGACCCTCCCAGCTGTGGGTTTATTTCAATGCAGCCCCACAGGATCCCCTGCTGAAGACCTGGCAAAGTCTGGGGGACCCATGGGTGGGGGGCCGGGGCTGATGTCTGCACTCAGGCGCTTCTCGGTGCTGTCTCCTCCTGCCAACAAGTTCCTGGCATGCTGCAGCCCCAGGGTGAGCAGGGGCTGCGTCCCCCACCCCGCACACGCACCCCGGGAGCACACCAAGCCAAGCCTTAATGCCAGGCCCCCGCTGCATGCTTGCGCTCGCACACCAGCACCGGCTCTGCCAGGCATCGCAGCGCCTTTATTGCCGGGGACGGGGACGTCCGCCCCTGCAGGGACACTGCCGGGGCAACGCAGGGACAGACGGGGCTGGGACACCATTTGTGCTGCTTGAGGCTGCTAATTAGGGTGCTGGCTGATTGCTATCGGGTGACGCACAGCTGTGGTGCTGGCGGGGGTTGTGGCGATGCGGCGGGTGGCTGCAGGGGACGTGGTGCAGGAGCTGGTGCTGGTGCTGGTCAGGGCTGGGCGCTTGTTGTGGTCCCGGCTGGCTCGTCCTGGGGGGCTCCTGTGGTCCTGTCACCAGGCTGGGGGGTGCCCTGGGAGGGGACGGGGTGCTGAGGCGGCACTGGGACACCCAGCCCCAAGGGAAGGGTCTGGGCCCCCCCTGCAGCCCCCAGCCCCCCGGTGCGGCTGGCAGCAAGGAGCCCGCGCGTCCCCGCAGCCGTGGACACGAGTCCATCCAGGACTGGATTACGCCCACGAGCAGGGGTCTGCTGGCCCCAAAGCACCGGGGACGCCCATGTCCCGCTGCCAGCCGGCCCCATGCACCCAGGGGTGGGCTGTGGCAAGCCCCCCCCCCCCCCAGTTTGGGTACCCCCCAGCCCCCCAAGGTGCCCCCAGCCCTCCCACCCCACTGCCCACTCATGCCTTTGGACGGGGTGCCTTTGGGCAGGGGGGGTGCCTTTGGCCCTGGGTACCAGCAAGATGTGGGGTCCCATGGGGGTCCCTGGCCCACAAGGACAGGAGAGAGGGCTGTGGGGCCACATGTAGGGGTCTCAGGGATGGACACAGGGGGCGTGGGGGCCCCCATGGGGTCTACAATGAAAAGCACTGAGAAGGGCTGCAACAGGGGCATGGGGATGGGCAGCAGGGCCAGAGGAACAAGCACCCACAGAAATGGGAGAAAACGGGGGGGTGGGGGGGGATGCCCCGTCCGCCCCCGACTGCCATCACCACGCGCAGCACCCCCGTGCGGGGACGCCAGCACCACCCCACGGCTCCGGGTTCAAGTGCCACCACCCCAGCCCCGCTCTCCCCCGTCCGCCCTGTGTGTGCCCCTCGGCTTCGTCCCCGCGTGCGCAGAATGGCGCTGGGTTTGCGGTGTGTGTCCCCCCCCAGCTGTATGTATGTACCAAGGATGTTATTTTACCAGGACTCCGGACAGTATTAAAAATTAAATCAAACCCATGTCAATGGCGAGGGCAGCTCCGGCCGTGCCCTGCAGCCCCGGCGCAGCGTCCGCTGGATCCACTTCTTGTGGCCCACCGCCGAGGTGGCCACCGGCGGCTTGAGGGGGTCGCCGGGGCGGGGGCTACTGAAGGACATCACCCCGGCCACCGCCGCCGGCTGTCCGCACACCAAGGGGCTCCCGGAGTCACCCTGGGTGGAGGTGGCAGTGGGGGCCTGGCCTCCTGCAGACCCCCGGGCACCGAGGGGGTGACGCTTGGCGTCCCCCCCCCCCCCCCCCCCCCCCAGCCCCTCACCTTGGTGGGAGCGGCGCCGCGGCGTCGGCCCTGGAAGCAGATCATGGTGGGGGCGATGCCGCCGTGCCAGAAGCGGCTGTTGTTGCACATCCTCGCGTCCAGCACCACCACCTCCAGCTCCTGCAGCGCGGCCTCCGGCTCCGTGCACCCGCCCCAGCCCGCCAGGCTGCACGCCGTGCCGGCCGCCGGCTCCCGCCGCAGCAGCGCGATGGGTCGCCGCGTCCTGCTCCGTGCCACCGTCCCCGACAGCTGCGGGCAGCGTCGGCGCCGGGTCACCCACCGGCTGGGGGGCTGGGGGGCGGGGGTGGGGTGGGGGGTAGCAAAGCCAGCGCAGCACCCATGGGTGCGTGGAGACGTCACCGAGATGTGAAAGTGCTCCGAGGTGAGGAAAGGAAATGGCACCCAGCCCGGCGCAGCGTGACAGCCTCGCCGCCGGCGGTGTTTCCTGGCACCAACCGTCCCACGGGGACCCTCCCCAGCCCCGCAGCCGGCGCGAAGCCCACCTGGAGCAGGAGGAGGTCGTTCTCCATCGTCGTACGGTTGTAGTCGGGGTGGGGGCAAGCTGCCTGGATGGCGAAGCTCTGTGTGGCCGCCCCGTGGTCCCAGAGGTGATGCAGCCCCACCACCACCTTCCCAGGGCCCTTGTGCCTGTGGAACCCACGGGAAGTCCACGTGGGTGTCCCGACAACCCCCCCCCCCCCCCCCCCCGTCCCCGCAGCGGGGCAGGATGCGGCCGCTCCCCGCTCACCTCTTTGGGATGCAGTGCGCGGCCGTCAGCACCCAGCGCCGGTGCAGCAGGGCTCCCCCGCAGGCGTGGATGCCCCCAAACTGCACCGACACCATGTAGGGCCGGGAGTGGGGCTTGGCCTCGCGCCCCCCGATGATCCCCAGCCGTGACCAGCCCCGGGCTGACGGGGGAAGGATAGCTCCCGGTGCTGCTGCTGGGGAGCGGAGATAGCCGCTCTGCTTCTCCACCGATCCCTGTGGCGATGAGACCCCGCTGGCCACCCCGGCCCCCCCGCAGTGCTCACCCAGGCCGCCCGAGGGCAGGGGCAGCAGCAGCAGCAGCAGCCCCAGGCTCGCCCTCGCCTCCATGCTGCTCCCTCGGGCTCCCCGTGCTCACAGCAGAGGCGACGCGAGGCTCAGGTGCGCGGCGCCGAGCTGGGGCAGAGGAGGGCTCTGACGATGTGCGAGGTGGGAGCACGGGCCCCCTGCTCTCACAGGAAGGGGAGAAGCAGAGCGAGCGCCTGAAGGTGTGAAAAAAACACCCACAGAGACGCAGCCCCAACCGTCCCGCGGAGACAGCGGCGCTGAGCCTCCCCGTGCACCACCACCTCGCACCCCAAGCCCCCGGGGTGCCAGCACCCCTGCTGCCACCCTGCCCCAGCAGCCCCGTCCCCATCCCTGCCTTTCAGCCGAGCCAAGGAAGCCCCATCCACAGCTTTCCCAGAAGGGCTTTTAATGAGGATTTTTCCCGATTTGTGATCACCGCAGCCCCAGGCGCACCCGGCGCAGCGCGGCACCCCGCTCCCACCACCGCACCCACCCTTACTTGCAGCCTAAAACCACCCCAAGGCTGCACAGCCGGACCCCGACCCGCAGCCCCCGGCTCCCCCCTCAGCTCGTGGCCTTGGGGGCAGCCCCGGCTCGGGCCAGGCTCCTCAGCAGCCTCTCGAAGAAGAACTCGGTGTGGTACTCGAGCTGGTTGAGGTGCTGCAGGAAGAGGGGCACCTCGTCCCTCCTCACCCCCACGCACACCGGGATCACCCTGGTGCCGCCGCGCTGGATGCCGTGCTGCAGGCTCCACTCGGAAACGCGCTGGCACCACGGGTCCCCCAGGGCCTCGGCGGAGAGGAGGAGGATGGCCACGCGGCTGGCGCAGATGGCCTCGGCGGCGCTCTGCACGGCGCACGTCCCGGCCACGCGGTCCTGGTGCTCGGCGTAGCCCTGGAAGCCCTGCGCCCTCAGGTACTCCGCGATGCTGGAGGCGACGCGGTCGTCCGTGGGGCAGTACCAGATGGAGAAGTCGTAGGTGAAGCCGCAGCGTGCCGACATGCTCAGGGGGGGCCGTGGGCTGGCTCCCCCCGCCGGGCTCGGAGCCCACGGTGCCACCAGCCACTCCCCGGGGAAAGGTCAGGCGCCGAGTCCTCCCGGAACCAAGCGCCGCCGGTGCCGTGGGGGCACCCCAAAGCGCTCGGGGGTGTCCCGGGGGGGGCCGGCGAACACCCCCAGGATGCTCAGACTCGCCTCCTCCTCCCCGGGCGGCCTCAGAAGGCTTTCTGCCTCGTCTCGGCCATGTCCCGCTCCAGCGCCACGCCCGCCCGCCGCAGCTCCTCGCACTTCTCCGCCAGCTGCCCGCGGGCCTCCCGCAGCCGCCGGTTCATCTCCACGTAGCCGCGGCTCTGCCGGTACAGGCGCTCCCGCTCCTCCGCCGCGGCCTCCTGCCCTGCGGGGCCGTGGGGGGCGGCTCAGCGGGGAGGGGGGGGACGCAGGGATCCCCGGTCCCCGTCCCGCTGCCCCCAGCCCCCCCGGGGGGCTCTCACCTGGCGCGGGGCCGTCATGGTCGCCGGTGGCCCGGGGGGGTTCCGCGGGCAGCAGGAGGACGGGGTCGGCCGGGCGCGTGCCCCCCACGTCGGCCAGCACCTGCTCGATGGTGGGCGGCTCGGGGCGCGTGGGCAGCACCCGCTTGGCCTTGGAGCTCATGGCGGGGGGGTGGGCCTGGGGGGGGGGGTTGTGAAGGGGCTGATGGCAGGACAGATGGACACTGCCCACCCCAGGCCAGACGGACACCCCACCCTGCCCCAGGACGGATGGACACTGCCCCCCCCAGGACAGACGCCCCTCCTTGTCCCCTGCCCTAGGACAGACGGACACAGATTGGTGCCCTCCCCTCCTGGCCCCCCCCAGGCAGACAGACAGACGGACCCCCTCTCCCCCCCCGTCAGACAGACAGCCCTGGCCCCCCCGGACAGACAGACAGGCAGACAGACAGTCCCAGCAGAGCTGCCCCGGGTCAGTTTGAGCCCCACCCCCGACAGACAGACAGACAGACAGACACAGACCCCTCTGGAGGGACACACGGACACCCCCACCCCCACCGACAGACCGACTCTGTCCCCCCGGACAGACAGACGGCCCCCTTCCCCCCCCCCGGACGGACGGACCCACTCGCTCCTCCGGGGCGGAGGCCACCCCCCCCTCCCCTCCCCACAGACGGACAGACAGACCCCCCCCGCCCCAGGACAGACGGACAGACCCCTCTCTTCCCCGCTCCCCCCCCCCCCCCCCCGCGCTCACCCCGCGCCCTCCTCGCGGCCGCCGTACCGCCACGCCGCGCCCCTCCCCCCTCCGGCCACGCCCCCCCCCCCCGTGACGTCATCACCCAGGCCCCTCCCCCCAACGGAGCCGCGGCGCCCCCCCCCGGCGGCGCACGGAGCAGGCGGCTGGGGGGGGGGGCGGGGGGTGGTTTATTGGGGGGGCGGGGGTGGTTTATTGGGGGGGGGGGGGGGAGGAACGGGGGGCACCGGGGGGAGGGGTCCGGGCTGGTGGTGTCCTGGTGCTACCCCAGAGCCCTCCCAGTATCATCCCAGTGCCCTCCCAGTATCACCCCAGTGCCCTCCCAGTATCATCCCAGTATCATCCCGGTGCCGTCCCAGTGTGGTTCCAGCGCGGTCCCGGTGCCTCAGTTGCTCTTCGCGTCCCGTGCCAGCTTCACGGCTGCCCTGGAGGCTGCGGGGCAGAACCGGGGCCGGGTGAGGGCCACGAGAGCCCCGGGGAGCCGCAGCCCCGGGGGGGGGCCGCTGAGCCCGGCCGCTGCTCCCCGGGGGGGTTTCGTGTGGGGGGCTGCAAGCAGGGGGGACGTGTGCTACGGGACGGCCCCCGGGGGGCTTCAAGCAGGGACATGAGCTATAGGACGGCTCCACGGGGGCTGCGGGGAGGGGGACATGTGCTACGGGACGGCTCCGGGGGGGGCTCCAAGCAGGGACGTGTGCATGTGCTACGGGATGCTCCCCTAGGGGGGCTTCGTGCGGGGACATGTGCTATGGGATGCCCCCCCCCGGGGGGCTTCTAGCAGGGACATGCACTATGGGACGGCTCCACGGGGGCTGCACCCGCTCTACGTGGGGTCAGGGGCGGTTGTGTGCGACCCCCCCCCGCTGATTTCTGCAAGAGCAGGAGCTCGGCACAGCCGGCACCGGGGGGTCACCGGGGAGGGGGGGGGGGGGGGGGGGCAGGGGTCGCGCAGAACGGCGCCCCGTGCGTCGGCGGGAGCCGCGGGCGTTACGTACGGACAGGCTGAGCTGCGGGGCCACCTCGGCCGCCAGCCGGGCTCTGCTGCTGAGCAGCGTCTGCAGGACTGGACCGGGAGGCGCAGAGAGAAGAGAGAGGGTTTGCGGGGCTGGGCTGGTGGCGGGGGACGGGGGCTGCGGGGGCGCAGCCTGCTCCTTGTGCTGGGGTGGGTTCCCGGTGGGAAGGCAGAGCTGCCCGAGGCCCCTCGGGGCGAGGAGCTGCCCCAGGAAGGGGCAGGAACAGGGGGGAGGACGGGGGGGGGGGGGACGGGGATGCCCGGCCTGCGCTACCTTCTCGGGTGACGGTGGAGGCCGCATCCAGCGCCTTGGTGCTGAGGTCGCCGAGCACGGAGTCCACCGCCTGGTGGTGCTTGAGGAAGCAGGGCCGGATGACGTTGTGGTACAGCACCTGCGAGCCGTTCCAGGACACGGGGGCCATGCACCACACCAGGAACAGGCACTGCGGGGGGAGAGACGCTGCAGGGCTGGGGACGGGAGGGCGAGGCAGCCGCTGGGGTGCTCCGGTCCCATCCTGCCCAAGATTGGAGCTCCCGGAGGCCCCAGGAGCTCGGCTGAGCTGTGCCACCGACTCTCCCGAGCAGGACAGTGCCAGCTCGGTTACGTGGCCCTGCCAACAGGCGCGCACGATCCCTGCAAGCTCAGCCATCGGGTGAGGGGACTCCGGTAACCACAGCCCCCTTGCTCCCCCCACGAAGCCGTTACCTTCCCGACGTAGTAGAAGGGGAACCAGTAGAGGAAGGTGTCGGAGAAGAACTCGGCCACGCTGAAGACGCCGTACACCACCCAGTACGTCAGCCACGTGGTGTCGTCCTCCTTGCTGGAGCTCTCGATGGCTTTGATGCTGCGGGTGGCAGGGGACGGGTCACTGCTTCTGCAGGCTCGCTGCCAGGGCGGGCACGGCCCCCAGACGCCGCAGCACGCCTGCCCCAAGAGCTGGGTGCTGCTGGCTCACGCTGGGACCTTGCCAGGCCCTGGTGTTTTCGGGACCACGCTCTCGGGAGCTTCCTACTCACAGCGAGCACCCGGGGCTGCCCGTTCACCGGGGAGACCCCCAGCCAAGGGCAGGGAACGCTGTGAACATGGTACTTACGAGACATACGCGGGGTAGACGAAGCCGATGAGGTTGCAGAGCAGCGAGGCGCCGTAGCCGAAGGCCAGGTAGAGCCCCAGGAACGCCGCGGAGCCTGCGGGGGCAGAAAGGAGAGATGGGGATTTGTGGAGGGGCAGCTGAGGGAAGCCACAGCGTGGGGCTTGCACCGTTTGCTCCGGTCACCATTTGTCCTCTCCCTGGCCTGGGGGGGACGGTCCCACGGCAAGCACACGGCACTTTGAGTCCACAGCCACTTTGAGTCCACCTCGAGCCAGCCTGCCCGAAGGAAAGGAGTGACCCAAGCCCCGGGGCTCATCCCAACCTGCCTCCCTGCAGCTCTCTGCACGTGCTTGTGCTGAACGCGTTGGGAACTCAGCCCCCCGAGAAACGGCAATCCAGTCCCGCTTCCCCGTCATTAAATTAAATCGTTAATTTAAACACAAGCGAAAGCTTTGCCTGCTTGGCACCTCCCCAGCCCCAGACACTGGCAGAGGCTGGACCAGAGGAGCCAGGGAAGCACCCTTGGGACCCGCAGAGCCCGTGTCAAGGGCATTTTGTGTCACCCCAGCGGGGTCTCAGCTCCTCGCCTGCTTACAACGCTCCATCGGTGTAAGCGCCTTACCCTGCGGCAGGCAGAAAGCCGGGACTTAACGTCTGTGGCAGCGAATTAGGGGAGAGGGGCACGGAGCACGGATCACCTCCGAGCTGCTCACGGCAGCGTTTCTGCACCGCGCGGGCACCCCGGGGTGCTGGGGCTTTGCAAGCAGGGGGGCAGGAGCAGCACCCCCACGGCAGCGGTGGCAGCTCCCCGCACGCAGAACTAACAGGCAGGTTCGGGCAGCTCTGGGTTTCGTTCCCTAAAGAGCCTTAGGATGGATTTCACAGGCTAAGTTTAGCCCCCGGAGGGATTTACGTAACGGCAAGGCACAAAGGGGAGGCTCGGCTTGCACAGAGGAGCCTTGTGTGTCAGGGGGCAGGGAGGGACGGGCCCGGGGCGCGAATCCCACAGTGCGAGCAGAGAATTAGGAAAAAATCAGGCAGAGGAAGGGGTTCTCTCTCCCCTGCGGATCCGGACAAGGATCCACCACATGGAGCTGCCCACAGGCACCCATCCTGTGCCCGAGAGCCCCCCAGAGCCCCGGCCCCATCTCCCAGGGGAGACGTCGGAGGTTCCTAAAGCCTCATTTTTCGCAGCACTGAAAAGAGAGCGAGGCTTTGCCACGCAGCTTGGCAGAGAGGAGCCTTCCCCAACCACGGGCACCAGCAGCTGGTGTGTCCGTCCCGGATAGCGGGCACGGTGCCTCGGCGAGGGGACACCGTCCTCCTCCGAGGTGACTTCCACCCAGCTGAAGGCACCGCAGCGGCCGCGCTGCCCAGAGCGAGCACTGGGCTCGTACCGGTTCAAAAGGTGCTGAGCTGCCCCTGATGGGTTCAAACACAAATTAGGGACCGCTGCAGAGCCGGGGAAGGCGAGAAAGAAATCCGGTATTTGTTGTTTGGCACCAGCTTCGCCTTTCAAGACTTCAGAGCTCTCTGCAGGAGCCAAGTCCCCTCTCTTTCCCTGACACCCCAAAAACCCCCGCGTGCCGCCGCAGCCCCGGCAGCGTTTTGCTCGGAGGGCTCCTGGTGTCCTTCCCAAGACGTGCCGGCTCCCACATCCGTTCCCGAAGGAAGAAAGCAGACAAAAACGAGCTGTACAGCGAAGAGGCGGGGGGGAAGCACACGGCGGGGTAACCCAGACCCCCCCCGCCCCCCCCCCCCCGGAAGGTTTCGCACTGAAATATGAAATATTTGCAGCCATAAGCCATAAAGCGGCAGAAAGCTCCACGTGGCCAAGGCCAGGGGCACAGCCACACCGGGGGCGATAGGCGGGGGGGTCAAGTGGGGCCGAGGAGCCGTTCCCGGGGGAGATATCTCTGGTTTCTCATTAATGAGCAAACAGCATCTGGTTAACGAGCAGACCTCTGCCCTCCTGCTGGGGGTGGGGGGGAGGACAGGTCCCTGCTGTAGCTTGGCTTCCCCGGGGGGGTTACAGGGGACACGGCGTGTTTAAGGGGGACCTTGTGCCAGCAGTGGGGACCGAAGACGAGGACGATGGTGCTGACACCCCCCAAAAACAAAAACACCCCCAAACACCTCCCTGATCCCCCCCCCAGACCCTCCCCAGCCCTGCAGGACCCCCGGACAGGGCGGTCAAAATTCCCCAGGAGCAGGGCACAGAGAGGGGGGCACGGGGCTGGGGGGGGGGGCACCCAAAATTGGGGGGGACACCCAAAACTGGGGGGGACACACAAAAAGCAGGGGGACACCCAAGAATGAGGAGGGGTCACCCAAAAATCGGGGGGGCACCCAAGATTGAGGGGGGACACACAAAAATCGGGGGGGGTACCCAAGATTCAGGGGGAGCCACAAAAATCGGGGGAAGACCCAAAAATCGGGGTGAGACCCCAAAATCGGAGGGGGGGGGGGCTGCAGGGAAGGACGGGGAGGGGGGGGCAGCACAGCCCGGCAGCAGGGCCTTGAGGAGCTGAGGGGTCCCTGTGGGTCCGGGAAGCCCCCGTGGGGCTGGGGGTCCCGGGGGAACCGGGGGGATCCCGGGGGAACCGGGGGGCGCGGGTGGTCCCGGTCGCACCTGAGGCCAGGTAGAGCCGCCGGACTCCGGTGCGGGCCTCCAGGCGGCCCAGGAGGTCTGCGAGCGGCCCGGGGCGGTCGAGGAGGCGCTGGAGGCGCTGCAGCACCGTGCCCATGGCTGCGGGCCCCGCTCCCCGCTGCCCGGTGCCGGCCCCGGGGCCCAAAGCGGCGGCGGCGGCGGAGCGGGGCGGGGCGGGGCGGGCAGGTGGCGCCGCCGTCGCCATGGCAACGCCCGCTCGGCCATGGCGGCGAGGCCGGGCCTGGGCCTGGGCCTGGTGCTGGGGTTGGGGCTGGGGCTGGGGTCGCTGCTGGCCGCCGCCGAGCCCCGCGTCTACCTGGGCAGCTGGGCCGTGAGGGTGGCGGCCGGGCCCCGGGAGGCCGCCAGGCTGGCTCGCCGCCATGGGCTGCTCTGCCTCGGCCAGGTGGGGCTGCGGGGTGCGGGAGCCCCGGTCCCCGCAGCCCCCGGCTCGTCCCCAGCGCAGCGGCACCGGTGTGGCTGTGGAGGTGTTACCACCGGTGTGGTGGCAGAGGCAGGGGCTCGGTTAGGGCGGTTTTAAGCTGCCTGCGGTGGGCTGACATGGGGACGGGAACGCGAGGGGGAAAGCAGCGCGCTAGGGCTGCATGGGTGCTGGTGGGAGTGCATGGGTACCTATGGGGATGTACAGGAACCTATAGGGCTGTACGGGTACCTGTAGGGCTGCACGGGTACTGGTAGAAAAGCACAGGTACCTATGGGGATGTACCGGAACCTATAGGGCTGTATGGGTACCTGTAGGGCTGCACGGGTACTGATAGAAATGCACAGATACCTTTAGGGCTGCACAAGAACCTGTAGGGCTGTGCAGGTACCTGTAGGGCTGCACAGGTACCGACAGCCTCTACACCACAGGTAAGGGAGCCCAAAGGCGCGCACAGCCCCAGCCTGCACAGCACCCCTCTCCTAACAGCACCCCTGCCATACACTCAGCTGCATCCTCCCTGTCTCTGCAGCCCGGGCAGGGCCGGCACGCACATCCCCAGCCCAGCAGCCCGCTCCAAATGATCTCACGGCAGCTTTTTGCGCTTGCAGGTGCTGGAGGGAGAGCCCTACTACCACTTCAGGCACCGCGGCACCAGGCAGAAGTCCTTAAGCAGGCACTGGGGCTGGAACCAGCGCCTGAACAGGGAGCCAAAGGTAGAGGGGGGCTGCTGGGCTGCCTGGGGGCACCACGACGACCATCCCAGTTCGTGCACTGCTCTTGGATGCGGCCGTACCAGCACCACCCTGAGCTGCGAGGGGAGCGCGTGTGGCCGTGCCCATCTGGGGCTGACAACGCTGCCTCCCCCCCAGGTTCTCTGGTTTGAGCAGCAAACAGCAAAGAGGCGCGTGAAGAGAAGCGTCAGTGTGGTGCCGACGGATCCCTGGTTCCCTAAGCAGTGGTACATGGTGAGGTTTTGCCTCTCTCTCGCCTAATCCCAATACTCTTAAGCAAAGCACCTGCCCTGCACAGAAAGAGAACTAATACTGGTGGGGATGAGACAGCAGGAGAGTCCCTGAAGGACATTCACAGCCTGCGCGGGCCTGGTTGATCAATCCTAATCCGTTTTCCAGAACAACGACATCAACCCTGATCTAAACGTCCTCGCTGCCTGGAGCAAAGGCTACACCGGGCTGGGGGTTGTGCTGTCCATCCTGGATGATGGCATTGAGAAGGATCATCCCGACCTGTCCGCCAACTACGTAACTACAGCTCCCCCGGGGCAAAGCAGCAAGGGCCTGGGGAAGCTCAGGGTGTTGTCTGCAGGGGTGGGAGGGAGCTGGCACCTTTCTCCAGCCCGTGGGACCCCGCAGGGGGAATTCAGCCTCTCCGTGGCTGGATCAAAAGCCTTGGTGTCTCCACAATGAATTCTTACATCAAGGAAATGTTAGAACGCGTACGTGCTCTAGCCCCCAAAATAGTCAGATGTAATTACAGCAAGCTGCAAAGCAAGTAAAGCTTGTAAGCCCTCACACGCTGGGACAGCAAAGAGAAAAGAACAGGTGATTCGTAATCAGCTATTGTTCATAACAGCACGGTTTCGGTGCCCTGTGGTTCCTCCTGCCCAGCTCCACTGCAGGTGAGACTCACCCGTGGCATGCCAGGGGACTCCAAGCTGTTTTCTCGCTGCCTGTGAACGCACACTGAAGCAGTCCAGTGATGCACAAAGTTACCCTCTTTTAGTGAAATCCCGTTCCCAACAGGTTCAGGAGAAGCCAAAACAGTTGCTGGGTGTGTGGGGGCTTCCTTGATGCTCTGGGCTGGGTAACCCTCATGGCCCAAAAATGCCAGGCATTTGCTCTGAGCTGGCACAGCCACATTTTGCATGAGGCTTTCTCACACTTTTTGCAATAGGATCCCCTCGCGAGTTACGACTTCAACAGCAACGACCCCGACCCCCAGCCCAGGTACAATGCCTGGGACGAGAACCGG
Organism: Cygnus atratus; assembly: GCF_013377495.2. NCBI lineage: Eukaryota > Metazoa > Chordata > Aves > Anseriformes > Anatidae > Cygnus > Cygnus atratus. Next base: position 937,591 of record NC_066387.1, read on the forward strand.
TGAGTTTTCTCCACCGGCTGCCCGAGGAAATCGTTTCTCGTGGTGGGAATTTTACATCTCCCAGGGCTGAGCCTACGCCAGCCCCTCGGCTCCTCACCGAGGATGGCTCGTGCTGCGACTGCCCCCAGGCACGGGACGCGCTGCGCAGGAGAGGTGGCAGCCGTAGCCAACAACCAGATCTGCGGCGCGGGCATCGCGTACAACGCAAAAGTTGGAGGTGAGCAGCTCCTGCTGGTGCTGCGCCATGCAGGAGGGGATCATGAGCCAGCTCACGCACCCAGGAGGAGCATGAGCCTCACAGCCTGCTGTCCTCGGGCTGACACCGACGTCACCGCCATCCAAATTCTGCAGAACCAGGAAGGCTGTGGGACCTGGGGCTTTCTGAGGGATCGGTTGCTTGCAGCAGCGCTTTGGGCATTATCAGTGATCCCCTGGATAATGTTTCCCAGCTGTAAAAGCCCCGAGGGCTTCCTGCAGTGGCTGGGCTGCACTGAGGGGAGCCGAGGGCTCACGCAGCACTAGAGGGTGCTGCGGATTTGCAGCAAGGCCAGCAGCAGTGCAGGGCTCTTCCTCCACATGTCCTGAGGCTTAATGCCCTGCACGAAGCTCTGCTGGGCAGCACCAACCACACGCTGGCTCGGTTCCCTGCAGAAGCAACTGCACCAAATGGGGTTAAAAGCTGGGAGAACTTGCTGGGCTTAACAAGGAGCTCTGGGTCATGCTCAGACCCCCCAGGAGCCTGATGCCGTGGGGCAGGGTTAGGTGCAAGGTGCCCGAGGGAACCCAAGAGCGGGGCTGGGGGTCAGCCAGAACCCGCTGAGCCCTCGCTGCTGGGCCCTGCAGGCGTGCGGATGCTGGACGGTCCCATCATGGACATCGTGGAGGCTCAGTCCCTCGGCCTGCGCCTGCAGCACATCCACATCTACAGCGCCAGCTGGGGCCCCATGGACGACGGGCGGACCGTGGACGGGCCGGGTGTGCTGGCTGCGGAAGCTTTCTACAGAGGGGTGACAAAAGTAAGCGCAGCGTTGACCTTGGGATCCTCGGGGGTGCTGGATCCGGAGCAGAGCTGCTGCCTGCAGGGGGCTGGGTCCTCATGGGGGTGCAGGAAAGCTCCAGGCTGGATGGGATAAGTGCAAGGAGCCCTGCTCAGCCCCGCTCAGCCCCCTCTGCCTCTCCCTCTGCCAGGGGCGCGGGGGCCTTGGCTCCATCTTCATCTGGGCCTCGGGCAACGGTGGCATCAACTACGACAACTGCAACTGCGACGGGTACACCAACAGCATCTACACCCTGACGGTGGGCAGCGTCTTGGCCAGCGGCCAGCGGCCCTGGTACAGTGAAGCCTGCTCCTCCACCCTCACCACCACCTACAGCAGCAGCACCAGGAGCGAGGTGCAGATTGTGAGTGCCCCCCCGGCAAGGCGCCGGGTGCCACGGCTCGCCTGAGCCTGCCTTGCACCTGGGGAGGGAGAGGGAGCCTTTATTTGAGTGCCTGCCTTGAAGGCATGGAGGGACCAGGAGAGCAGAGCCTGCGGGAGCGTTTATTGGGGTTACCCCACTCCGGCCAGCCCTGCCCTCTGCTCCAGCAGCACGGTGCCAGGAGCCCCCTGTCCCCCCCAGGTGACCACCGACCTGCGCCACCGCTGCACCAACAAGCACGCGGGCACCTCCGCCTCGGCCCCGCTGGCTGCAGGAATGGTCGCCCTCGCTCTGGAGGCCAAGTAGGTGCTGGGGTGGCCGCGGGGTTGTTCCGAGGGTGTCCCCTGGGAGTGCCCGGTGCTCGCCAGGACTCTGTGGGGACAAAGAAGAGGGACTTTGCTCTGCTAGCAGGGTGGTTTGGGGTGCAGAGCTGAGGTCTCCTTGGGCTGTGGGACAGCCTCTTCTCCCAGGGCACTGGAGGAGAAGGGTCAGGGACAGGAGATGTTGCTCCCATTTAGGCAATTAAGGTTTTGGGGAGGAGCTTGGGCCAGGCCAGCTAACTTTCCCAAATCTCACCCTCAAAAGCTAACCCAGGGCAGAGACCTCTGCCCCAAAGTCCTCTTGCTTCCAGCCTGGCGCTGAGCTGGCGGGACGTGCAACACCTCGTGGTCAGGGCCTCCAAACCTGCCCACCTGCAGGCAGAAGACTGGGCTGCGAACGGGGTCGGACGCAAGGGTGAGCTCGTGGCTCAGGCGCTGCCTGCCCCGCATGCTGCTCGCCCCGGGCTGGCCCCGTTCCCTCACAGAGCAGCTCACAAACCCTCTTCTCTCGGCTGGCCTCTGCTTCGCAGTGAGCCACCACTACGGCTACGGGCTGCTGGACGCTGGGCTGCTGGTGGAGCTGGCCAAGGCATGGACAGGGACTCGGCCCCAGAGGAGGTGCTCGGTCAGAGCTCTTCGCGCCCCCCGGTAAGGAACAGGGTCCCCTGGGTCTGACCACATGCGGGCTCGTGCAGGAGCTTTCTTGGAGCAAAGCTGTGCTGTGCCATGTGCAGGAACAGGCATTGCTCCCAAGAATTGGCTTCTGTCACTGCAGGGCTGTGTTTAGAGGTCATGGTGGAGGAAAGGATGCCCATGGAGGGGGAAGAGACGCCCTTACCCTGTCTTGTACCTGGCAGGAACATCGGCTCCAAGCTCACCGTCTCCGCAGACGCCTCCTCCTGCTCGGGGAGGACCAAGCGCATCCGCTCGCTGGAGCACGTCCAGGTCCAGCTTTCCCTGAGCTACAGCCGCAGGGGGGACCTGGTGCTTGCCCTGACCAGCCCCATGGGGACCACGTCCACGCTGGTGACCGTGCGGTGAGGGTGCTCTGCAGGGAGCATTTCCTGATGGGAACGCTGCAGTGCAGAGACTTAGCAGCTTCTGGGGATCTCCTCCTCTCACAGTCTCTCCTGGGGCCAGAAAACGTCCCCACACTGCAATAGCTCCTTCTGGCACCCACGGGGATCGGGCTCAGCATGCCTAGGGCATGCCCCATGTCTTGGCAATGCCCCATTACACCAAAACCAGGGTGACAGAGAGCCCCTTTGGTCTGCAGCCTCCCTCCAGCCTCTCACTTGTGGCTCTCCTCTCTCCCAGCCCGTACGACACCAGCCAGCAGGGCTACAAGGACTGGACCTTCATGTCCACGCACTTCTGGGATGAGGACCCCAATGGGACCTGGACGCTGCTGCTAGAGAACAAGGGCGATGCCTATAACACAGGTGGGCCCCAGGGGATGAACCCCATTCACCAGTGTCACCCAGTGCCCCATTGTTCTCCCTCTTTGATTAGCACCTGACTGGCCTCCTCCTCTCCCTGCTCCCTCCTAGACACAGGATCTGGCCAGAGCCCTCTCTGCAGGGCCACATATCCTCATAGTTTGAGGGTCTCCCTGCACAGCACAGAGCCTGGAGGAGAGCACTGCTTTCCCCAGATCTTCCAGCCCCACGCCCACCGCTTTGCGCACCCCAAATCCTGGAGGGTGGGAACACGCAGCCCCCGTCCAGCATCACGTCCTCTCCTCCTGCCCCAGGCGTGCTGAGCAGCTTCATCCTGCACCTGCACGGCACAGACGAGGACATGATGGCCAGGCGCTTCGCAGCCTCCCCCGTGGACAAGTGCCTCAAGTGGGATGCGCAGGGGGCGTGCGAAGGTGAGCGCGGCCCTCACCACATCTTTGGGCAGGAGGGGACAGTGCCCCCGGCTCCTGGCGGCCCCATGCCCCAGCTCATGGCCCCATCCCTTCACAGAGTGCAGCAGCTCCTTCTACGCCTACCAGCAGCTGTGCCTGCCCTACTGCCCGCCGCGTTCCTACGGCCGGACCCAGGGAGCCGCCTCCACGAACGCAGCCCGGGTCTGCGCCAGCTGCCACCCCTCCTGCTACACGTGCCAGGGCGCCTCGGCCAACAACTGCACCGCCTGCCCCCCTGCCCGCGCCTTCAACGAGCTCTCCCACTCCTGCCCCCCTCTGCTGGGTTTCTCCCCCGAGGATGGGCAGCACGGGGACCTCCTCCCAGTCCTCCTGATCTGCGGGAGCCTGATCCTCTTGGCCATCGTCTGTGGCACGTACCGCAAGGTCGTGCACGCTGGCTGGCTCTACAGGTAGCACCTGCTGGCCCTGGGCTGGAGGGATGGAAGGACACCAGCCCGGGACAGAGCTGTCCTTGCCCCCCTTTCTGAATAAAGGTTTTGTTGCCCTTCTGGGCTGCCCTTTCTGAAGGGTGACTTCACTTGCCGGCAGCTGCGTGCTGACCCCGCTCCATATCCAGCTCCGTGCATGGGTACGGACGCAGTGGTGGCTTCCCCCCCCCGGCCTGGCTTGTCCCCTGCATCCCCTGGGGATTTGCACGGCGCTGGGGACCCAGCCCCTGGCTGGCTGCTGCGAGGGAGCTATTTCCAGCTGGGCCGGGCTGCGTGGCCAAGCACGGAGCCCCGCGCCCTTTCCCAGGCGCAGAGGAGGAGGAGGAGGAGATGTGACTTCCCTCCAAACAGCTGCGCCCGAGTAAACACGTCCAGCGCCTCCAGCACTGGCTGAGCCGCGAGCCCACGCAGATTTTGGCAGGGGAGAGGGAGCTGGACTGGGAGCCGCCGCTCCGTGGTGCTGGCACAGCAGGGCCCTGCTCGTCAGCAGCCTTCAGAAACGTGCCCGGGGCTGGCTGCTGCACCCCGTGGTCGCCCCACGCTGCGGAGGCGAACGCCCTTGGCCCTCGCTGCCCCACCAGGGCCGGCAGCAGCACGGCAGCAGCTGCGCCCCGGCACGCAGCGCGGCACCAGGCAGGGCTGGGGCGGACGCGGGGAGCGCTGCCAGCTGGGGCCCTCCCAAGGGCATCGCTGCTGCGTGGGGCTCGGCCACCGAATGGCAGCGGCGGGGCCGCTGCGGGCAGCCCTGCCCAGGGCACGGACCCGAACCCGCGTGGCATCGCGGGGTGGCAGCGGGCTGAGCCACCCATCCCCGGGCTCAGCGTGTTTGCACAGCTGAGGCGGACTTGGGAGGCAACGAAGAGAGCAAGACCTTTGTCCAAGCACATAATCATCCGTGAAAGCACCCCTTGGCAGGACATTACAGAGCTCTGGGCAACGGCCAAGCGCTGCTCACGCTGCAGCAAGGCTTCCCCACGGCAGCGCTGGCCCCCCAAGCCAGGGTCCCTCCCGGGGGGGGGGGCGGTTTCCCCATCCCGCTCCCCTCCTCGCGGGCTGTCCTAGTCCTCGGCGGGCAGCCTGTAGCGTGGGAGCTGCTGCTGCGCCTCGGTGCGCACATCGTCCTAGGGGAGAGACGGGGATGGGGAGGTCTGTGCCCCAAAGCTCGCACCACCCCATCCCGGACCCCAGCCCCGTCCTCACCGCCCGGCAGAGCTGTCCCAGCAGCGGGACGAGGCGCAGCAGCTCCTCGTCCCCAGGGTCCCCAAACCACCTCGGCACCGGGATCCAGTTGGCGGCCTGGGGAGAGAGGACGAGTGCTGGCCACGGGGCAGCCATCACAGCCACGGGGCAAGTGAACCCCCCAACACGAGAGCCAGCGCTGCCGGTACCTGGGAGGGGAAGCCCTGGATGGTGTGGTCCAGGGCCACCGTCTTGGCCAGGTCCCTGCCCAGCAGGGACAGATCCTTCCAGTAGCAGCCGTGGGCACAGAGGCAGTCCCGCTGGGAGAGGCAGCGCCTGCAGGGGGGCGCAAAACCCATGGGGAGCAGCCCCGGCCACGGGAGTGCCCCCAGCAGGGTTTCTGTAAGGCCATCACCTGATCAGCTTCTTTTTGGGGTCCAGCACATCCAGGATCTTCTCAGCGTAGTCCTGCTTCGCTGTTGTGAAGATGAAGATCTGGGGAGAGCAGATGAAAGCAAGCTGCGCAAGCTGCCCGAGCCCTCCCCACCCTGGTGCAGCAGCACCCCGCCTGGCTCCACGCAGACCCCCGGGGAATTTGGGGCTCCAGGTACCTCGTAGGTCTTGGAAAGGCTCTCGAGGAACTGCTGCACGTGGGGACGCAGCTGCACGTGGACCTGCAAGGGAACAGCGTCCGCAGGCAGCCCCGAGCAGCCGCCGGCACCCAAGTCCTGACACCCAGCTCCCTGCTAAGAGCAGCGCCCCAGGGGGCCCCGGCCACCCTCTCCCCTGGGATTTCAGCCCCTGGGGCTACAAGGGGAGGACGCGGGACCCAAACCCCCCAGCCCCCTGCGGTCCCCACCCCAGCGCAAGGACGCCCACCTTATAAGCATCGCCCTGGAAGGAGGTGGTGAAGGAGGCCACGGCACCCGGCAGCCACCCGGCGAGCACGGAGGAGCAGACCAGGGTCCCCTCCTGCGGGACAGGAGGCAGCGTCAGGCCCAGCCCCAGCACCGTGACCCTCCCCCCCCCCCCCCCAAGACCCCCCAGCTCACCAGCTCCAGGACCAGGGTGTGCTCCGGGGTGCTGCGGGTCCTGCAGGGGCCGGGCGTAGGGGGCGCGGGGAGCGGCCTGGCTGAAGGAAGGCAGAGCTCGGGCGCTGCAGGGGGGGCCACAGAGACCCCCCCCAAACATACTCACAGGCTGGGGATAGCGGGGTCCTGGCACTCATCCGCGGGGAGCCCCGAGAAGTAGGCTCCCTTGTAGCAGGGCTGCGACGGGGGGCTCTGGGGGGCTCCCAGCACTGCAGCCCAGGGCTGCCCCCCTCCCCACGCAGGGACTACCCCACAATGGAGGGGCTCACCCCTTTCCCCTGGGCAGAGGGAAGGGGACGGCAGGCTGCCACGCTCCCCACAGAACCGCAGCCTGGTCAGCCGCCGCCTCCCAGGGGTCACAGGCTCCGGGGGGGGACCCGGAACACGCTTGCCCCCATCCCCTCCTCTCTGCCGGCGAGCCCGGGGTTTGGTGGCCGAGAGCCCCAGGTCCCCGCTGCTCTCCCTGCGGGGCCTCTTTGCCCGTGGGGTGGCCATCCCCAGGACAGACAGACAGACAGACCAGGGGGGGGGGAACCTTCAGGGTGCCCAAAGCTGCCAGCGCAGAGCCCCAGGCACTGATTAATGCTTGGGGGCCCTCCAAGGACAAAACAGCCCCCACCCAGGGATCTAGGTGGGATGGGGCACTTTTATAGGGCACCTTTCTGCCCCCAATCACCCCAGCGTGCCCCTGCCCACGGTCGGAGCACCTGGCACCACTCAGGCTGTACTGGGACCAGCTGGGGGAGCCCAGCCCTGCCCCAGTCCCCCCCCAGCTCAGCTCTGGCTCTCGGCCATCAACCACTGCCCCACTGGGGAGCCCCCAGCTTTTTTGGGAGAGCTCCAAACACCCCCTGGGGCGCACGGCACGGCGCAGGGGGTGGCTGAGCCTACGGTGCCCCCACCCCATCCCCGCACGGGCCCCGCGGGGCGCAGCCAGCCCCGGGTTGGGTTACGGCCGGGGAAGGACCCGCGCGCCTCCAACGGAAGAGAGATAAGCGGCAGGTCCCCGGCCTCGAGAGGCACAGGCTGGCGGGATTCCATCGCGGGGACGGGGACAGGGATGGGGACAGGGATGGGGACAGGGATGGGGACTTGTTGCTCCTGGGGCTCAGCACGGGGACACGGATGGCACCCCGGGGTGGGGAGCGCAAGGGACACCCCCTCTGCTTCTAGCCAGGAAAGGGATACATGGCACCTGAGGGATATATAGGTTTATTTTCTGCAAAAAAAAATAAAATAAATTACCACCCTCCTCCTCCCCCCCCTGCAGCCAAATCACCCCTGAGGACAGCGAGGTGCCCAGCACGGGGCTCCGGGTGGCGCTGGCCCCTCCATGGCCTCGCAAAGGGCCGCAGAGGACCCGCTGCGTGGCAGGAGGGGTCCCGGCTCCCCCGTGGCCCCCGGGGTCCCGCTGCCACCCCCTGGGTGACGGGGCCGGGGGCTCAGGGTGGCCGGGGCTGTGCGCAGTGCCGCGCTGCCTCCCGCACCAGCCGGTCCTCGCGGGGCGACCACGGGCGCGCGTAGCCGTCGCGCTGCAGCAGGATGCGGTTCAGCGTGTGCTCGTAGTTGACGTGGCGCCGCGCCATCAGCAGGTACTCGCGGCCCTCCAGGAGCGGGGGGCAGCCGCAGGCGTCGGGCACCCACACGTACTCGCGCGGCACCAGCGGGAAGCGGTGCCGGTACGGCGTCTTCACCTGCACCTCGTAGCGCGTCTCCTGCCCCACCGAGCGCCGCGCCAGGATCCGGGCTTGGAAGACTGCAGGGCCGGCGTGGGGCGGCCTCAGCTGGGCACGACCCCTGGCATCGCCCTCCCCCCCCCCCCCCCAGCCCGTCCGGACCCCCCCCCGGTGCTCACCGAAGTCGCTCTGGCAGAAGTGCCGGATGCGCTGGGAGCGTCCCTTGGGCGGCCGGCACCTCCCGCATCGCCCTGCGGTGGTAAAACTGCAGCAGCTTAGTGGGGAGAGGGGACGTGGCACCCCCAAACCTCCCCCTTCAATGGTGGGGGGGCCTTGTCCCATAAGGAGAGAGGGAGAACACCAAGCTCTGGACATTCAGACCCCCCCCCCCAGGCTCCCCAGGTCCCTCCCCACAGCAGCGCCCACGGCTGCAGGAGGGCACGGGGGACCCCGGGGGGGTGCAGGCACCTGCGGCAGCCCCGCTGCGGCCAGGGGGGTTTCTCGGTGGCAGCGGCTCTGTGGTGTGGCCCTGGGTCCTGGGGGGCGGTGTGGGGGCCGGGGGCTCTGCAGGCGGGGGGCTGCCGGCCCCCCGGGGCTGGGGCTGCCGCAGGGGGCTGGTGTCACCGGGCTGGGGGTGCCCACGGGGCAGCCAGAACTCGTACTCGATGCCGGGGTTGGGCTCCTGCAGCAGGACCTGCGCGAGGCAGGGGCAGAGCTCAGGGGACCGGCGGGGCTGGGGACGGCTGCCTGCAGCCCCACGCCACCCCTGGGGTTCACCAGCACGTGGAGATCCTCGTCCGTGGGCCCCGCCGCCTCCAGGCTCTCGGTGCCGTCGGGGGTCCGGGCGTAGAGCAGCCGGGTGCCGGCCGCCTCGTACGGCCCCGGCCAGGCGATGGACCAGTCCCCGTTGAGCACGTAGCGCCCGTCGCTTGTCATCAGGGCTGCAGGAAGGAGCGTGTCCAGGAGCCGAGCACGGCCCTGGGACCCCCCCACACTGGGCCGGGCAGGGTGGGGGCTGCCCAGGTGCTGGAGGCCCCCGGGAGGGCAGCGTGGGCCGGGGAGAAATCTGCTTTCATGTGAGGCTTGGCCTCGGTCCCGAGCTGGAGCCAAACCCTGATGTGCAAAATTCCCCAGGCCCCCAGGGAGCGGGGTCCCAGCCGCATCGGGGACGGGGTTCTGGGGACGGGGACCTGGTGCTGGTCCCATTGCACCGGCCCCACTCCAGCTCAGCCCTTCCCGAAACCCATGTCTGTGCCCCAGGCCTGTTCCCAGCACCAACTGGGACGGACTGGGAGGGGATGGGACGCGTCCTACCGAGGTAGTTGCGGCTCTTGTCTGTCACCCTGATGTTGGTGGCCCCAGCCGGGATCTTGGTCACGTTCACGTACCCAAAATAACCTGGTGGCGGGCGGGGAGTCAGGGCAGAGCCCGGGCACGGCCGAGGGGACGTTGTGGGGATGGGGGTGCCGGGGCTGGGACCCCCACACGGGTGAACAACAGGGTGGTGGGAGGGGACTGGGCCCATTCGCTGGGACATGTGGGGCACCCTCATGGGTGTCATCGTCTCCACAGCCTGGCCAGGCACCCCATGGGCACTGGATGTGGACTAAGGGGTCCTGAGCGCACCCAGGGACCCCCAAACACCCATGGGGACCCCACGGACCATAGGGACACCCCAGAGATCCCCCCAGATGTGACTGGGGAGAGCTGGAAATGGTCCTGGGGGACCCAGGCAATGCCTTGGGGACACAGACGGGACAGGGGGACAGGGGAGCCAAGAGCCAAAGCATTCACCCATGGAGGGGGCCGGGGCAATGGTTCATTCACCGGAGGGGGGCTCCGTGCCCTGGAAGAGCCGGTGCACCAAGAGGCACCCGTCCTGGCCGCCGCCGCACCGGCCGCAGGCGTGGGGCCGCGCACCCGAGCCCAGGATCCCGTCGCAGCCGACGCTCTGAGGAGCCGAGAGGCGGCGTCAGGGCAGGGTCCGGGAGTCCCGGGGGTCCCGGTGGTCCCGGGGGTCCCATCCCCTCGCACACCCACCAGGCAGCGCCCGCCGACACACAGCTCCGGGGAGTCGGGGCCGCAGCGGGTGCCGTCCAGCACCCGGCCGAAGGTGTAGTAGAAATTGTGCCCCACGGCCAGGCAGTTGAGGTTGCAGGCGTTGGGGGCTGCCGGAGCCGGAAGGGAAGGAGGGGACACTGGTTTTGGGGGTGGCAGCAGCCCCCGGTCCCGGCTGCACCACGGCCGGGGCATCCCGGTGGTGCTGCGCCCGCTGCCCCGGGGCTCACCTCCGTAGAAGGGCACCCAGCGGTACCGGGCCTGCGTGCCCGGGATGGGCTTGTCATCGTAGAGGGAGCACTGCATGGCGCGGAAAGGCACCGAGCCACCGGGGCAGCCCTGCGGGAGCGGCAGGATGGAGCCCACGGGGCCAGGAGGACGGAGCCCGCGGGGTTGTGCCGTGCCGTGGCACGCTCACCTGGAGCTGGCAGAGCCGGTACTGCCGCGGGTCTCCCGTGCACGGCTCCTCTGTGGTGGATCTGCGGCCACAGCATCAGCAGGGCCGGGGCACAGCCACCCCGAGCAGCCCCGTGTCCCCTTTGGGGACGTTCTGCGGGGCCGCGATGCCGAGCCATGGCCTGGCTGGGAGCACAGCCGGGAGCAGGGACCGCGATGTCCCGCATGGGGCCGTCTGGGGACGACCTGAGCCAGCACCCGCCTGCCTTCCCCATCCCTCCCGCCCTACGACGAGGCTGAAACGGGGCCAGGGCCCCGCGTGGGGACGGGAGCTGCAGGAGCACGCCTGGAAGCGGTGGCAGAGCTGCGCCCCGATGGCACCTGGGTGCGTGGGGACACCGCGGGGACCACTCACCGCAGGCACCTCCGGGCGCGGAAGGCGACGCCGTCCCCGCAGGAGCTGGAGCAGGCGCTCCAGGGTCCCCAGGGCCCCCAGGCACCTTGAGCCAGCTGCCGGCGAGGCCGAGCACAGGCAGGGGGCTCGGGGCCCCGCACCAGCACCTCCGGGGCTGAGCCCTGCGTGAAGGAAGGGGATATTTGGGGTCGGAGCTGGGGTGGCACGGTCGGACCAGCCTGGGGGTGCCCCCGCGCCCTCACCTGCGCGATGCCGATGCCGCAGCCCAGGCTGAGCCAGGCCAGGAGCAGCACCCGCCACGGCCGCCGGCGCCTGCGGGAGCAGAGAGCCTGAGCCCCTCGCTCTGGGGGCCAGCAGCAGCGTGTGGGGTGCCCCACGTCCCGGCAGCGGGGCCACCGGTGCCGCCGAGGGGGGCGGCCACCACCGTGCACCCCGTGGGGACCCCGAGGCGAGGGAGAAGGAGGCAGGAGGGAGTCAAGACGCAGCAGCCGGTGCAGGAGGGTCCCGGGGGCGCAGGGTGCGGTGCCTCCATCCCCTGAACGGCGCCGCCGAGGTGGGTGCAGCCGCGTGGGCGACGCCGTGCTCGGTACAGCACCGGGCTCGGCGCAGCCCCACGGCAGCCATGGGGCCGTGCCGTGCCCCCCGGCCCCACGCGGCCCCGCTGCCTGCCGGGGCTGGCGGCGGCAGGATGAGACCTGCGCCGCGGAGGCGGCGGCGGGGCCGTGACTCAGTGTCGCGCCCTGGGCAGGAGCCGCGGCGAGCGCCCGGATCCGGATCCGGCCCAGCGTGGGCAGGGCAAGGGGTACCGGGGGGCTGCCCCATGCCCCCCCCAAAACGCCTGACCCCGAGCACCCCCAGTCCTGCCAGCTCCCCATAGCCCCACACCCCCCATAGCAGCCCCCAAGCGCCCCAGTTTCCCCAAGCACCCCGTGGCCCCGAACGACCCCATGGCCCCAAACCACCCCGTGGCCCCGAACCACCCCACAGGCTCAGGACCACCCCGTGGCCCCAGCGTGCCCAGCACAGGGGTGCGGGGGGCCCCAGCCCCGCAGCGGGGAAGGGGCCGTGTCTGGGAATCCCCCCGCCAAGCCGGTTTCCTCCTGCCGAGCTGCGCGCACGGGGACCGGGGGCCGCGAAGCTGCCGCGGGGGCACAAATCCCCTCCTGCCCCCCAAGCACCCACAGGGCTGGGAGCAGCACGGCGGGGTCCCCCAAGCCCCCAAATCTTTCAGCAGGGCTGGGGGGCGGCTCATGGCTCGGGGGGGGGGTCGGAGCCCAGCGAGGGGCTGGTGATGCCGCGGGACCGGGTGGGCGCCACGTGCCTCAGTTTCCCCGGGGCAAAGCAGAGCTCTGGGTGCCCGTGGGGCAGCGGGGGGGTCCCACAGCCCTCCCCTCCCCCCCCTCCAGCCCCCCAAGCAGAGCAGGGAAGAGGCCACGAGGGGTGAAGCAGAACGGGGGGGCTTACCCAGCGCCGTGGGGTCCCCCGAGGTGGGCACGGGGTGCCAAGCCGCCCCGGCTCCCCGGCACGGCCATGCCTCGCCCTGCTCTGGCACCCAAGGGTGCCGGCGGCTCAGTCCCGGCCCGGTAGCCCCGCGGTGGGGCCGGGAGGGTGGGCGGCAGCGCGGGGCCCCCCCGGATGAGCGGGCATCGCGTGCGCAGCTCCCCGGGGCGGCCGGCCGGGGCTCCCCTCCCGCTCGCCTCCCGTCCCTCCCCGCCGCGTTATTAATATCCAGCCCCAAAGGTGCGCCCAGCCCTCCCCAATCTCACGCTTAACCCTTGGGGGCCCACGGCGCACGAGGCTGCCGGGGGGGGGGGGGGGGGGGAACGAGCTGAGGGGGCACCCAGGCTCGGTGGGGCTGCGGGGTGGGGGCGGACGTGACCCCGATCCTGAGCGCTGCGGGAGGCGACGCGGGGTCCGGTGCACGGCAGGGTTGGCGTGACCCGGGGGACGCGAGCGGGACACGTTCCCAGCACCCAGACGCCCCCCCTCCCATAAACACCGAGACCCCAACCCAGCAATCTGGGGGGGGGGGGGGGGGCGTGTCTCCCTGGGGCAAGGCGCCAGCAGCTCCCGTGCCGGGAAGGGGACCCGGCCGTCCTCGCAGGCACCGAAGGGGATGCGCACGGGGGAGCAGCCTCAGCCCCCACCCCCCATATGCAGCCGCAGCCGTGAGCTGAGCCCCCCCCCCAGCACGATGGCCCTTGGGTGGCCTTGTCCCCCCCGTCCCCCCCCCTCCAGGGTGACCCCTCTCGGGCTGCACAGCGCCGCGCGCACCGGCACGGCTCGGCACGCAGGGAGTTAAGGGCTGGGGATGTCCCTGGGGGGGCCACAGCTGCTGGCAGCCCCCGTGCTGGCTGCACGCCAGCCCCCCCCCGAGCCCCCCCCTCAGCCGAGGCCCAGCTGCAGGCGCCGGGCAGGGAGCCCTGTGCTGGGGAGGGGGGAACGACTGGGTGCAGTCCCCAACGGTGCAAGCAGGACCCCAGGACCCCCATCCTCCCCATGGGGGGGGGGGGATGGGGTGAGAAGCAGATGGAACCCCCCCACTCCCAGCCTCATCCTGCTCCAGGACCCTCCTGATACATGGGAGGGGGGCTCCTGGGGGTTGGGTCCCCGCTCAGCACCCAGCAGCTGCAGTGGGACCTGCTGGAGAGGTCTGGGTGGGTCTGGGGTGTTGGGGGGGGGGGTTACCAAGGACCCTGGGGGGGTCTTGGGGTGCCGGGGGGGGGCACCGGCCACAGCTGGGAAAGGGGCAGATGGAGAGGGGCCGCATCCAGCCCACGGCATCCCCAAATCCCCGGGCACGAGCCGTCCCCAGGGGCTCTGTCCCAGCCTGGTGGCCCAAGCCGGGTCCCGCTGGGCTGGCAGAGCCCAGGGTGCTGGGTGCCCCCCCCCAGGGGCCGTGCCCCCCCCCCCGGGTCCCGCGGCATCCCCGCGCCCCACGGGGCAGCCCCGGGTGCGGCCAGCCCGGAGCCGAAGCGGTTACGGTGGCGCAGGAGGAGGGCGGCCGGGTGCGGGCGTCCCTGGGGGTGTCCCTGGGGGTGTCCCTGGGGGTGTCCCCGCGGCAGGGACGAGCGCGGGGTGGCGGGGGACGAGCTGCCCGGCCGCTACGTCGCCGACGAGGGCAGCGGGAGGCTCTTCAGGCGAGGACGGCTCCTGGGGGAGGTAAATGCCCCTCGGCCCCACGCCAGCACCACCCTGCTGCCCCCAGCAGCCCCTGGCTGCGGCGCAACGCCACCACGTCCCCTGACCCCACCGCGGGGAAAGGGGAAACTGAGGCAGGGAGGGCGCTGGGATGGAGCCAGGGCAGAGCAGGAGCCCGCGACCACCGCCCGGGGGAAGGATGCCGCCATGGGGGGCACCCGACGCCCGCGTCCTCCCCGCTGCCGCCTCTCGCTCCTCGCCTCGCCCCGGGGGTGCCCAGCGCCGTGCTCCGTGGTCCTGGTGTCCCTGCAGGGGGCTTTCGGGCGCTGCTACCGGCTGACGGAGGTGGCCAGCGGCAGGGTCTACGCCGCCAAGGTGATCCCACGGGCTCGGCTCGCGGCGCTGGGGATGGCGGAGAGGGTGAGTGCCGAGGGGAGCAGCCCCTAGGAGCCCCCCCTGCCCTGCCCCCTGCTTCCCATCCCCACCTCCCCAAGGGTGCTGGGGGCGCGGGGGGGTTAGGGGGGGGTCCTCCCCGCATCCAGCCCCGAGCAGAGGGGTCCCCGGGGTGCTGCGGGCCTCGCCCCCGACGCAGGTGGAGCGGGAGCAGGAGCTGCAGGGCCGCCTGTGCCACTGCCACGTCGTGCGCCTGCACGGGCACTTCGCCGACCGCGGCCACCTCTACCTGCTGCTGGAGCTCTGCGGCCGGAGGGTGAGCCAGAACCGGCCCCGAGGCGGGGTGTGGGGGGGGAACCCTGCTGGGGGGCAGCCCCAGGCCCCAGAGCAGCCCCTCTCTCTGTCCCCAGTCCCTCGCCGACATCCTGCGGGCCCGGGGGACGCTGACGGAGCCGGAAGCGCGGTACCACCTGCGGCAGGGCATCGCGGGGCTGCGCTACCTCCACGGCCAGGGCGTCGTGCACCGGGACCCGAAGCCGAGTGCGTGGTGCTGAGCGGGGCGGTGCTGGGCGAGCCGCGATCCTGCTCGGCTGACGTCTCGCGTCCCCCCCCCCCCCCCTGCCCGGCAGGTAACGTGCTGGTGACCGAGAGGATGCAGGTGAAGATCAGGGACCCGGGGCTGGCTCGGCAGGAGGCGGCGGGCAGCCGGTGCTGGGGGTGAGCGTGGCTCTGACCCGGGCGGGGGTCCCGGCACGGCGCGGCGCTCATCCTGCCCTCCTCCAGGGCGCTCTGCGGGACGCCCAGCTACATGGCCCCGGAGGTGGTGGACCGAAAGCGCCACGGCCTGGCCTCGGACGTCTGGGCCCTGGGCTGTGTCATGTAAGCGGGGGACCCGGCGGGAGGGCAGGGGGGTGCTCCTGGCCCCGCTGAGCACCCGGACCCCCCCACCCCCCCCACCCCCAGGTACGCGGTGCTGACGGGCAGCCCCCCGTTCGAGGCGGCCGAGCGGCAGGAGCTGTACGGGCGCATCCGCACGGCGCAGTACCCGCTGCCTGGCCGCCTCTCGCCCCGAGCCCGAGCCCTCCTGGGGCGCCTGCTGGTCCCCGAGCCCGCGGCACGAGCCAGCCTCGGGGAGGTGCTGGACCACGGCTTCTTCACCCAGGTATAAGGGTGGGTGGGGGGGGGACACGACAGCCCTGGTGCCCCCCAGAGATGGGGAGGGATGGGGGAAATCGCCGCCTCTCGTCCCCCAGGGGCTTCACGCCGGACTCGCTGCCGCCCCACGCCTGCCGCGCGGTGCCCGTCTTCTGCCTGCTGTGGGGAGCTGGCGCGGCGCTGGCGCGGCGCTGGGTGCACTGGGAGCACTGGGACGCAGCCACCCGGCCCCCAAAGGAGCAGCTTCCTGGGCCGGAGCTCAGCCCCGCAGCGATCCGCTCAGGAAAACCTTTATTAGTGCTAGGAACCGTCTAAAATCCAGTCATCGGAACAAGCAGGGCGGGACGAGACCAGTACGAACGGCACACACACACCAGTTTGCCCTTAGAAAAGGTTAACGGGAAAGAAATAAAATAAAACAACCAACGGGACCTCTCTTCCCCGACAGGATGGGGACAGGGACGAGGGGATGGGGACGAGGTGCAGCCCCGGGAAGCCTGGTGCAGGACAGCTTTTGTTCCTCGGGCTGAGCCCCGAGAAGAGCAGCACTTAACACCCTGGGGGGCACAGAACTGGCCCCCCCTCTGCCTGCGAGCAGCTTTCGGCAGCACCTCTCCCTGCACGGGCACCAGCAGGAGTTACCGGGGGGAGGGACGACGTTAGTGGGGGCCTGGGGGCAGGAGGGAGCAAAAAGTGCGCGGTTTCCCTCTCCAGTTCTCTCCCTGGAGAGAAGAGGGCTGAAAGAAAACCCTGAAAGCTCAGTAAAACGTGACATTTAAAACACCCACAGCGTGGCTCCGGCGGCGGCCAGCCCCCGGGACGCTCGCCTATGTCTAAAACGGAGGGGGGGGGGAAAGACAAGATGCCTGAGGCGACCCCAGCCAGCACCACGGAGCCGCTTCGCTGCTTAGGGCCCCGGCCACGTCAGCGCAGGGTGACCCTGGTGGCCCCGGCCTTGCCCCGTCACCGGGGGGCTGGGGAGGGAGGTGACGAGGGGACAGCGCGAGCTGCCTGGCACGGAGCGAGCCCGAGGCTGGAGGTGGGGTGGGAACGGGGAGAAAAATCACCTAAAAGGGGAGCCGGGGCGCCTGGCTGGAGGCAGGGAGGATGGGGACTGCCCTCGGTGCCCACCACCTACGGCAGAGAGGAGAAACCCCTCACTGACGGGTGCTGGGAGCAACCCTCGGGGGTCCTCAGCTCTCCGGGGAAGCTGCCTTCCTCCCCCTGCCCTAAAGGTGCACCTTTCCCTGCAATTCCCACAAAAAGCAGGAGCCCAGGCCAAGGAGCAAAGCCAGAAATCAGCCTTCGCCCCGGGGTTCAGCGCTCCGGACTCGCAGCCCCACGAGCTTGGGCACCGCAGCGCCAGGAACGACAGCGCTGGGGCTGGGAGCTCAGAGCAGGGGGGGGGCTCGGCACGGGCCCTGCACCCCCGGGCACGGTTTTGGGGCCTTCTTGTGGCCGGGGGGGGGCGGGTAGGAAGCCCCCAGCTGCTCCCAAGGCCAGCGAAGGGCTGGCTGCTGGCCCCCGGCTCGGCGCCGCACCCAGAGCCCGGCCGCTGGCGGTCCCTGCCCTGGCACGGCGCCCGCTCGGTATTTTTATCCCAGGCATCTGCCTTGTTTGAAGCCGCCTGCTTTTCTTTTTTTTTTTTTTTTTTTTTCCACGGCCCACCCCTGTTCCACCCTGGCTTAGAGGTGACAGCAATAGCTGCACGCCCTGCTGCTGTGGCCTGAGCCCAGAAGGCATCCATCAGCTGCCCTAAGATGGCCCTGGGGGCCCAGCGGCTCCGAAGGCAAGAGCCACGCACACCGGACCCCTTGTTCAGGAGCATTTGAGGGGCTCAGGGCAGGACGTTCCGGTAAATGCAACCATTTTTAAGATCTCCCCTTCTTTATTCCACAGCTGCCCAAAGACGGGGAGAGCCAGGCTCCTAACATAGCTCCCTCAGGCCATTTGTTTTGTGCTCAAAGTCTGCCCTGGGCACAAAACAAGTCAAGCCCTGGGGGAAGCCTCGTTTGTTAAAAAGAAGGAATTTAAAACAAGGATTCTTAAAACAAGGATTCGGGTTTGCTACCTCCTCTCACCCTCCTCCCCGGCTAACGATGAGGCTGAAACTCACCCTTGTGCAGAAATCGGGTTCAAAGTTCAGCCAATTTTGGGGCGCTAGCGCCAGCCCCATCCCCTTTTTTGGGGGGTGGGTGGGTGACAAAGGGGATTTAATTCCCTTTGCAGAGCTGTCACTGCAGAGCCCTGGCCCTCGGAGCAGGATCCTGGAGGAACAGCTCCCGGCGGGGCTGGCCCTGGCCGCGTTGGGATGTACCGGGTGTCGCAGACAAGGAGCTGGCTCGACTCAGACGGGCTGGAGCAGTTTCTTAGCAGGCTGAAGGCAGCGAGTTGCTCTCCACCTTCAGTCCTTTGCTGGCCAGGAAGGCGTCCTGCTTGGGCTCGCGGCCCAGGAACTTCCTCAACATGTCGGAAGCGTCCAGGGAGCCGCCGGGATGCAGGATGCAGTTCCTGTAATCCATACCCACCTGCAAGGAGAGACAGAGGCGCGTGTAGGACACCCGCCCGCCCGCCGGCCTCGCTGCTCCCACCTCTCAGCCAGGGGAGGCAGCGCCCGCGGTGAGCCCGGCCCCGCGGGACGTCCCCCCTACCTTGCAGTTCATGATCCCCTCCTGCTTGAAGCGCGTGTGGAACATGTCCATGGAGTACACCTCGCTCCAGAGGTAGCCGTAGTACTGGGCATCGTAGCCTCCAGCCAAGTGGCCAAAGGTGGCCGGCATGTTTGTACCTTCGCAGCAGAGGAAGGGAAGGGAAGGGGGCGTTAACGGGAAGGGCTGCTGGAACTGCTCGTGGAAAAAGCCCTCCGGGCTGTAAATGTGTCACGGCAGGCGCTGTGTCAGCTTGCTCGCAGTGACAGGGGAAACAGGGAAGGACTTTCCAGTTATTTTCGTTTGGTTTTAGCCCTGCTCTTCCGGGAGTCAGCAAAACCCAGCCCCGCTGAGCCAGCCCGAGGCCCCAGCCTTGAAAGGGACCTGCTGTGTGAGCGGGACCCTCAGCAGAGCCCTGCGTACCTGGGGTGGCGGGGACGCCCAGCACCTCCTCGCACAGCTGGGCGAACACCTCCACGGGGTCAGCCTTCGTCTGGGTGTGCAGCGCCTGGTCCACCTTGGCCAGGACGATCTGACGCAAGTTGAACAGTCCTGTTCCGGGAGGAGGAGGCGAGCTGAGGCCTGGGGGCCCGAGGGCTCCCAGATCTCCCCACACCCGATTTCAGAACCACTTCCCCGGACCAGACCGTCCAGAAGCTCCCGCTCAGGCCACAGCTGCACCTCCTGTCACCTCACCTTTGGGCTTCCCAGATTAACAGCAAGGAGACGTGGTTCCTTCCTCCCAGCCCTCTGTCCCCACAGACAAAGCCTTTACCCTAACCATCGTGACCAGCCAGGGCGCTAAGGGTCCCCTTCCTGTCCCCAAAAGCAGGGGACACCAAGGCAAGGCTCTGTCCTTGCTGGGAACAGCGCACAGCCTTTGCTCCCCAAAACCCTTCGTCACTGGCTCCCACCTGTGTTTGCCTGCCGGGATTTAATGAGCTTCTCCAGCAGCTCGTCGGGGATGGGGTTTCCAGTTTTGTAGTGCCTGGACATGCGCAGCAGCGGCTCCTTCTCCCACACCCAGTTCTCCAGCATCTGCGACGGTGCCTCGACAAAGTCCCGCTCCACGTGCGTCCCGCTGAACATGGCAAACTCCGCCTAGGAGACGCGTCAGACCGTCAGCACAGGCAGCTCAGAGCAGGGCATCACTCAACCCCCAACAGGGAGCACAACGGAGAAAGGTAACAAACCCTTCCCCTGCCAGGCCTCACCTGAGAGCACAGCTGGTGCATGACGTGCCCGAATTCGTGGAAATAGGTCTCCACCTCATCGTGCTGCAGCAGGGAGGGCGCGTCCGGCGTGGGCTTGGTGAAGTTGGCCACCATGGCAGCCACCGAGATCTGCCGGCTGGAGTCTGGCAGGAGGCAGCCCGGCTGCAGGCCGAAGCAGGCTGCGTGCCCGTACTTCCCTTCCCTGGGCCGGGAAGAAAGAGGTGGCTGTGACGTGGATGATCCCAGGGAGCCAGCCACGAGCTCCCGGGCAGGGCACCGAGCTCTGCCCAGAGCAGCAGCCCCCGGTGGTGCCGTGACTCACGCAGACCCAGCGCTCCCAGGACAGCCCTGCCTGCGTCTGCAACCCTCCCTCCACCACAACCATGTAGTGGGGAGTGGGACATCCCCTTCTCTTCCCCAGGCGCGTGGCAGGCTCCTGTCCCACTGTCCCGTCCCTCCTCCCTCCCTTGGCTGGCCCCGGGCCTCACCGCGGGTACAGATCCAGGTAGAATTTGCCGATGGTCTCCCCGGAGGAGGCGTCCTTCACCGTGTACAGCTGGACGTCCTCGTGCCACACCTGAGCCTTCTCTTCCAGGTGGAAGGTGAGCCCCAGCAGCTCCTGGTAAATGGCCAGCAGGCCCGTGGTGACCACCTGCATGGGGAAGTACTCCTTCAGCAGATTCTGGTCCACGCTGTACTTGGTCTCCTCCACCTGGTTCATGTAGTAGCGCATGTCCCAGGCATTGATGCGGTTGTCGAACTCCAGCCCTCGCTTCTCGCACTCTTTCTTCTTCAGGTCCAGGATCACGGCCCGCTCCTTCTCCCCGAGGGGTTTCAGCTTCTGGGCCAGCTCATCTGGAAGAGCACAGAGGGAGGGTTGGGGACCAGGGGTGAGAGCAGCCCCCCAGCCCAGCGGAGCCCGCTTCTCCCCTCCGCAGCCAGGCGCCGTACCCAGGAACGTGGCCACCGTCCTGCTGCTTTTCGCCATGTTCATCTCCAGCACAAAGTCCGCGTGGGTGCTGAAGCCCAGCAGGCTGGCTTTCTGAGCCCGCAAGTCCACCAGCTCCTTGAGGATCAGGCAGTTCTCCTGCAACGTGAAGGAACAAAGCTCAGCACAAAACGGGGCGCACAAGAAAGCAAGCACGAGCCCCGGCGTGGAAATCAGCACAAGTCTCAGAACAGCCCCCTTCAGTGTCTGGTAAATTCAGAGTCTTTCACAGGACCACAGGCAGGCAACCCCTTCCCACATGTGCTGAGCAAGGCCCAGCTGTCACAGCTTGCCCTAACTCTTTATCTTCTCCCCAGCTCTGAGGACTCTACAAGCAGCAGGTCTCCGTCTCCCCGAGGATGCCATCGCCCTTCCCAGGGATCTGGGGGCACTGAGGCTTCTCTCCACAGGACGAGATCTGCCCAGGGAAAAGTCCCGCCGGGCATTCCTTCTGGCCCTGCTGGCAGGCAGCGAGGCCACCTACCTCTTTGCACCTGGAGTTGAACATTTCTTCCACCTTCCTCCTCGTCTCAGGCACGTAGCACTTCTTCAGGAGAGGGAAATAGTGCGGGTACTTCAAGGTGACCTTCAGCTTGCCGTCCTCTGTCTTCTCCAGGGAGTTGAGGAAGTCCTCGGGGAGCCCCCCTGAGAAAAGAGCACACAGCTGGCAGAGAGCCCAAGCCTCTCCCGAAATACCAGCTCTGGGCACAGAACGGGCTCTTGCTCCTTGGCCGGAGCAACCCCAGGGCTTAAATTCCTGCACAACTGCAGGAACGCTGCAGGAACACCCTCTTTTACCTCCACCCTAGAGCAGGGAACAGCCCCTGGGCGGCCTCGTCGGGCCCGAAACGGGGTGGGCTCAGCTGCAGCACGAACCAGGCCCCGAAGCCCAGGAGAAATGAGCCCGAGGGCTCCGTACCTAGCTCCTCCTTCGAGAAGGGCAAGTAGGTGGTGTCTTCGTTGAGGTTCTTGTTGAAGTCTATGCAGAGGACGCTCAGCTTTTTCTTAATAGCTTTGATTTTCTTTAAAATATAGACAAAAAGAGGAAGTCAGTCCAAATGGGAAAGTCAAGCAGCACCGTTCATGGTCCCCAGCCAGCAGCCTGCCTGCTGAGTCGCCCCCTGGTCTGCACTTGGCTTTTATTCAACTGCAACGCTGCAGAATTAACTGCACACAGGCACGGAGCTCTCGGGCTGGAACAGGCTCCCTTTGATCCCACCTGGTGGGAACGCAGCCACCTCAGCACCGTCCCGGACACCTCCTGCCGGCTCAGGAGCTGCAGGTGTTTCAGCAGCGACCTCCCCTGCCCTCACTTCATCTCGCTTTCTCTTCTATTTTTAATTCAGGCTCCTTCACTGAGCCACGATAAGAGGGAGACGCGAGGGGGACGCCCTCCGTGCTGCCCCCACGCCTGCTGCTGCAGCTTCTCCGGAGCCTCTGGCTCCCGATGTCAGCCCCGTGGCGTGACGTTATCCCCACCCAAGAGAAGGGAAAAAAGAGGGGCAGGGAGACATCACCCGGCGTGCCCAAGGTCACACGGATCAGGAGCGAGCCTCAGGCCTCTGCTCTAAGGCTACGCTGCCCCACCAGCCCTGCGAGGCGTCCTCCACACGCATTTATTTTGAGCTCTGTGGTCTCACCTCCTGCGTTTCCTCAGGGAGATGGAGCCCGTTTCTCTTGCCCAGTTTGATCAGCCTCTCCAGGTACCTCTTTGCTTCGGGCTTCAGCGAAGCGCTCTCCGCTTTCTCCTGGAAAACAAAACCCATGAGCACAAGAAGCCACGGGATGAGGTGCCCCCACACAGCTCTGCAGGAAGCTGGGGAGAGTCGTGGGCTGCAAAAGCGGCCCGGAGCAGACAGAAACACACCACGCTAAGGCTTTGGTGCATTAATTCTATCGGGCTGCTTTAAACATCTCACCTTTATGCCAGGCTAAAGCCCCTTTTGGGGCATTACCCAGCCCCTCTCTGAGCGGGGCAGGCTGGGTCACTTCTGCCTTTTTACCAAAGGAAGAATCGAGACTGTGTGTGTGTGTGGGGGGGGAGGGGGGTCACAGCCCTCAAATCCCAACCCCCCAGCTCTCACAGCCCTCAAATCCCAACCCCAAAGTTCTCCCTAAAAGCTGGAGCATACAACTATCCAATTCCAGACCCTGCGCCATTTATTTCTAAGGCCTGGGAGAAGGGAATGGGACTGCTTGTAATTCCAAGAGGCTTCTGTTCCCCGCTTGGAGGCATCCTACTCCCAAGCACGCACCTGCAGCCAGACGATCCTCTGGTACACGTCCTGCCTCATGCTCATCTCCACGTCGAACTCCGAGAGCTTCTTGTCAGCCTCGGTGCTCGCTGCGCGGATGTCTTTGCAGGGAGAGACGTGCTGGGGGAAGTCCAGCATGTTCCGGCGGACTGGAAAGAGAGCAGGAATTTCAGCAGAGGCAACGGGAGCCGCGCGATCCACAGCTGCCCACGGGTGGGAGCACACGCAGCGAAGGCGTTAATTAGGAGCTCGTCTGACAGCCCCGCAGCCTGAGCTAGCTGCCCACACGAGGGGAGAGCGAGGGAGCTGCCGCCCTCAGGCAAACCTGGAGCCACCCTCGCGGAGCCCGCGCCCCCCTCGCTCGCTGCCCTTGCTGCTGCCCAGCGACCTCCCTCTGCGCTCTGTCTCCTGCACGAAACCTGCATGAATTTCATGCGCGTGGGGCCCCGACTCTCTCGCTGCTACCAACTGCCTGGAGGAGCACAAGGCTTTCACAGCGGCGGGCGCGCAGACAGCACCGCTGTGTCTCCATCCCTCAGGGAACCAGGGCACGCCCTCACCGCAGCCGCCTCTCAGACGCCGCCGTGCCCCAGGTGAGCTCTGCCCCGGCCGATTTCATCTTGGAAGTGAGCGGAGGGAAACGCTCCCTGCCTCCAGGCCTCGAGCAAGACAACCGCAGCAGGAAGGCGCCGCCCTGCGGGCACCAGCTCCCTCCACGCAGGAGGGGAGCGGGCGTCAGGTAACTGAAGCCCGCATCACTGACCGAAAAACCATCACGTTGCTGTACACGCAACCCCTAAACTGACAGCAGCGTTCAGACAGACGAGAGGCAGATATTTATCCACCGCCTTAGGGAAGGAGTTGGAGAAAAGCTGGAGATTTCTCAGATTTCTGCCAATGCACGACTCCTTCCTGCTAACGCACTCGGACGTAAAAAGGAGCAGGCAGCCTTGAAAACCCAGCTGGAGCCCCGCAGACCTTCCTGCTGCCAAAGCAGCGGCGCTGCCAAGGCGCTGGCCTCATTTTAGATTCACGTTTCTGTTCCAGATCTCTTTTTTTTTTTTTTTTTATTTGTACTCGTATCTAGCTGCGTAAACATTAACTGGAAGGAAAACACACCGCCGAGAGCGAGGGATTCACGGGGAGACAGAAAGAGATGACAGCACGGAGCCCCCCCCTCCCAAAAAAAGGTGCAAAAAAAACCCCATTATTAAGACGCAGATTTCCAGAAAGCCAGCGCGTCTTCTCCGGATACGTACCCGTGTACTCCACCTCCACGTCGGCCAGGGCCTTGAGGGTGTTCTCGTAGGACACCTCTCCCCGCTCCTGGGCGCCCACGCGGTCGTACACCACCTTGGTCCTCTCGGTGAGCTCGGCGGCCATGCGCTCGATCTGCTCGGCGCTCAGGTCCCAGCGCAGCTGCTCGGCCACCAGCCGCGGGGCCTGGCTGTCCACCACGCTGCCTGGGGAAGCGCAGAGAGACCCCCGCCCGGTGACACGGCCGCCCGCCAGGACAGCCACCCGCGGCCCGGGACGAGAGCTGGGAGCAGGCCGGGCACGGAGACGGTGCCGGCAGCTTCCCCGGGGGGGGGGGGGGGGGGGGCGGGGAGATCCCGGGGGGCACCGGTGACCCTCCCGGTTAGGAGGGCTCGGTGGAAACCTGCCGCCTGCCCCGCTGGGACCGGGGGGTTGGGGGTGGCTGGAGCACGGCAGGGAGCCCCTGTCCTCATCGGGACCCCCCCGTCCTCACCGGGATGCCCCTCCTTGACCTCACCGGGCTCCCCACCCCGTCCTCACCAGGACTCCCGTCCCTCGCTGAGGCCCTCCCCAGCCTCCCCCCGTCCTTACCAACTCCCCCTCCCCGTCTTTACCGGGACCCCCCCGTCCATACCGGGCTCCCTCCCCTGTCCTTACCGGGACCCCCTGCCCGTCCTTCCCAGGACCCCCCCAGCCTCACCGGGACACCCCCCCCGTCCTTACCGGGAACCCCCCCGAGCCTCACCGGGACCCCCCTGTCCTTACCGGGACCCCCCGGGACCTCCCCCCGACCTCACCGGGACCCTCCCGCCCATACCGGACCCCCCCCCTCACACCCTGTCCTTACTGGGGACCCCCCCCCCCGGCCTTACCGGGACCCCCCCGGTGC
This sequence comes from Cygnus atratus, assembly GCF_013377495.2. NCBI lineage: Eukaryota > Metazoa > Chordata > Aves > Anseriformes > Anatidae > Cygnus > Cygnus atratus. The sequence goes on from NC_066387.1 coordinate 962,446, forward strand.
CCCCAGCCCCGGTGCCCCCCGCCAGCCCCCGGCCCCAGCCCCCCGGCCCCGTGCCGTTACCGGTGGGGGGCGCCATGCCGCGCTCCGGGACCCCGCTGCCGCCGCCGAGGCCGCGAGGAGGCCGCGAGGAGGCCGGGCCGGCCCCGCGCACCGAGCATGTGCCGCGGGCAGCGAGACGGGCGGGGGGGGGGGGGGGGGGGCAGAGCGGCCGCGCCAGGGGCATGCTGGGATCGCGGAGGACCGCGCCGCTCCCCCCCGGTCGTTTCTCCCCTCTCCGGGACGGGAGAACGGACGGGGAAAGGCCCCGACCCCACCCCCACCCCCCTCGGCCTCGCCCGGCCGCCAGCAGCGAGGCCTCGGCCCGGTGAGGCCGCCCGCCCGTTCCCATGGCGACAACACCCCCCCCCCAGTCTCTATGGTCAACCAGCAGGGAAAGAGCGGCGCCCCCACTTCCGGCCTCCAGCCCGTCCTAGCAGCTCCGCGCACCGCGCATGCGCAGCGCCCTCCGTGCTGGCGGGCGGGCTGGGGGGGGGGCGGAGGCGCATGCGCAGTGCTGCGCCCGCCCTGGCCGAGGCGAGCGGCGCGGGGCCGGTGAGTGGGGGCGGGGCGGGGCCGGGGCCTCCGCTACCGGCACCGGGACCGGGACCGGGCCCGCAGCCAGGCCGCTACGGGGCGGGGAGGCCCCGGCCTGGGCCTCCAGCGGACCCCGGGGCCGCTGTGGGCCCGCTGCCCGGTCCTTTTAGGCCGCCCCGGGGTGGGAGGGGGGCGGCGGCCGTGCCGGTAGCGCTGCCTTCGCCTCCCGTTACCGGCCGCGGCCTGGGCCCGGGAGGGGGGAGGGCGGCCCCGGCCCCGGCCCCGGCCCCGGCCCCGGCCCCGGCCCCGGCCCCGCCGCCGCCGCCGCCGCCGCCGCCGCCGCCGCCCGGTCACGCAGCTCCGTTCCCCGCAGGGTGAGAGCCGCGAGGAGGCACCGAGCGCCCCCCGGGATGGCGGAGCAGAAGCGCCTGGCCTACGCCATCGTCCGGTTCCTGCACGAGCAGCTGCGGAGCGGGGGGCTGAGCCCCGACGCGCAGGAGAGCCTGGAAGGTCGGTTTGGGGGGGGGGGTGCCCGCGCCCTCCGCCCGGGGCTGGCACCTGGGGAAATCGGGGGGCTCGGTGGCTGCCCCCGGGCGCTTGGGTCACCGCCCCCTGCCTTGTCCTCTCCCGAACGTCACAGCTTGCTCCGGGTTTGGAAGGAGTTTTTCCTCTTGGAGAGGTATCCGGGGCACTAGGGGTGCTGGTTCCTTGTCTGATCCCTTGTCGCCTCCTGCGAAAGAGGGTTAGCTTGAGGAAGGAACGCGCCTGGGATCAAAAGCCTCCCTGAGCCCGGGTTCGAGGCCTAGAAAGTTTTATTTTAAGTGGGGAGGAGTCAGGAGTCTCGCAGCATGGTGTAAAATAAGAACTCTGGGGCTGTAAGGAGGCGTCTTATACTCGCAGGGCGCTTTCCGGTTCTGCTGTCAAAATGCTTTTCCCCAGCACGACCGGGAGAACTTACACAGGTATTTCTCAGAGGGCTTCTTTCACTGGTAACGAGAGCGCGCTGATCCTAAAAGATCTCCTTAAGGAGCTTATGCTTTAGTCTTTGGCCTTTACGATCACCCCCCTGGCACACAGAGAGCACGGGCGCGTCCGCAGAAAGCGGTGGGCGCATTCCTGGGCGAGGCGGGGACGGAGACAGGGCAGGAGGAGGGCGTTGGCTGGCAGGGGTTTATTCCTGGTGCTCTCAGACCGTAAAGTATGGCCCAAGAGTTCTGTGACACCGGGCTCTGCTCCGCTGCTGGATTCCCCTGTCCGGGCTGGGAACGGGTTCCTGTCCTGGTGGGGCAGGAGGTGGGGGCAGCTTCGGGAGCGCTAGCGAAGCCCTGGCTCTGCTAACTTCCAGCCCAGCACCTCCTCTGAAGGTGCCGACGGGATGGGAGTCGTGGCTGATGCCTTCTAGGAGCTTCCTGCCGAAGTTCGCCCAGCTCCAGGGTTTGGGCACGGCACCACGGAGCGTGGCAGGCCTGCTCCAGCCGGAGCACCCGTTCTGACAGCTCTGCAGAAGGCCTGTGAAGGTGCTGAGCCCGCCGTGGTCAGGGCGTGAAACCGGAGCAGGAGCCTGGAGCTGCCTTCTGGTGCCGGACTCGATGCAGGGGAGCAGCGTGGCTCAGTCGGTCCGTGCTCAGCTTTTAGTCCCGCTGCAGATTCCTTCTGAGTTCGGGCCGGGCACAGAGCTGTGCTGGGGCAAGCTGAGGTCGTGGTAAAAGCAAACCTTTATCCAGCCGTGCTAGGTGACGGTGAGCTGCAGTGCCAGGAACTCAAAAAGCGCTGCAGAGAATCTGAGGATTCGGGTCTCGGTCTGGTGTGTGGCAGTACGTGGGCTGTGGGTTTTTCTTTTCTTTTTTTTTTTTTTGCTGGTATTTTCAACTGCAAGGAATTCAGGCGCTGTGGAAGAGGGCTGCGTAGACAGAATGGGGAGAGCTAATGACCTGATTCTTCCTGTCCAGTGGCGATCCAGTGCCTGGAGACAGCTTTTGGGGTCTCCCTGGACGACCAAGACCTAGCTGTGTCCCAGACTCTTCCTGAAATATTTGAAGCTGCTGTAGGAAAGGTGAGCAAATACCCGAAACGCGCGCTGACTTTCAGTTCAGGCAGCCCAAGCGATGAGCTCCGCCTGATTTCTGCGGCGCTGCTGCCCCCTCGGAGGCGTGTGGGAGGGAAATGGTTTGGGCTTGACGAGCCCGGTGCTCGGGGAGGGGGAGGCTGGGTTCTGCTCCGTGGGAGTCCTCATCTCGGCACAGCGCTCTCCCTTTCCTTGTAAGGAGCCTGAGCACACCAGAACGAACTCGGAGCCCGTCACCCCCTCTGAAGATGACATAGCCGAAGCCGAAAGGCTCAAGACTGAAGGTAGCCGCCTCTAGAGCCGGGCGTAACGAGGTGTAAACGGGGATGGGGAGGAAGGCTTCATTCGCTCCGCACCACGGGACCGCGCGGAACGGGAAGCAAGCAGGGGGGGGTCGAGCCTTTGTTCCTGCTCGTTCCTCCACGCCTGTGTGGGTTTGGCATAATTCAGCTGCCGCAGGACCTGGGCAGACAGCTGGGTCAGCAGTTCCTTTTGCGTGCTGACAGGCCCGCGCTGTGTGGAACACGGCGTCTTTCCTGCCGAGGTCTCCGCGTGTTGCCTCTCCTGTGCCACGCAGGAGAGCGTGAATAGCGAAGCGCAGCGGAGAACTGCCTCTGAGCCGGTGCACCGCAGCGCTTCTCGGAGTACGTGTAGCTCTGGGGAGGCCTCTGAGGTGGGAGAGCAGCTGAAGAAGCGCAGAGGAGCTTGCAGGATCCCTACTGAAAGGGCGGTGCAGGACACAGATCCCCTGCCTCACACTCGCGTGCAGTTTGATCAGCAAGAGGTGCAAGCTGCTGGCTTCTCTCTCGCTCCGTTTTCTCCACTAGAACGGAGATCCAGGCCTGTTGCTTTTGTTTGTCCCCAGTTTTAACTTGCTGACGAGCCTTTTCTCCACCTCTTTAGGAAACGAACAAATGAAGGCAGAAAACTTTGAAGCTGCTGTGTCTTTCTATGGAAAAGCGATTGAGTTGAATCCATCCAATGCCGTCTACTTCTGCAACAGGTACCGACCTCTGTCTCCAGCCCTGTACGCCTGTGGTTTTGGTCCTTACTTCTTACCTAGGACTCTTGCTTGGTCAAAATCCCACATTCTCATTGTTCTGTTCCTTGCTCTTTGTGATTATTTTCTCTTTCCAAGCTCAGTGACACACTTCCCTGTGCCTCTTGCCAGCTCTGTGCCCTGGCATCTCTAGATAGGATGTGGGTGTGGAAACAAACTCTGTCAGGCATTGGAGGAGATACAAGGATGCCAAGAAATACTGTCTGCTTTCATACAATTAACTCCTTAAGGAAGATAAAGGGCCCAGGTTTGAGAGGCTGGGTCGATAATAAACAAAAGAGTGAAGTGAGACGAGTTGAAGGCTTGGTGTTGAGAATTTTGTACGTGTTGAGAGTTACACGTGTGCAAAATAGGCATGCAGGTGACCTTCCTAATTTTCAGTGGTGTTCTGAGCAGAAGTACGTGAAAACTGGTGGAAAAACAATTGAATTAAAATGGCTTTGAGTCAGGGTTTGATTTAGTTCTCTGCTTGAGCAGAACAGGGAGCCGAGGTTTTAGCTACCTGCTTGTCGTGAGCACAGGCCTGCAGCTGGCTACGTGAATAACTCGTGTGCACGCATGCCAGCGAGGTGGTGAGTTACTTCTTGGGAGCTCGTTTTAGCTGCCTGAGGGTCATCCAGCGAGGTGCTGGGCGGGTGTCCTGGCGCCAGTAAGAGGTGTAAGACTGAGGCTTGAGCGAGCTTGGTAAGAGGAGAACTGATTTTGAAACTTTATGTGGAGATTGTCAGGAAATGGATGAAACGGTCGTTGGGGCTAGGAAATCGAGGCATAAGGGAAGCTGAGGGAATGGTGTGAGCTAGCGAGTGAAAAACTTCCCTGCCTCCCTCCTCTTGGAAAGGCCGTGAGGAGGAGAAAGCCCGGATTTGTTTGCAGGAGGAGCAGAGCACGGAGCTGGGTGTTTGGATAGCACCCTGCTCACGTAGGTACGGCCTGGATTTGTGTCAAGTTTACACTTGACTTTGCAGCAGGACACCACAGGGAGGGAGCAGGGGTGACCTCGATCAGCACAGTCGAGCTGGTAAGTGTTTTCTGCACATCTTTCTCCATTCTCTCCAGAGCTGCTGCGTACAGTAAGTTAGGAAATTATGCTGGAGCAGTCCGAGACTGTGAACGAGCTATAGGCATCGATCCAAACTACAGCAAGGCGTATGGCAGAATGGGGTAAGTAAGGGAGCTTCTGGCGCCAGAATTCTAATCTCAAAGTGCCTGGTGGCACTGATACCATCAGCCGTGCTCTGCCCTGGAGTGCCGTGCAAAAACACCCAGGGCTTCACCTCGGCTGGGGGTGGAGGAAGTCTGCGAGTGCTCATCTACCTCTGTAACTTTTTCTTCTGTTTCCACTTCAACAGCTTGGCCCTCTCCAGTTTAAATAAACACACAGAAGCTGTTGTTTACTACAAAAAAGCCCTAGAGCTCGATCCAGACAACGACACATACAAATCAAACCTTAAAATAGCCGAACAGAAGATGAAGGAGACTCCAAGTCCAGTAAGTTCTGAGGCTAACGCTTGCTGTATGTGGGTAAGATTAGAAAATTTCTTCATTATGCTACTGTAAGTGCTAGCAGGCGCTGTCTGGCAGAGGCTTGATGATCTGGGTTGTGTTTAGAATACAAATCTTGCATGCGGGCGGAGGGGAGACGGTTAATGAGCGCTGCCGTGAACATTTCCACTAAAATCCAGAGAGAGTAACTGCTCTGCTCGAGCACAGTCACCTTGGGCTTATTTGAGAGAGCTGGGAAATGAGACTGATTAGAAGGAGCGTTTGCAAACAGCATTTTTTGCCTTAAGCACCTTTCTTAATTAAAGCCACTGCTCCTAAAATCCAGATATTTTTTTTTCTAGTGACCTGTTAGCAATACCGAAAGGACTTTTTAGTTTTTTTCTTTTTTTTTTCCTTCCACAAGTGTTTTTTTTTTTTTTTTCATATGAAAAGAATCCTGGCGGTTTTCTAGTCACAAAGCCAGTAACTGCCCTGCTGACGTGCTCAGGACCGTGTTAATTCTCCATTTTGAAGGGGCTTTCAGTCTTCTAAAGACTTCTCCAGCCCAAAGGTGACCGAGTGGATGTGTTTAACTCGGCAGGCGCGATGGGGTCGAGCAGTCCAGCACTGGCATGCCTCAGCTGGTGAGAGAGGTGCCCGGTGAATCACGCGGTGCCGTTATTGCTGCCGCCAGCACGTGTCCCCTGCCTCCCTTAGCGAGCCTCGCCCCCAGGCTCTGACCTTAGTTGTGGTTTAAGGACCAGGTGCTGATAACGCTGAAGAACTGAAGTAACGCTCGTTTCAACGTGCTGTTTGTTGCATCGGAAGGCGAGAGGATGTCATCACCTGTGTGTGGTGTCTTTCTTCTTACAGACCGGAGGTCCCGGAGGATTTGATTTAGCTGGCTTGCTGAACAACCCTGGCTTCATGAGCATGGTAAATCTGGACAGGTCACAGCCAGGCTGTGTCTGGGCTGTGCAGTTCTCTGTTCAGGGTGAGATGTGTCAGTACACGGCTTGGGGAGTTCCTGTGTCTCGGTAGCAGATTTGTTTTCACTCCATTTCTTCGCTTTGGTGTCGCTGCGAGGAAGCTGTGCTTGTATTTTTCACTGAAGTCAAATAAAGAGCCAGTGACTTACTCACGGGCTTCATATGCTGGCTGTGGAAAGGGTGCCTGTTCTGCATTACCAGCCTTGTCGTGCGTGTGGTGCTGTGCTTCTCTTTGCTATTTTTGTCCTATTGATCCGTTTCCAAGTATTTCTGTCTTCACTTTGTTCCTAGTTGAATGGCACAACATCTGCATATTTACCCAGGCATTTCTGACTAAATAGGGTGTCCTTTTTTTTGTCCCCCTCTTTAAATAGGCATCTAACCTAATGAACAACCCACAAGTACAACAGCTGTAAGTTTGATCCCGTCTTCTGTTTCCTCTGAGACGCTCGTTTGAAGCTCTGGGGGGAGGGAGCGGGTACCAGAAGCGTGGAGGGCAGCCTCGGGGCAGCCTGCTCTCCTCAGCTAACACGTGTTTGGAGAGCTCTGGCCTTGTTGAAGAGGAGCCTCGAAGGGAGGCAGGATAGATCGAGGCACTGGAATTGCCTTTGGGAAGTTGGAGTCGGTTTGGCTTGGCTCGGTATTTATGTGGTCTGGGGAAAGGATTTCGCATCCCCGACTCGGTTGGGAGGATATTTCCATCCTTTGTGCTGCAGAGCCATGAGGATCAATTCGCAGTGTTTGTCAGCTGCTTCGACAATACAAATCCGTAAAATTAGTAAGGCTCGTGCCTCACCTGACCGTGCTTTCAGAGCACAGGTAGTCAGTGAGTCAGAGACCTCCACGAGATCGTCCTTTGGTTACTGTTAGAGGCCACCTGGTTGAAGGGCTGCGTGTCTGCTGCCACTTCCATTCGGTTCTTCTGCTCCTTCCACTGCTGTTGCCAGCTGAGGTTCAGAGCAAGCAAATTACCCTGGGTGAGGAAGGGCAGTGTTTTAATCAGACGTAGCACAGGGCTTGCAGAAAGAGGGGGGAATATCTGGGGGTACGGTAGCTGACACTGTTAGAAATATTCCTGTGTATTGTGCAGTTTAATGTTACAGTTGCTCTTCTGCAGTTAATGAATAAAGAGTTGTTGCAGAAGATTCCCTCACAGATAACTCCATAATCTGTGTTCCCGTTAGGCTGACGTTCCCTTCCTTGTGTAAAACAACCAATTCCTGTGTTTTGTTTCGTTTTCTGAGCGATGACTCTTGTTTCCACAGCATGTCTGGGATGATTTCTGGTGGCCATAACCCCATGGGAGCAGCAGGCACCAGCCCCTCCACGAATGATCTCGCCAGCCTCATACAAGCGTGAGTAGGGAGCTGGGTCGTTCCCAGTAAATTAATAAACGGATTTCAGGTTTTCTGACCAAAAGTGAAAGCTTAAGTTAACAGCTGGGGAAAGGTTAAACGCTGGGTGAAGCCCTGCCTCTTGGTAACGCGAGCTGCCTGTTGGAGCCGGGTTTTGACAGTCAGCTGTGAAGAATTTCCTCGCAGCACCGACACAACCGCTGCTTGTTCTCCTGCAGGGGCCAGCAGTTTGCGCAGCAGATGCAGCAGCAGAACCCCGAGCTAATAGAGCAGCTACGAAGCCAGATCAGGAGTCGAACTCCAAGTGCCAGTAACGAAGATCAGCAGGAATGAGCATTCCAGGTGAGGTTGCAGCCAGGAGTGCCGCTGTACCGTGGCCGGCTTAGCGGGGAGGATTTCAGTATTTTGCTGCGAAACTTCATGCCTAAATTAACAGTTTGGTGTCTCCCCTCCCCTCTGTATAGACTGGGTTCTCTGTGTCAGTACTGCTGGTGCCGTGCCTCAGAGGCACAATGCTTAGCCCTGGGGAGCGATAAGAGCTCCCCTCGCGCGTTGTGTGACTGACAAATGAGTTTCGTTACCTAGCGTTCACGGTCGTTAAAGGGACGCTTTATTTTTCGCCAAAATTGAATTTGCGAATGTCTTGTCTCCCTGTCTCTGCAGCGCAGTCCGTGGGAACTATGTTCTTTGCTTTAAAAACTGGAAGCCATGTGCGTGTTGCCATTTCTTGAGTCGGAAGTGTCCAAGAGGGGGAAAAAATGGAAAAAAAAAACACAAAATACTTTATATGACCTGCATGTTAAAGACAGATTCACGCTTTCTTTCCCTAGTCTTCATCCCTGCTCCTCCCCCTCAGCCTTTCCATTCATTTTTTCTTCTGGAAGACCCAGCGAGCTGAACACAAACCAGCATCAACAGCCTTTCTAAAGAGACTCGGAAAATTACCTACACTGTTACATTTCTATGTTCTTTGCTACATGGGAATTTTTTAACCCGTTTTTGAAGAACGATGCACTCTTCACTACAGGATGTCTTCACTCTCCTGCCCACGTGCCACTTCAAAGAAGTGTTCCAGGCCCGCCCCGTCCTGCCCCCCGTAACCTTCGTGCCAGCTGCGAGCTGGCAGCGTTCGAACGCTCTGGAGATCCCTGGATCTCGGGGTCTCCAGGAGCAGGGTTTCTGTTGATTAGATTCGCTGCGTTTCTCATTCAGGTCCGCAGCAGCATCGCCAGGGTTGTTAATAGGTGGGGTTTGGCGATCGCCTCCCCAAGGTTAGCGTTAATGTGTCGGGGGGGTTGGGACTACTTGGAGCAAGCGTTTCCAGACACACTTCTGGGGGCTCGTCCCCAGGCCTGGCAAAACTTGTCTAGTGTTTAGTAATTATGGTTATGTTGTCGGAATGATCCAATCTGTGAACTAGTCGGGTGGACAGTAAGAAAGATATAATGTTTTCGGTGTTTAAAAGGTTTCTCTCCTGCTTTTTAATTTGTCTTTTATGCATGTAAGTAATCAACCTGGTCGACTGTGCTGATGGTAGGAATAGAGGGCGCGTGAGTAGAGAGCAGAAGGAATAAAAACGCTCCTGGGGCAGCACGGTTTCAACGCAGGGGCCTGGCAAAGAGCGATTCTGCCCCCGCAGGTCGCGGGTGGGACGAGGGGAATGGCTCCGGTGGCTGACGGGAGCGACCCGCAGCCTTCCACCCTCGGGACCTCCCCGTTGTCCTTCCCAGGGCAAGCGGGAGGCTGTGGCAAGTTCCCCTAGGAGTCACTAGTTGAGGCTGGGGGTTTTTGTATCGACCTCAGGACTGTTTTTAGGGTTGGTCACTCGGTCGTGGTGGGGAAGGCGTGTTCCTGGCCTCAGGAAGCATCTGGCTGGGAGGCGGGCGAGCGTGAGGTGGAAAACGCCCCTTCAGGAGACCCGGTGGTATGGATGAGCAGGTGTATCTGACGATTAATATCAAGAAAAGGATGATTTGTAAATGCTCCATAAATACGTGGTTAATGTAACTTGTGAAGAATAAAATATTTGGACACTTGCTTTGCGATCCCTCTTGACCCCGTGAGTGAAGCAAGACCTGGGGCTGGGCCCGTTTCCGAGGCTGCTGCCTGCGGAGGTTTCTGTGTGGGGTCAGAGCCTCCTCGGTGTCCTGACGGCTGTGAGGCACCACCTGGGTGTGTTTTATCCGCCTCGTCCAGGCTTTTTTGTTCCTTTCCTGCTGAAACACGGCGCTGTATTCATGCAGCACAGCGGAGATGGGCTGCTTCTTTCCCCAGCTGCCCCCTCTTCCTTTTAAGTGCTAACTGAGTGTTGGGACCAAGCAAAAGGAGAAGTTTTAGGACCATAGGACAGGGTGGAAAGAAAAAATTTGTGAACGGTCCAAAATAATGAAACCAGGATGGTTTTTTTCCCCTTCTTTTCGTATCTCCTCAGGGCTGCTCCCCCCAGCTCCTTACGCTGCTCGCTCCGTTGTGCCCATAGCTTTATTCCCTCACCTCTCTCGATGTTTTTTTTACACCTTTGTGTAAAAAAGCTGCTCTTAGGATCCCAAAAAGCTGATTTTTTTATTTTTTAGACCCATTTTCCCCTCACTCTGCAGCCCCCTGAGCCCTGCATTTAACACCGCCTGCAGCACCACGCTTTAATGAACGGATTTCCGCGGTTCTTTAACCACAACCGGCCCAAGCCCTGCTGGAAGCCGAGGCCCCCCCGGTCCCGGTGCCGGTCCCGGTGCAGGCCCGGCCCAGGCCCGGCCCCGTCAGCACCGGCCGTCCCGGACAGCGCTGCGGGCCCGGCGTTGCCCCGGAACGCTCCGTCGCGGTCCGCGTTTCCAGCCGGGCTCCGTTCCGCCGCGCACTCGGGGGCGCTGGCAGCGTGCCCGCCGCAGGGCGTGGGCGGGCTGACGGGCGGCCCCCGCGCCCAATGAGCAGCCGCGCTGTCCCTCCGCAGCCAATAGGAGGGCGGCGGGCGCGAGCGGGGGCGGGCGTTGTGCGGGGGCCGCCTGGACGGGGCGCGAGCGGGAGCCGGCGCGTGAGTGGGGGGGCGCCGGGGCCGTTGCCGGGGCAACGGGGAGCGGGCGGGGGGGGGAGGTTGCCGGGGTAACGGCGGGGGGCGGGGCTGCTGGGGGGGAACTGGGGGCCAGGGGTCTGTCACTGGGGGAACTGGGGCGGTCGGGGGTGGGGAACTGGGATAACTGGGGCGGTCGGGGGGGAACTGGGGTAACTGGGACGGTGGGGGGGGTAACTGGGGACCAGGGGCTGTTACTGGGGTAACTGGGGCGGTCGAGGAGGGGTAACCGGGACAAATGGGACGGTCAGGAGGGGTTAACTGGGGCAACTGGGGCTGGTGGGTGGGTAAGTGGGGTTACTGGGTTGGTCAGGGGTGTGTCACTGGGGTAACTGGGGCAGTTGGGGGGGTTACTGGGGGCCAGGGGGTGTTCCTGGGGTAACTGGGACGGTCAGGGGTCTGTCACTGCGGTAACTGGGGGCTGTTATTGAGGTAACTGGGATAACTGGGGGCTGTTCCTGGGGTAACTGGGGGCTGTTATTGAGGTAACTGGGGGCTGTTATTGAGGTAACTGGGATAACTGGGGGCTGTAACTGGGGTAACTGGGGTAACTGGAGGCTGTTCCTGAGGTAACTGCGGGGGGCAGGGGGCTGCGGTAGGGTTTTGGGGTCCGGACAAGGGTCGAGGCCGCTCCTCCCACGGCCGCGCTCCTTTGGGGCGTCTCAGCAGCCCGTGCCCGTGCCCTGGGACAAAGCCCCCTCCCCAAACCCCCCCCTCCAGCGTCCCCTGCGTGGTCTCAGTGGGCTGGGGGGGCTTTGGGGGGGAGCTTCTGGGGGGATCCAGGCCCGTTCCGGTGCCGGCAGGGGCACCCAGCTGAGGTTTTCGGGCTCACACGTAAGGAAAGCTTTGTTTTTTTCCACAGAGGCTTTCCGCTTCACGTAGCGTTTCTCACCGCTCGAGCGTTTCGGGGTGGGACGGTGAGCCGAGCAGCGCTGAGTTAATTCTCTTTTACAGCATTTTCAGGCTGCTGAGGTCGTCCGGGCGTTAGAGGCACCGACCTCTGCACGTCGAGCCGCCAGGAAGAGCGGCCCGGGAGAAGCGCGAGGTATTCCCGGCGCGCGGCTCCGCTCGTCACTAAGCTGCTTTCCTCCGCAGGTCGCGGGGCACCAGAGGAGCTCGAGGCTTTAGGCTTTGCCGGGGGCTTCGCTGGGCTAGGAAAAAAAAAAGGAAAAAAGCTAAGGGCTTACCGAGCTTCTGAGCGGAAGCCAGGCTTCCTCCAGATGAGGTGCGAATTGTGGAGGAAAGCAGGTTTTTTTCCTCCAGTGACGTCTCCAGGTGTCCCTCTCCCGGGAGCCGTGTGCCTACCTCACCGACCAGGTGCGGGCGGCGCCTTCGCACCCAGCAGGCGACCTCACTCCTGCTTTGCGACCCCGCGAGGTGCCGTTTTGGAGGGATTTCCTTTGTAGAGGATTACCCTAACGCCACGCCGTCGCCGTGCGAGGTGACCTCCTTGTTCCTTTGCTGCTGCAGCCGCAGCGTGCTTTCCGAGGGCAGCGCGGCTCGTGAGCTGTGTCAGCGCCGCGCCGACAGGCCCGGGGCCGACATCCCCGAGGGACCCCGCTCGTCAGCGGCAGCGACGGCCGCAGCGCGTGGGCTGCCCGCTGTGTGAGCCCTGTCAGCGTGCGCCACGATTTCAGGCTCGGGGCTGGTTCAGACCCGGCTCGTCTGCCGGGTTCAGCGGGGAGCGAGTCGATCGGCGTCACCCGAGCTGGGTTTTCTGCTGATGAGCGTCGCTTTCCGCGGACGCCCAGCTGAGATCCGAGCCTGCCGCAGCCGGACAGGCTGCCGTGACCTCTCTGTTCGCTCCTGCTCCAACGGCAAACTCAGAAAGAGGCCTTCAACTCCTTCAGCTCCCTCAGCAAGCGTGGGGCCACTCAGTCCCAACGTCCCTTGCGATAAAATCCCCGTTTACGCAGCCCGCTGCACAGAACCGCTGATAGTGGTTAAAGCCGTCAGCCCTCGAGGGAGACTTGAGCCTCGGGAATCTTTTGTGTCCAAGTTAATTTGCTGCTCCAGTGGCCAGGTATCCAATTAACTCACCTGGTCCACCACCACCGGGGCGAGTGTCGGCGTGGCTGGAGACGTTCCCCGGTGGTTCGTTAGCTGTGGCACCTCGTCAGCGCTCGGGGCCGTCTGGCACCCTCTGCGAGGCGAGGCGCGAGGCCCTCTGCGGGTGCCACTGATCTCACCCCACGCGTTGATTCAGCCCCGGTGCTGGCGGTGCGTCTGCTCATCCCTGCATCAGCAGAGAGACCCGCTCATGCCTTTACAAATAGATCTAATTCTGTTGTTATTTTTTTTTTAAAATGGCTCTAGGAAAACACGCTTAACTGCTGCTGCACGTGACCTGGAGGAGAACACGTTTCTGACTGAGTCAGTTGTCGTGACCTAGGCGGCTCAGACCTTGCGTTTTTCTCACCATCTGCCTCTCTTTTGTCACACCCCGTGGACAGTAGAAACCCTGGGGTTTCTCCCAAGGTTTTCCCTTTGGAGAGCCGCCTATCGACCGGTAACCAAAAATTCCTCTGGCTCCTGGTACAGAGCAAACAGCCACCTGCGGAGGCAGCGACCCACCCCGGCAAGAGGGTGGCGGTGGCTCAGGACTGAATCTGCTCTTCTCGTTTGAAGGGAGGCCTTTAATTTCATTTCTCAGTGGAACTGAGAGCCGCCAGCTCAAGCCCACGTTCATTTCTCGTGGTTAACATCAAAGCCTCGGTCCTTTGGCTGGGCTCAGGTGGATTTTAAGGCAAGATCCAGCGGTTTGTGCCTGGTGCTGTGTAGGTGTTCGTAAAGAGACCGAGGCTGTGCCAGTTTTGTGCAGTCAGTACAATTCTTGCAAGATTTTCAAGTCACTGTTTGCTGCAGTTAAATTCTCTTCCCTGCCTGCTCCTTTGCCCCACGGTGTGAGCGCTTTGTGCCTCCTGATCTCTCCACCCACTGCCTCCGGGGCGTGAGGGGGGAGAGTTAAGGTACAGAGGCTGGCACGCGGTTTGGGACGCAAGGTGCTCTTCTCCACAAGAAATACCGACGCAGGGCAATCTCTCGTTTCCCTCCTGCCCACAGCTCTGCTCCAGGAGCCCCTTTCCCTCGCCGTTTGCCTGCTGATGCCCCCGCTGCCCGCCCAGGCGGCGCAATGAAGATCGTGGTCGCCAAAGTGCTGTGTCTGCTGGGCATCTGCGTCCTCATGCTGGCCGGCTCCCTCCTCCCCGTCAAGATAATCGAGGCGGATTACGAGAAGGCTCATCGCTCCAAGAAGGTCATCGCCCTCTGCAATTCCTTTGGAGGAGGGGTCTTCCTGGCCACCTGCTTCAACGCCTTGCTGCCGGCCGTGAGAGGAAAGGTAACTGCTTGCGGGCCTGCGGGGAGCTGTAGCGAGCCTGTGCCACTCTGTGTGAGGGAGCAGCAGCAGCCTGGGCTGCCAGAACCCTGCCCCTGGGCAAGAGGAGGTGTAGGGGCCATCCCCAGCCAGAGGGGCCCCTTAAGCTCCCTCAGAAACCTCTGGTGTTTCAGGTCATGGATTGCAGCCCCCGCCTCCCATTCAGCTCCCCCTGAGTCTGCTTGGAAAGCTTTTGTGATGCAGGAGGAGGCTGAGCATCACCTGTGGGGCTCGGCTCAAGCTCCTGCCCTTGAGCCAGTGTGTGAAACACTTTCAGAGAGCCACCGACCCCCTGCTGGAAGGCAAATAGCTTCCCAATTTCTTACCTTGAGGCCTGTATACAAGGGTATTAAAGCATCACAGATCAGCTTAGTGTCATTGTGGGCACACAACAGGAATATTTCATTGTTCATCGTTACGGAGCCCAGATTTCCCCCCTCATATCTACTGTCAGACACTTTCTTCCCAGAAGGGGCTTTGTAGGAAACTGTGAGAGCTTCCCAACGGCTCCCTGGGTGCCTGTAGAGAGCCAAAGGTGATCGGTTCGCTGCGGGCTGTGTGCTTTGTCCTAGCTCGATGAAGTTCTTAAGCAAGGGAACGTGACCACGGACTACCCTGTGGCTGAGACCATCATGATGGTCGGCTTCTTCGTCACGGTCTTTGTGGAGCAGCTCGTCTTGACCTTCCAGAAGGAAAAGCCCTCCTTCATAGACCTGGAGACCTTCAACGCCGGTTCGGATGTCGGGAGCGACTCAGAATACGAGAGCCCCTTCATAGCCTCGTCCCGCGGGCGCACGCTGTACGGCGAGCACGGCCATCACTCCCACGGCCTGAACGTCCAGGAGCTCTCCCGCTCCAGCCCCTTGCGGCTGGTCGGCCTGGTCTTTGCTTTGTGCACGCACTCCATCTTCGAGGGACTGGCGCTGGGCTTGCAGGAGGAAGGCGGCAAAGTCCTGAGCTTGTTCCTGGGCGTTGCCGTCCACGAGACGCTGGTGGCGGTGGCGCTGGGCATCAGCATGGCCAAGGCCTCGCTGCCCATGAAGGACGCGGCGAAGATGGCCGTGACGGTGAGCCTGATGATCCCCCTGGGCATTAGCATCGGGATGGGGATCGAGAGCACCCAGAGCGCCGCCAGCAACATCGCCTCGCTGCTCCTGCAAGGCGTCGCGGGGGGAACTTTCCTCTTCATCACCTTCTTTGAGATCCTGGCCAAGGAGCTGGAGGGCAAGAACGATCGCCTGCTGAAGGTCCTCTTCCTGGTGCTGGGCTACGCCGCGCTGGCGGGGCTGGTCTTCTTCAAGTGGTGAGGACGGGAGCGGTGGGGAGCCAACCTCACCTCCTGCCCCTTGCGGCCGGCCCCGAGACGAGCCTGCCGTCAGCCAGGGGGGGACGCTGGAGCTTGGCAGCCACGTGAAACATCCCGGCCCAGGAGGTGTTTCGGCACTGACCCGAAGGAGGAGGGTTTTCTCCTCTGCGCTCAGAGGGAGAGGAAAACGAGGAGCGTCCCAGCGTAGGTGTCACGAGGCGCCGTCCCTGCCCCTCGGGTCTGCGGGTGCAGCAGCCTGTGCAGAGATTACTGGAAACAAACACTGCGAGGCTGGTTCTGAGGCTGCCTTCCCAGAGCTCGTCAGGCACGTCGTTTCCTGTTGATCTGCACAGCCGGCCCCCTTCCTCCCTCCCCTCACACCCCTTGCAAAAACTCCGGCCGAGCCTCGGCTTCCTTCACACCCAGGCTCTGAGGAGGTGAGAAACCGTAACCGAAATAAAGTCAGCGGCAGGTGGGATCGCGGCTCGCACAGCTGCGCTAAGCTGCTTTTGCTAGCTTGGTTTTGAGCAAAACCTGGTTGTAATAGCTGCCAAAAATAACATCCCTTCTGGGGCTGCTCGGTACGACTGTTGCCACAGCTCCCACTGAGCCGAGCTTCCATTTTAACCCACAAATGGCTCCGGGAGCTTTTCTTTCTCAGAGTGATTAACGGCAGAAGCGAGGCTGGGCCGTGCCCCATCCCGTGCTTCGTTCTCCTCGCCTCATCCGTGTGTTGCGCGTTCCCTGAAGAAAACCTGCGGCCGTGTCAGTGCATCGTTGGAGAGTTCTCACGTCCGTACCTGAAGCCCGGGATCCGTTAGCGCGTAGGAAATGGGCGGCAGCAATTTCCAGCATTAATATTTCAGGGCAAGCGCTCGCGTTTGAATCGTCTGCAGTGAAATGGGCCGAGCAGCCTCCACCAGGCGCAGCTGCAGGGCTGCTCCCCGGCCTCAGCCCCGGCTGGCAGCGGGCTCCTGCGCCTGGGCGACGCGCGAGCCGCGTTACGGCGACCGTGCGGGGCGCTCTGCCGGTGTTTTCAAAGGAGAAGAGGAGAAATCTCTCCCCCCCCCCCGCCGGGGTTTGTGAGCCGCAGGGCTGATTAAGGCAGTCACCATCTGACTGCGCGCAAGCCGATCTCGCTGCGCCTCCGGGGTGCGTCCCCGGGGGAGCTCGGCGTGCCTGGATCCCGCGGCGATCCCTCGTGTTCGGGAGCCCGGATCAGAGGCTGGCAGCAAGAGCGTGCCCCCTCCGCTCCCCCCCCGGCCGCGCTGCTCCTCCTCGCAGGAGATGCATTTTAATTAGACGTGGCCATCGCTCCTGCCGCAGCTCCCCCAGGCAGAGCAGAGCTTCTGCAGGCGCTGATGGAATTATAACGACGTTATAGAGCCGGCCGAGCCGCGGCGCAGCCCCCCTGCTACAACCGAGGCGAGCAGCGAGGAGGCTGTGAAACGGCATCTTGGAGCAGCGGTTGGCACAGCTGCAGCATATGGAAGCTGATGGGGATCGTCTGACAGGGCCTGGTGCTCGGCGTTTTAATTGCTGCAACCTACCAAAGTCAATTAATCTTTGCTTTGAAAAACCTGGAGCGGGAAGGGGGTGGGGGTGGGGGTGGGGGGGAGGGTTATTTTGGGCCTCCGATGACACAAATTAGCAGGGCCTGACGAGAATGTAATTTGCCTCGACGTGGTGAACCTGTGTGTGTTATTTCACCTCCCCCAGCAGCCTGGGGCGGGCGTGCGGGGCCTGCTGCTTTCTGCTGCTCACCGACCGCCGCTGGTCCCGGGCAGGTGGGATGCTGGATCCTTTGTTTCTGCCTCCATCTCCCGTGTCGTTTTGTTTTCGCAGCTACTGGCTCTATTTGTAGGGGTCCTTCCCCCAGCTGGGGGGGCGGAGGGGTCTCACAGAGCATCACTGCCGCCCCTCATGGCAGGTGGGGCGGCTGTGGGCAGTTTGGGGGGGGGGGGGGACGCGCTGGATCCCCGGTTTTCCACCTTTTTTTGTCCCGATGGGCTGTGGGAGCAGGCAGCAGGGAGCAGCCTGGCCGGGGGCCACACGGCTGGGGGGGGTCCCTGGCACCAGGGGGGGCTTTGCCTGTCACTGACAGCCGGCTCCTGCCTTTGGAGGAGGAAGAAACCTGATGTGCTGCTCCCAATAAACACCCTGCCCTTCTCCACGTCGGTGCCGCGTGTTTATTCACAGCCCCCCACCTCGCCACCATCTCTGGGTGCCCGGATCAGACCCGGATGCCCCTGCCCCAGCCCGGGGACGTGCCCGAGCTCCCGGGGGAGCGGGGAAGGGCAGCAGCCCCTCCGTGCAGCCCCCCCGTGCAGCCCCCTTCCCCATCCCCGCAGCCTCATCCCTTTGCAGCCGCGCGTGCGCGGCCGCCCCGCAGCAGCCAGCAGAGCCCCCGTTGCGTAAGGCGTCGCGGGGAGCTGGGGAGTGAATGAACGGAGGAGGAGCCGCAGCTAAAATGATCAAGGAAACTCATTCATTTCCTCTAACGAGTAGTACCCGGCCGGCTCATAACGCTGCGGGGCGGCTCGTCGGGGACAGGGGGCTGTGGCCACCGGCCCCCTGGGACGAGGCCGGTGTCCCCCTGCGGGGGCTCATGGCCTGGGGGGGGGGGGGGGGGGTGTTTCACGGTGGGGTGCGTGTCGCTGGGTGCCGTGGCCCCGCTGCTCCGCCGGCAGCTATTAATAGCAGCTGCGGATTTTAATTGCTGCCGCTCGTCAGGGAGCGGGAGTCACGAGGCCCGGCCGTGCCACCCGGCAGCCCCCCGCCAGCGCCGCTGCCCCCGGCCCCACGCGGGGCCTGCAGACCCCGGGGGCACGCGGGAGCCCTGGGGCCGGTGACGGAGCCCCCGGTGCTGGTGTGTCTGGGGGCGGCAGGGGGACGCTGGCCCCAGAGCCCGGCCCCACTGCCCACGGCCTTGGGGGCTTTGAGAGCCCCCTGTCCCCGCCCGGGTGTCCCCCTGTCCCCTGCCGTGGGTCCCCGTACAGGTGTCCCTGCGGCGGTGTGTCCCTGTCTGTGTGTCCGTCTGCTGCGGGTCAGGTGTGTCCGTGTCCATCCCTGTGTCCCTCTGTTCCCACCTGTGTCCGTGTGTCCCGTCCCCGTCCGTGTGTCCCTGTCCATCTGTCTCCGTCCCTGTCCCCGTCCCTGTCCGTCTGTCCCCATCCCTGTCTGTGTCCCATCCCCATCCGTGTGTCCCATCCCCGTCCGTCTGTCCCCATCCCCAGCTGTCCGTCTGTCCCCGTCCCCATCCCTGTCCATCTGTCCCCACCCCTGTCTGTGTGTCCCTGTCCGTCTGTCCCATCCCTGTCGGTGCGTCCCCATCCCCAGCTGTCCCCCCGTCCCCATCCCTGTCCCCGTCCCCGTCCCTGTCCCCCCGGCCCGGTCCCGCTCGGCTCGGGGCTGAGCCCGGGGGTCCGGCGGGGCGGGCGCGGCGGGCGGGGCCGGCGGCGGGGCGGGATCGGCTCTGCGGCGGCCGCGCCGCACCGCACCGAGCCGTGCCGAGCCGAGCCGAGCCGAACCGTGCCGAACCGAGCCGTGCCGAACCGAGCCGAGCCGTGCGAAGCCCCTCCGGCCCCGCCGCACCTCTGCCGGCCCCGCCGGACCGGACCGGGCCGGGCCGGGCCGTACCGAGCCGAACCGAGCCGAGCCGGGCGGACCGGAGCCGCCGCGCCGGGACCGCACCGGGCCGGGCCGGGCCATGCGCTGAGGCCGCCGCGCAGCCCGCAGCCAAGGGCGGATCCCGGGCAGGACACGGTGAGGCGGCGGCACCGCAATGCGCCCCGCGGGGGGACCGGGAACGGGGCCGGGGGGCGGGCGGGGGGGGGCCCCCGGCAAGGGCAGGGCACGGCCGGGAGCGGGGCGGGGACCCGGGCCCGCCCCTGCCCCTGTCCCCGTCCCTGTCCCCATCCTCCAGCCCCATCCTGCCCCTCCAGCATCCTCCTCCTGCTGCTCCTCCATCCCCGTCCCTCTCTCCTCCCTCCCCATCCCTCCCTCCCCATCCCTCTCTCCATCCCCTTTCCCCCTCTCTCCATCCCCGTCCCTCTCCTCCCTCCCCATCCTGCCCCTCTCCCTCCCTCCATCCTCATCCCCGGCCCCACATCCGCTGTTTGTCTCCCCCGGCGCTGGGGGGGCGCTGAGCTGGAGGATGCGTGGGGGTGCTGGGGGTGCAGAGCCCCGGCAGGATCAGGCCCCATGCCCAGGAGCAGGGGTTTTCACAGAGCGAGGGGCTGATGGGGGCCAGGCAATGCCACGGGGCCCAGGAGCACCCCTGGGTGCTGCAGAGGCCCCATCCTGCCCCCCCAGTGCCCCACGCCGTGGCAGTGGGGCCGGGGGCACCTTTGGCTGCGCCGCGGGCAGGTGGGACCGGCAGGACCGAGGTCTGGCATCCCCAGACACCGGCTCAGCCACGGCCTCTGCTCCGTGTCCGCGTGCCCATGACGCCTCCGGACCCATGGGGGCATTTTCCTGCCCCGTGCTGCAGGACCCGAAGCAGGACGGGCTCCTCGGTGCCGAGGCCACGGCGATGGGCTCCTGCCCCAGCCACGTGCGCGCCCGGGTGCCTGGGGACGTGCTGGGGCACTGGGAGCCTGCGGGGTCCCCTGGATGTGCATGGGGCCAAGGGAGCTGGGGCACCCATGGGAGCAGGACAGACCTGACCCCAAACCCAGCCATCCAAACCCAAACCGTGCCCTGGTGCCCTGCTCAGGTGCCCGTTCCCATCCCTCCAAGTGCCTTTGGGATGGCTCCTTTGGGAACGCAGCCCCACGGCAGCCTTAACGTCTCCAAACCATCACGCTCTGCCTGGGGAGCCAAGATGCTCCTGCACGCACGGGGACATCTCGTGGGGACCTGGCAGGCCACGAGCCCATGGCCGTGTGTCACCCGTGGCCGTGTGTCACCGTCCCCCGGTGCCTGCAGCCCCGCTCTGTCCCCGGGCTGGGAGCGGAGCGGAGCGACGGCACGGGGCAGCGCAGCAGGCGCCGAGGACTGTGCGTGAAATGGCACCTCCTTACGCAGCAGATCCGGCGCCGTGGCAGAGCCGGAGGGGCTGCGGGTGCCGCTGGCTCCTCGCTGGGCCGGGGGCTGCCCCACGGCACTGCTCCCGCTGCCGGGGTGCCCGCCGTGACCCCCCCCCCCTCTGGCAGCCTCAGCCGCAGCTGCTGCGCCGGTGGCTGTGGCTCGGCCATATGGCCGCGGCACGGGGGGCTGGTAAAAATAGCGAGAGCTGCTGCACCCCGGGCGGGCGGACCAGCGCCATCCCGCCCCGCTGCCCGGCAAGGGCGTCCCAAGGGCAGGGGGAGGCTCGGCACTGGGGGGGTCCCGGGACCCCCCCGCTGTATCCGGGATGTCAGCACCGTCGGAGCAGGGGGATCGCAAGGGGCTGCGGGGCTGGGGGGTCCCTATCGCTCCCCCAGGCTGGCGCAGGGGGTTTCCATCCCGAAGCCCCCGCTGGCACTGTGACGCGCGCCTCTGCCCTCTCCTTGCAGCGGCGGCAGCTTCTCCGGGGCAAGATGCCGGAGCAGAGCAACGACTACCGGGTGGTGGTGTTCGGCGCCGGCGGCGTGGGCAAGAGCTCGCTGGTGCTGCGCTTCGTGAAGGGGACGTTCCGGGACACCTACATCCCCACCATCGAGGACACCTACCGCCAGGTGATCAGCTGCGACAAGAGCGTCTGCACCCTGCAGATCACCGACACCACGGGCAGCCACCAGTTCCCGGCCATGCAGCGCCTGTCCATCTCCAAGGGCCATGCCTTCATCCTGGTCTTCTCCGTCACTAGCAAGCAGTCCCTGGAGGAGCTGAAGCCCATCTACCAGCAGATCGTGCAGATCAAGGGCAGCGTGGAGAGCATCCCCATCATGCTGGTGGGCAACAAGTGCGACGAGACCCAGCGGGAGGTGGAGAGCAGAGAGGGGGAGGCCGTGGCCAAGGAGTGGAAGTGCGCCTTCATGGAGACCTCGGCCAAGATGAACTACAACGTCAAGGAGCTCTTCCAGGAGCTGCTGAACCTGGAGAAGAGGAGGAACGTCAGCCTCACCATCGACGGCAAGCGCTCCAGCAAGCAGAAGAGGACAGACAAAATCAAGGGGAAGTGCAGCATCATGTAGAGCCCCGGACTGGCCCGCACGCCCCCCCTGTCTCCCTTCCCTCCCCCCACCATGGCCGGACATCGGCGTCGCAGCGGGGCCGTCCCCTCACCCTCCCCGCGCTCGCCGTGGCCGTGCGGGGAGGCTGCGGCAGGTTGGCGGCCCCAGGTTTGGGGGGCGATGGCGGGGCTGGGCCATGGACCCGTGGGGACATGGACGGGGACACGAGGCCGGGCACACGTCCACACACCGCAGCACGACCGGACACTGGCACACGGGGACGGGGGCGGCGCGTGGGGACCCCACCGGGAGCAGAGCCTGGGGCCACGGACCAGGTCCCGGCCCCCCCAGCCCACCTCGGTCCCCGTGCATGGGAAGGACGGTGCCAGGCAGGGGAGGCGGTGTCACCCCCCAGGTGACAGTCACGCAACTCCCAGGCTCTCCCCGTGCCCCTTGCTGTGCTCTTCCCTGGGCAGGAGCCCCCCCAGCTGCGCCCCACTGCCCGCAGAGCCCCCAGCCCCATCCCCAGCGCCGGGCCCCCCCCCCCCCCGCAGCCCGGAGCCGCCAGCCCAAGCACAAAGCATCGGGTCCGACCGAGGTCCTGACCCAGCACAATCCTGGCGAGCTCGGATGCAGAGCCCCCCCCAGCACCCCCACCGGCTGTGATGCGGTCAGGGTCCCCCCCTCTTCTGCAGCCCCCCCCCCCCCCCATCCCCAGCACCCACCGTCCGCTGCCCCCCTGGCCCCATGGAGCCCCAGCTTGTTCCCCCCGGCCGGAGTGGGGCCCCCGCGCCGCCAGCAGCCCCCCGTCCCTGCGGGGTTCGCCCCTCGCTCCGGCCCCGCTCCCCCTGCCCCGGGGCCGTGCAGCCCCCACGCCGCAGGGGTGTCAAGAGCAGGGCGGCCCCCCCACCCCCCCCCCCGTGCTGCGCCCGCTCCCTGCTCCCCCCGGCGTTTTACACCACGACCCGACCGACCAAGGGACAAGGTGACGTGACGATGTAGCCTTTATTCTAGAAATAGTCTTCCTTCAATAAAGAGATGAGAAACGCTCCTGCGTCCCCGCGGAGCGGCTGGACCGGGGGGCTCGGGCCCTGCGGTGAGCCCCTGGTGGGGGGGGGGGGGGGGGAAGGGAAGATAAGGGGGTGTGCGTGCGTGTGCGTGCGTGTGTGTGCATGCACGTGTGTGTGCGTGCGTGTGTGTGCACGTGTGCGCGTGCATGTGCCTATGCAGGTGCGTGCGTGCACGAGCGCTCGCCGTGCGCACCCGCGTGCCCGCGCATGGGGGCCGCCGGTGGGTGCCCCCCGCCCCCCGCTGCCAGCGCGGGCTGGCGTCCCCGTGGGGAGGGGGTGGGAGCGCGGGGCCTGCGTCATCGTGCCAGTTGCCACGGCAACCATCTGCTCCCCGGGCGCTGCGGCCGCGTGGGCACGCGGGTGCGGGCGGGGGGGACGGGGGGGAGCGGGGCCGCACGGGCCGCAAGGGCCTCGGCAAGGGCACGGCTCCACGGGGATGGCGCGGCCCCGTGGGGTTGTCACGGCCCCGTGGGGATGTCACGGCCCTGTAGGGATGTCACGGCTCCGTGGGGATGTCACGGCCCCGTGGGGATGTCACGGCCCTGTAGGGATGTCACGGCTCTGTGGGGATGTCACGGCCCCGTGGGGATGTCACGGCCCTGTAGGGATGTCACGGCTCTGTGGGGATGTCACGGCCCTGTAGGGATGTCACAGCTCTGTGGGGATGTCACGGCCCCGTGGGGATGTCACAGCTCCCCGGGGACAGGCGCAGCTCTGCCAGGACGCTCACGGGTCCGCGGGGTCAATCAGCACCATGGGGACAGGCACAGCGCCCCGGGGATGTCACGGCACCCAGGGGGTGTCACAGCGCCCTGGCACCAGCCATGGGAACCGCTCCCGTCCCCCGTGTCCCCAGGAGGTGAGCGGGACGGGCACATGAGGGCACGGGGACACCCGGCGCTGGTCCCCACCCGCTGGGACCCCCCGGGGTGGCGGAGGCCTGGGCCCGGCTGGAAGGCTCACAGGTATCCCCGGGGGGGTCAAAAATCCCCAAATCAGGTCTCGTGCACCAAAACCCACCCTGGGTTACAGCCGCTCTGCAGCGTGTTCAGCCTGGGGACAAAATCTGGAAGTCCTGCCCCCGTTCCTGTGCCCCTCGTCCCCCCCCGTTCCCATACCAGCCTCTCCCCCGTATTCCGTTTCCACCTCCAAATGGAAGCAGAAAGAGGGGCCCGGACCAGGCCCCCCCACCGCCCCCCCCCCCCCCCCATCCTGGCTTAGTTCTTCCTCCTCTGACATCAAAGCACCGTGTGGGGCTGAACTGTGGGAGATGGAAACGGGCTCAGGCATTAGGGACACGGCACGGCACGGCACGGCACGGCACGGCACGGCGCGCTCCTCCCCGTGTCCATGGCCTTGGGCCAGGTCTCAGCATCCCCGGGGCAACACGAGGGGGGCGAAAGGCTCTTTGGGGACAAACTGGGCAGAACTGGGGGCTGCTGCCCCAGGGGGCTGTCCCCGGGGGGGGGGGGGCATGGTCCTGCTGAAGCTGGGGGTGTCCCTCGGGGTGTCCATCAGGATGCTCCTTGGGACGCCCCTCTGGGCGCTCCTGGTCCCTCGGGGTGCTCCTCGGGACATCCCTCGGGGTGCTCCTGGTCCCTCGGGGTGCTCCTGGTCCCTCGGGGTGCCCCTGCTCCCAGCGATGGTCTCTGGCTCGCAGGAGGGTCGGGGCGGCTCTGCCCCCCGTGCCCTTGGGCTGGGGGCACCCCGAGCCCCCCAAACCTGCAGGAGGCAGCACCGGGGGCTGGCGCGGCCCCGTGATTCCTGATCCATGAGCAGCCAAAAATAAATTCGGTTTTGAGACCCACAAAGAGCTCCGGGGTGCTGGGGGGGGGGGGGTCACACTGCCCCCCCCCCGCCCCCCCCCCATGCATGGCTGGAGCCGCAGGGTGGCGGAGCCATATGGGCGCAAACGGGATTAGGGGAATCGGCCTTCTGCCCGCTAACGGGATTACCGCTCCGCAACCCAAACACCAGGCTGCGAACGCCCGGTGGTTCACACCACTGCTTCTCCAGCGGCAATGGGAGCTGCAACTGGTGCAGCTGGTGCATACTGGTGCACCCCAAGAACACGGCCCCCATCCCCGTGTGCCCCCCGGGGCCGTGCCCCTCGCTGCACCTCGAGAGCCAGGCCCCGGTGGCCCGGGAACCAAAGCCCTGATTCAGGGCATCGTTGGGGGGGGGGGGGGGGGGGGGCCGCCGGGCTTCCTGCGCCCCGTGACCGCCGCCCGCCGCTGATTCACCCGCCGGGATTTTCCCCTTGTCCCCCCCCCCCCCCCCCCCCCCCCCCCCGGCTGTAAAACCACGGGGGGGTTGGTTGGGGGCTGCGGGCGGCTCAGCCCCCGGTGCTGGGGGGGCTGCGGGTCCCCCCCTGCGTTGGCGCGAGGCGCAGGAGCCCGGCTGCCCTGCGGTGCTGGGGGGCACTGGGTGGCGGGGGGGGAAGGGGGGGGTCCAGCTGGATTTCGGCCCCCCCCCCCCCAGCCCCCCCAGGGCAGTCAGGAAGGCAGGAGGAGCCAGAGGCCAGGGAATGGTGACTCAGAAGGAGGAAAGGGCCCGCAGCCCTTCCTCTCCCTGGGGGCCTGCGCTGGGGGGGGGGGGGGGGGGGGGGGGGGGGCACGAGGCGAAGCCGAGCATGAGGCCCCCCCCCCCCCCCGGCTGCAGTACCAGAGATGGGGGGGGCCCCGGGCTGGGGTCTGCGGCGGGGGCCCTGCACCCTGAGCCCTGCGCCCTGAGCACCGATCCTGCACCCACGGCCCCGCTGCTGCCCACCGGGCCCGGTGGGGGCACAGGGTGGGGGGGGGCACGGGCATGTGCTGAGCATCCACCCCCCCCTCCCCCGCCAATGTGTCCCCCCCCCCCCCCCGGGGGCTCAGAGTGGCCGTGGGGGCAGCGGGCAGGGCAGCGCTGGGATTTGGGGGGTGGCACTGGGGTTTGGGGGGGGGGGGGTGGCGGCACTGGGATCGGGGAGGCAGTGTTGGGATTTGGGGGGGTCAGGACTGGCAATTTGGGGGGGGGGCACTGGGATTTTTGGGGGGCGCTGGGATTTTGGGGGGCAGCACTGGGACCCCGGCGCCCCCCTCATTAATATTAAACGCTCACATTTACATAGCCCCGCCCCCTCCGCCCCGCCCCGCACTCCCATTGGCCGCCCGCCCCGCCGCTCCCCAACCCCCCCCGCCCCCTCCCTCCCTCCCCCTCCCTGCCCCGCGCCGCCGCCTCACCCTAACATGCTGGCCGCTCCTCGCCCCGCCTCCTCCTCCCCGCGCGCCCCTCTCCGAGCTCTCCCATTGGCTGATGTCGCTGCCAGTCAGCGGCGGGGCGTGGCCGGGCGCCCCCCGCCCTGCCCGCGCCCGGCGGGGCCGCCCAGCAAGCTGCGTTGCGCGGCAGCGGCTGCGGGCTCCGGCGGCGGCGGCGCCTCCCCCCCCCCCCCCCGGTGCTCCCCCGGTGCGCGGCCCCCCCCGGGACCGGTGAGGAGCCGTGGGGGGGGCAAACCGGCCGGGGGGGGGCGGGGGGGGGCCGGTGCAGGCCGCGGCCTGGCGGAACCCCCGGCCCGAGGGCCCGGTGGACGGACGGGGGGGGGGTCGTGGGGAGGGGGGGGGGAAGGAACGGGGGGGATTGGGGAGGGGAGGGGGGGACCGGGCAGGTGGGGAGGGGGCTAAGGGGTTTTTGGGGGGGGCTAATGGGGAGGTTGGGGGGCTTGGGGGGTCGGGGGGGGTCTTGGGGCTTGAGGGGGGCGCTGGGGGGGTTGGGGTTGAGGGTTGGAGGTTGGGGGAGGTCTGGGGGGGTAGGGGGGGGCCCTGGGGGTGCTGGAGGTTGAGGGAGGGGGGAGGGGTTAAGGGGAGGGGGTCTGGGGTGGGGGGTCACGGGGGGTGTCAGTGGGGGGGGCGTAGGGGTGCTTTTGGGGAGGGGGGGCTCTGCTGGGGTCCCAGGGTCTTTGGGAAGGGGAGGGGGGGGGCTGGGAGGGAGGTGCGTGGGGTGCTTGGAACCCACCGGGGTTCGGGACCCGGTGGTGGGGGGGGTGGCTGGCAGGGGAGGGCCCCAGAGCCCCCCCTCGGGGGCTTGGGGGGGCGGCTTGGGGGGGGGGCAATGCCCCCTGGTGGGGTCACATCTGTGTGAGATGGGGGCGCCTCGGTACAGGGGGGCTGCGGGGGGTCGGGGTGGAAAGCAAGGGGGGGTCCCATGGCAGGGGGGGGTCCTATGGCAGGGGGGGTCCTGTGGTAGGGGGGGGTCTGGTGGGGGTCAGTGCTTGGGGTGTGTTGTGGTGTGAGGTCCCCAAAGGGGGGGGTGGCCGCACTCCTGGTGCTGCAGACAAAGGCAGAAGCCCATCTGCCCCCCTCCTCCCCCCCCCCCTCATTATTACTAATCAGGACAAACGAGCCGCAGGTGCCCCGTAGGAGGCCCAGGAGCGGGGTCTGGACCCGATGGGCACCCGAGGCCCGCCCTTGGGTCCCCTACAGCCCCCCCCGGCAGCGGGGCAGCGGGGGGACACGGGGTGCCCCCACCGGGGTGCCCCCAAATGTGGCCCCGGGCCCCCACCTGCGGCCGTGAGCACAAAGAAACGCAGGGCGCTGCGGCCGCTCGGAGCCGCTCCTCGCCCTCTGCTTGTAAATGAGGGGAAAACTTGTGGGTTTTAGGGTGCTGGATCGCATTTAATGTGTTTTTTTTGGGGGAAAACTGGCAGCCTTCGGGGTTGTTTGTGGCTGCGGCCTCCTCGCGAAGCTGACCTGGCCGCTGCGGCCATCGCTACCGGCGGGCGAGCCGACCTGCGGTACGCCGCAGAAGTCGGTAACTTGATCTTTAGTCGGAGCCCGTGAGTAAACTTGAGGCCTTTTAGGTAATTGCCGGGTTTCCCTAACGAGCTGCTCTCGTACGAAGCGTATAGCACCGGGGGAAGGCCTTCGTCCCGCGGGGTCTCGCCCGCTGCTGGCCTTGTGCTGCGCAGGACGTCCAAGTCTGGGCTCCAGGTCAGCGCATGGCCCTAAAACAAGCCCACGGGGGCCCTCGGCCCCGTCTGTCCTGCTCTGGTATCCAGCCAGCCTAGGGGAAAGCACAACCAAAAATCTGTGTCGATGTGTTGAAATAGGGCTTGTCGTCCGAGGGGTTGGTTTCCTTCTGCTGCCCGTAGCTGCGGGACGAAGGGGAATCGCCCTTCGGTGCGGCCGGGGGATTGCCGGGGGATTTAGCGACCGGCACAGGAGGCGCGTTGACACGGAGCCGCCCGTTTTCCTCCTGTCTTAGCACCGAACCGGCGTCGCTTAAGGTAATTAGCGCTCCGTGACACGGGGAGCTGCCTCGGGGAGGCGTCATCCCCGGCGGGCACGGGGAGAGCAGCGCGCCTCGGCTCGGCCGGGCACGGAGAGAGCGGGACCGGGGCCGGTGACTCAGGACTCGGAGGTTTGTTCCCCGCTCTCGCACTTCCCCCCGCGGCCGGCCCAGCTTGTGCCTTCCTGCCTCGCTTCCTTATCTGCCCGCTGGAGATAACCGCGCTGCCCCGGAGCGCGTCCGCCTGCCGAGGCTCGGCGGGGAGGCGGGCGCCCTCCTCCTGCACCCGCGGTGCCGCCGCCGCTCCTTGCGCTCGGCCGGCCGCCAGCGCCCCGCGAGTTGCCGGTAAACCCTGTTTGGTGGAGCGCTGGAAATCGCTGCTCAGTCGCTCGCTGGGAGCAGGGGGGGAAGTTTCCTTTGGCGCCTTCGGGAGGAGGTGGCGAAGGGCAGGGCTCGAGCTGTTGTTTCCAAAGCGCCTTCTTGCCCCTTCAGCGACGGAGCTCGGATCCGAAGGAGGGTTTGGTTCGGTTGCCCTGCACTCGTGGGCTCCGGACAGCTCAGAAATCACGGGGGTTTTGGTGCCGCTCATCGGGAGGCTGCGGGGGGCGGCGAGGCTGGCCAGAGGGACGGCAGCCTCGCTGCGTCGGTGCTCGGGAACGGGGCAGGGTGACCCCAAATCGGTGGTTGTGTAAAGAGCAGGGAGGTGGGCTGTAGTCGTCTGGGGGTTCTGGCGTGGGGAGGGCAGAGCGAGAGAAAAGGGGGTGGTAAGACGCTGGCGCGGGGTTGGCGGCGTGGTTTGAAGTCGGGTGCTGAGCTCCCAAGGTAAAGCTGTTGGGCAGGGCTGCCCGTCGCGGTCCTGCCCTCCGGCTGCGACGGCTCCAGCGCTGCTTTCCCCACCTTTACGAGGAGTCAGAGGGATGGGGATGCGGAGGTAACCGAGCTCTGGAGGGGAGAGCTCCTCTAATGCTGCTCAAATACCGTTCGCGTTATTTAATGCGTTCAGTTACGGAGCAGGAGTCGTGCAGCAGGGAAGGGAGTGCAGGAGGATGGAGCGAGGCGCAGCACGCCTCGGACTTCTCGGGGCAGCACGCGTGGCGGTTAGCTGCCCGCAGGGCAGAGGAGCTGATGGGACGTGTTCCCGTTCCCCGTTACAGGTTTCCTAGCTCGGCGTGCAGAGTGCCAGGAGAAACAAAAATGGGAAGGGAGCAAAACTAGAGGACAATGTAAATACAATTCCCTCCTGTGGCGTGGCTTGACCGCTGTTACAATCAGGACAAACCAGCAAAACTGCAGAGACTTAAAAAAAAATAATCAGTGTTTTATGTTTGCCTGCTCAGTTTGCATTTAGAAATAAATGGCTGGAACTTACAGACGAGGGGCTGGAGGGGCTGGACCTTGCTTTTGGCTGCCTGCTGGAAGCGCCAGGCTGCGGTGGCCTCGTGTAAGCAGCTCCTTTTGGGTGGCTCTGCCCCATCCCTCGGTGCTAGCTCTGGCCGTGCAGATTTTGCTGCTGCCATCTATGCGTCCCCTATCATCATCTGCTCGTCCTGCTAAAAGGCCCTTTATTGAAACGCCAGAACAAGCGGGGCATTGTGCAACACACCCGTGTTTTCGTTTTGAACGCTCCTTGTGAAAGTGAAAGCTGTGCCTGCTGGCTCGGGGTGCTGCCTCCCTCCCGGCAAGCCCCGCTGCTCTACAAAATACCCGAAAAGCCCCGGGCGAATTGGAGCCGAGGCTGGGCACGACGACAGATTTGTGTGGAAGGGCTGAATATGGCGAGCCGCCGGTTAGTTCTCGATACTGGCGGTGGTCAGCGCACGTGGTGGAAGCAGATCTCCGGTTTAATCCCTGTTTTAGGGGTGTAGGAGCTGGACTTTGGCAGGAAATGAGCTGTGAATTCGGGTGATTCTTCAAACTCAGACGTGTCCGAAATCTCTGGTAGTTTTGGATTACGTTTTCTTAAGTGGGTGGGTAGGGATTGGCTGCGACCTCACAAAAAAAAAAAAAGAGGAGGAAATTCAGGCACGCTGTTAGGCTGAGACACAAAACAGGAAATTTAGTTAAGGATTATGCTTTTTCATAATTTATTGCATGTTTTTCCTCGTTCCTGTTAACAGACTAGAAAAAAGTTGTACCGTACCCTAGCCTGCGTAATCAGAAAGCACTTCTGAATTTGCAGCTAGAGACTTTCCTTGTTGGTGGACCTCTGAGAAGCTGCAAAAGCTGAGAACGCTCGGTAACTCCTGCTTTGTTTTACTCTCATTCTATAGAAAGGGGGAGGAAAGCTGGGGAAAGGACCGCGTAAGAGCAATTTTAAAAACATCCCGCTCCAAAGGCGAGCGAGCGAGGGAAAAAACTGGCCCTGGCCTGTGGCCAGTGCTCGCGGTGGGCTCTGTGCTGGTGGGAGGATGGAGGGAGGATGGAGGGAGGGAGAGGGGGGTGGAAGGAGGATGGACGGAGGGATGGATGTATGGACGTTCCTCTCCTGTCCTCCAGCAGCCTCCCCTCCTTGCCACGCTCGGGGAGCCGCCGGCACGCGGGGCCGACGTGCTGCTGCTGCGCTCCAGAAGCTCCCTTCGCCTTGCCCCCTTCAGAAGAACGAAATCTATTTTTAAACGTATAGAATGGTTGGGTGTTTGCTTTTGTGAGCCCTGAAGGCTTTTTGTCCATTTCTGCCTCGTCTGCTCTCGCGGCGAGACCTTGTGCTGTTTTTCTGGCGTGTTTTAACCCTTTTCTGCTTGCCCTCAGATTTTGCTGCTGCGGCTCTGAAACTACGGCAGGGCTGCTCGGTAGATGTGCTACAGAAACTGCTTTTAGGAGATTATTCCTGCTGTAGTCATGGTTATTCTCATTTCCTCCAGTCTAAGGGTAACTTCTTTGTTTGCTGGCAGAGGATCGGTGTTTATGCTCAAATCATGACGTATCGCAGCTTCTCTGCTCAGTTACTCGCGATGAACTATGGTACAATTCCCAAACACCAGCGTCGTGAATTTAATCTTACTATGCGACTTCTCTATGAGAAGAGGAGCACAGGCTTGTTGGAGAGCCTCTTTTCCCTTTTTTTTTTTTTTAAAGAAAAGTCCTTAGTTAAGGGCAAGAAATGCGATCGTTTTGCTTGTAGTTTTGGAGTTATGTCCAAAACTGTAATCATAGAAGTGGCTCCAGAGCCTCAAAACAAAAGTGGTGCTGGTCATCAGGTGGGATAGAAAATGAGCTTTTGTAAAGCACCTGCTGAAGCTCACAGGTGGATCTGGAACTGAGCATATTTTCTGCTTAAGGACTAGAACTGTGGCTTAGAAATGGGGAAAGAAGAGAATTATTCTCTAATTTTGGAGGCATTGGTTTGAAAAGCAGGGAAGGATTAGAAGAAGAAGACCGGTGTCCAGCAGCTGAGAGCAGGTAGAGTCCTGTTACGACCGAGACTGGAGTTTGGAGGGGAAACCACAAGACTGGGAATCTGTGTTGATGGTCTTTAAACCCTGCTTTTGTGTGGCTGAGGGATTCCCAGCTGGTTTTGTTGGCTTTTGTTGGTTTCTTGGGTGTTTGCTGGTAAAGAAGGAGCGCAGCAGTGTAGGAGCTGAGAGGACACTGCACAGCTCACCGGGTGTTCTTGCTGCTGCCTTGGCTAGGTGAGGGTGGCTGCAGGTAGGGCGGAATTCGTTGCTGGTCTGTGCCACGCTTTAAGGTAAGGAAAAGTTGATTTTGGTACAGATGGGAATGAAGACTGGTTAGTATTGTCACTGGAAGACCTCTCTAAGAGGAATGTAAAAGTACTCGGAAGGAAACAACCATCTCATCGTGTCTTTCTCGCCCATTTGTAGCCCCGTGTGTCAGACCCGTGCTCTGCTGGCTCCGACCGGTGGTGCTGAGCTTCGGGCAGGGCTGTGCTTAGGAGCCTGCTGCGAATTTCCTTCTGGGAAGAGCAACGAGAGCAGTTTTCTGCCGATTTATGCTGCTGAGGTGCGATGCCAAATTCATTTGTCAACGCTCAAATACACGTCTTTACGGTCCCTTGTAGAAACTAGTTGAGGTTGGAGAATTTGCTTTAAGGACGGATCTATTGGCGCATGTGATAAATAGCAGATAGGCTTCGTAAAGGCATCCACAGAACTGCGCGCAGCATTATGCGAGGACGCTGGGGTGAAAAAAGGATTTCACATTTGTTAGCGTAGATAGAGCAGGAGCTGTTGCGAGTGACAGCAGCGGCTCTGTGCTCGCAGCATACCAATGCCGATGGAACTGGTTGGTTGCCAGACATTAGTCATGGGGCACACCTACTTTGGGAGAGTAGCCCGTGGGTTTAGAGAAGTAATTATTTTCTAACAGCCCTGTGGGGCACGAGCAATTCAGCTTCTGGAGGACAAGGAAGGGCTTGCTCCAGAATATTAGTTAAAAAATTGTGTGCATACGAGCTGCAGCTGGTGGCTGCTTGACTAGAATGTAATTTGTCCGGGCATTGTTCCTTACAGGCAGCGTTCAAGACACGAGCTTCTGGAGGCTGAAACAATGGCTGACCCGGTGCAGCTTTTGTGGCTAATTGCGGAGCCGGTGCTGCTCGCTCAGGGAGGGAGCTGAGCTGATTTTGGGTGCGGAGCTGGGCCGGTCCTTGGGCTCGCAGCAGCCCACGGTACGGACCTGGGGGGTGAACGACCGAGATCAGTGCTGCTGGCTGAACTGGGGTGCTCACACGGGTCAGCATCAGGCTCGGAAAAGTCAGCGCTTCTGACGGGTGGCAGAGCTCTTCTCCCTCTGCTTACTAATTAGGTGGTTAACATTCTTCGCCTTATTATCCCACCCTCAGCTTTCCTTTCTAGGGATCTGGGTTGACACTTCGTAGAGGCTCCTAAGGAGCAATTAGCTCTCACGTTTCTGAAGCCTTCAAGGAGAAGCTGCTCTTTTGGTGCATGTTTGTGAAAAATGTTTGTGGTGTCCGTGCGTGGAAAAAATACGTGCTAGATGTGATATTTTCTTTTTCTAGTGTGTTAATCCGCTCAGTGTTGCATCATGTTTTTCTGTCTTCTTCATTCACGGATGCTTCTGGGGACAGGTCCAGCACAGGCTGGCTGCGGCGGTGCCTTCTGAAGGACTCCGTTATCAGTCTGCTGCCGGAAGGCAAGGCCCTTGTCAGGACGGAGGGGACAGAGCAAGCTTTCCTGCTCGCTGCCAAAGGACCTTGGGGACGGCGCAGGTCGGGGTGCTCAGCCCATTCCAGCGGGCTGCGGGGCTGCGGCTCGTTTCGTGGTGATGGTCTCGGCAGCGCCGGGGCTTGCTTCCCAAAGCCCGTTCGTGCAGGTAGAGCCTGGCTTTGCTGGAGAGGGTTCTTCACCTCTCTTGCGAAAGTTCTTAAAACCCCATGATTTCTTTTAAAAATGTGAAAAATCTCGTGTTAGGGAAACATTCTCGCCTTTGGAATAATACCGTTCGGCAGCGCTGGAACGACACGGTGCTCAAAATAGCAGCGGCTGCCATAGGCCAGGATGGAGCGGAGTCGAGCGAGTTGTGTTGTCAGTCATGGGAGCACAAATCCAATTCCACCTGCGGATGAGCATTCCCGAAATAGCAGAGGGTTGTCAACCAACAGAGGAGATGTATTGTGCGCATCTCTTTTGTGCGCTCCGTTACTGCGCTCCCTTCGTACTGCATTAAGGAGAAAAAATTAAAAGTTGCTGTGGTTTAGCTGCAGCTCGAGAGAGTAACCACTTCCTACTCTCTTCAGTAAATAACAGCTGGGAAAGCATGTTTGGATAGTCGGGTATCTGCTGTTATTTGGTAGGTGAAACACGATCTGTCTGCAGGCGAAGCCCTGCTTGCGCTTACCGCTGCGATCTAAAAGCCGGCTGCTCCCGAATTGCTGCTGCCGAGTTTGGGGAGGGAAAGGGAAGCTGTGCCAGCGCT
Organism: Cygnus atratus; assembly: GCF_013377495.2. Classification (NCBI taxonomy): domain Eukaryota; kingdom Metazoa; phylum Chordata; class Aves; order Anseriformes; family Anatidae; genus Cygnus; species Cygnus atratus. Next base: position 996,041 of record NC_066387.1, read on the forward strand.
GGAGAGATGCGAGTGTCTCCAGGGTGGTCAGGAAGAGGGGCAGGAAATCTCAGCTGGGGTTTGACAAAGCTGCTGATGGTGTAGGCGATTTGTCGAGGGCTCCCGGTGCACAGAGGGGCTGCTGGGGCTGGTGGCTCAAAGGTTCAGCGCCGTGCGGGTCCTGCCAGGCACCCACGAGGCGTTTTGGGGCCAAAGTCCACATGTGCAGGCGTCTCGAGAAGCCGAGGGGTCTCCGGCACAGCAGCTGAGCTCCTGAGGACTTGCTCGAGCTGCTGGCCTCGTGCACTTAACCCTTGCTCCTTGATTTAATCGTGTCATTCTTGAGGCTGTTGTTGGCTGCATAAGTGAAGCCTTCCCCCTGCACTCTCTCCATGTGAGTGCCGCTGTGATACGTGGTAAATACGGGTTCAAATTCCTGCGGGACTGATCATACCCTGCTAACCCCCTGCCCCACGGGCCAGATTTGGGGCTGCCGGGCAGAGCAATGCGGCCCCCTTCTTTTGAGCAGTTACCCAAAGGCTGCTGGAATTTTTTAAGTGCATACGAGGTAAAAGTTAATCAAATATAGTGCTTTTTTTAATTACTGTGAAAGGGAGCCTAACCTGTGTGTTGGCTCCGTTTCAATCTTGCTGGCTGCTTGCTTGCAGTGCGTGGTACGGCAATGTAAATTCCTGTTCCTTCAAACCAAGAAACGAGGGCACAACCTGCAGTTGATAAAAAACAGGATGTAACTGTGGGGTGGGAACGAGGGTGGTCTCGGACACTGCCACATAGTCCTGTAACAACATTTGAGAGACTTTTGCCCACGCCACCTTTACTTCTTTATTTTTTGCTGATACCTCAGCTTGCTTGCAGGTTGTGCCTGAACAGGAGTGTTTCCTCTTCCAAGTACTGGTAGCACTGAGTAAATTGCAGAGTTCCTATAACTTGGTGTTTTACGTTTTCACGTGGTAGGCACTTGGTCCTGTGGCCTGTAGGCCAAGCTTCAGTGAGAATATTGAAAGAAAAAGCCATTTTCACTACCACTGTTTAATTTTGTCTAGGAAAACCGGAGGATAATGCAAGCTGACAGTGCTCTTGCTCTCGATTCTTGCACCTCCCTTCCAGCGCAGCGGTGTGTACTGTAGCATCCTAATTTAAGCTTTTTCTGGAGCTTCTTGCTGGAGGAGAAGGTTAAGGAGCAGGTGAACCTGTTGCATGATCTAATGCTTGTCCCTGCCACCTGCGTGCGTTTCTGTTCGACCGGAGGAAATGAGCATTGTAAAGAATCCAGGGAGCCGAACACTCGCTGGCAGACTTGTCTACAAGTACTCTTCTCAAGGTTTCACGAGCTCTGTAAATGTGCTGGAGAGGGATGGACTCGTAAGTGAGAGCTCATAAATTTGTGACCTCTCTCACCTGCGCACCGAGAGCTGGCAAGTCCCTGTCTGTGAATGCAAATTTGCTGATTTCTTTGCCTGAATCATAAATCCATGATTTATGGACGAGTCAGCTCTAATCCATTTGTATAAATATCAGTTTGCTTTCTTGGCTGTGCGACACTGGAGCAGCTCTTGCTAGGAGCGGGCTTTTGGTACCATTTGAAGCTTTTTCAGCTTTCTACCGATAGTGGCTGCTGCTTTGATCTTACGAGTTTTGTGTGCTGATTGCAGCTTCGTTAGCTGGTCTGGGTGAAGACGACTGAGCTGTTGTACGGAGGTGCTAAAAGCGGAGTTGAAATTCAGTCGACCTTGTAAGGACCCTGCGTACGTGTTGGTTTTGGCTTTGCATCACGTCTGCGGGTGGAGTGCTGCTGTTCCTGATGGCACAAAGAGCACCGCTCGCGTTAGGGCAGTGCTCTGGGGCAGCACGTTTCAGTTCCTTCCCAAGTCTCTGATTATGGGTTTTCAGGAGCAGTAACACGATTATAATGAGACAGTTGATATTTTCAGCACCAAGTTAGTAGGGAAACGAGCTATTGCTTTTTGAGAGCTTTTGCTAAAAGAAACTACCAAAGGGCAAAGTATTATTCAGATACCCCTTTCTAAATATGCTTTAAAGAAGCCTGTTTCTGCGTGGAGACCTCAAGCACGGCATAGCTGCGTGTTATCTGAATATTTCGCTGTAAATATAGAGCGAGGAGATTAAGAACAAATGGTGAACGGCTCCGTTAAAACCAGCGAGCATTTTGTTTTGTGGTGCCATGTCATAATCCCAAGTCATTTTTCTTGGGATTTCAGCGCGAAGCTCCTGCAACATGTGTGTGGTAGAAGCACCCTTGTCTCACCTGCTGCTGCAGAGCAGCTGGGCAGGGAGGGTGCTGCTATGCTTATTTTAAGTGTTTTTTTTTTTGGGAGAGAGTGAAATGATAAACATACGAGGAAGGGTTTAGCGAGGGCGATGCAGGTGGCGCTTCTGGTGTGGTTTCTTCATGCTCATCCCTGGAGTCCACACACCTCTGGTAGGGAAGAAGAAGGCTCTGCATCCCCTTGAGACGCAGTGGCCCAGCTCCGGGTTATTTCCTGCCTCACCTCGTCAGCATCCCTGCGCTCAGGGGGCACCCAGGGGTGCTCGAGGAGGGGTGGGGGGCTCTGCTCCCGGTGCTCCTCTGTGTTCTGACCTGGGCTGATAGGACAGGGCCGAATGCCTCCCTTTGCAGGTGATGGCACATCGCGGGCCAGTCCCATGGGTGTCCTCGTGCTGCAGACTCCCTGGGAGGCCGAGAGACCTCGACATTCCTCCTGTCCTCATGCAGCACCTGACAGTGGGGTCGGAGCCACGTCGGCCACACCGTTTGATGCTCGGAGGCTGTAGGTAGGAGGCCAGCGTGGATCAGACGCATGCGCCGCGTCTGCGCCTGGTGTATACCATAGCCACGTGCCGGTGCCCCCCATTTCCCCGTGCCTCCTTCAGGCCAGGCTCTTGGGGACTCCTGGTGCTGTAGGGGCTGGGGTTCGTGCCGGTGAGCGGCCGGGCTGGTGGACATAAGCCCCTTTCCGACTCAGCCCCTGCGGCGTGTGGGCTCGCGATGCCACCGCCACCCCTCGCCTTGTAATGGCAGCAGCAGCTTGAAATGCCCGAACGCACGAGCATGCCTGGTCCTGCTGCTGCTGCTCGTGGTGCTTGGAGGAGGGAGGCTGGAAGAACAAAGAGATGACTACTTCTAATTCTAATTTATATTGTTTCCTGCGAAGCTGTCCCCTCTGCAGGGGAAACACGGTAGGGCCATAACAGGAACAAGCAAACATCCCGCGCTTCCTGGTGACTGTAATGACTCTGCTGACTTGAAATGCATCATTGCTTTGGTCTATCACTGGCTGACTTTTATCTGGGGTGTTTTTTTGCTGTTAATGATTAGACGTTAAACAATTCCCTGTAGAAACGAGCTACGCAGCTACCTGCCCTCGCAGAGGACAGGCCGGCACGCCCGCTGCTTTGATCACACCTTAAAGGAAGCCTAAGCCTGTGGCTGCCTAAAATAATAACGCTAATGTTCCCTGCTCCCTTTGTGCTTCCTCTGTTGTGTGTTGGAAGGTATTTCTCTGCTAACGTATGGAGGGGCCTTGTCGGGGGCCAAGCCCTGAGGGGTCTCGCTGGGCCTCGGGCATTGTGGTGGCAGCTGGGGCCTCGGGCCCAGGAGGGGAAATGGCGGTGGTGTGCTAAGTCAGGGACGAATCCTGCTCAACGCCTGTGGAGACAGGGTTTTTTATCAGAGGTATTCTCGAGTGTATGAATTAAACACAGTGAAGGTTCCTGGGCAAAGGAGAATCGCAGCCCTAACTGGGCCCTGCTCCCCCACCTCAGTTCTGTTTTTTATGTTTGTTGCGTATCCGGTTGTCTGAAAAATAAATAAAAATAAAGTAGTGTTGGGGCCTAAAACGTGGTGGCCCAGGTCTGAGGGTGGCGTTAGGGCTGGCTGTAGCCGCTGAGGACACAGGGGAGAAGGTCGGGCTCGCTGCTCGTGTCCAGCCGCCGTCGCACGTGCCCTGCTGGGCGCTGCCGATGGGGCCAGGGCTCCTCGGGGCCGCTCAGAAACCCGTCCCCGTGGCCCCCCGGCTTTCCTTCTGGCTCTCGTGTGAGATGGGTCCAAATTCCGCATTTTCTTCTGCAGATTTCATCATCTGCCGCTTGACAGAGGAATATAATGCAGCAATTTTCCTAACCTAAATAGTGATTCTGAATGACTGTATTTCCAACTCCCCTCTAACTTGTACTTAATTTAAGTGTGTGGGCTTTTTAATTTGATCATTGTGAGGAGGAACAAAAAATGAAATGCTGCAGATATGCCTTCCCCTTCCCTTTCTTTAGTTAAATCTATCTTTGTCATTCTCTTTCTTTTTGACTTCCCTGAGTTGCTCATGCTATTTTTCTCTGGTTTCTTTTGTTGTAGCTCCTGTATTGCAGCCTTACATCTTTAGAAATATATAATGCACGTATGTGACTGCTTCCTTGCCTTCACAGCATCTCCGCTGTCAGCGTATGACAAATAACATGTGATTGATGGCTGACTAAGCATTCGGAATATTTCTCCGCTCTTTGTGTGCCCGGTGATATTTTTTTTCTGTTGCGCAGGGAGGCAGGAGCGCCTGGCATCCCTTGTGATCGTGGGGCCATCTTCAGACTCCAGCCTGAACTGCACTGAATGCAGGCAGGTGCTCTGCCTCCAGTCAGCCTTAAAGCCGGCTGACCTGCATAGCTGCTGGCTTGCTAACCCGTGAATCCATGTGACATTTCCCTCATTCTTATTAGGTGACCCGAAATAGTTCTGTGAGAGCCGGGTCCGGCCTGGTTTCACACAGGGAGAACGTACTGCCTGTGTCTGTGAGCGTGAGAAGGGTCTTTGTAGCTGGATGGCTGTGATGTCTGCTGTCTTTAAAAAAAAAAATAAAATAAATAAAGATGTGAGGTGCTTCAGCCGGTTGGATCAAAGCCTGATGTTCGCAGAGTAGCAAGCATTCCCTGCAGTAACGTTTTAATTGCTGAAAACTCTGTTTCCTTTCTTTTAGGAGAACCGGCCATTTCTCAAGCCGGAGAGCTCATCTGCCTTTGTTCTGAAGGCGGCAGGGTGAACGCTCCCTAACCAGGTATGTTTATGCAGAAGCACACCAAAAAGCTTTCCAAACCATTCCTCCTGCCTCACAGTTAACTCCTCAGGTCTCTGTATCCTTGATTCCCCAAACTACAGATATCTTACAAGGTGAGCAGCACGAACTGCTAGCAGCACGCTCAGAGTCACCTGGAGGTGGTTTGACCAAGGTCTCGGCACTGCTCGGGTAACAACTCACAAACAGTTGGCATTTGCAATTTTGTCTTCTGTTCCTTGAAAGCCTGTAACTTGAGGGTCGGTCACGCAGCAGCCTCAGGAAGGGCTGCTCCGCTCCTGCCCTGTGCATCGAGATCTGCCGCTTACAATCCTGTCACTGCCGCGAGCACCTCTGTACACCCTGCTTTCGGGCTGAAAAGGTGCTTTTTCAGGGCTGGACGCAGGGCAGTAATTGAACTGCCTTTTCTGTCTAGAGCACTAAGTGCTAGATCTCCGTGTACCCTGCATCAGCTGGTCCCTTAGTCATGCGAGGGGTGAGTGGTTAAATAATTGTCTTTGAAGGCTGTGTTCCTCTGAGGGCTGCTCGATAAATTATGACGAAACTTCAGGCACCTTAGGTAGCGGTAACAACTGCAGCTTTCTGATGGCAGGACAGCAAGGCTGCTGCTCCCAGTGGTACACTGGGGCCTCTGAGCGCTGCAACGGTGGCTGCTTTGAGCAGTAGCCTCTGGTTTTAGCTCCGGCTTTTAGGAGGAGACTGCTCCTGTTTCACTGCTGGGGAGCTGAAACATAGAAGTCCATGTCTGTGAGGGTATTTAGCTGCTCAGAGTCCCTTTGATTTCAGTAGGATGTCAAGTGTCTAAAATTACCCCAAGGTCACAAAGAAACCCAATTTCCTGAGGTAGCCGTTGTCTGTAAGTTGGATTTTTTTTTTTTTAGTGCATTACCTTATTTGATGATTGTTAACATGGCATCACCATGCTTTTTAGCTGTTACATTATACTCCAGGGAAGGCACAATTGTGCCACACACTGTCTGCCTTTCATTCCAGGTGAGAAGATTAAAGTTCTGATAGGGTGGTACCTTCAAGGTTATCAGTTAAAACTGGCCTACCTTAACCGCAGCTCTTCCGATAGACATTCCTCTCCTTTCTTCAAAGCAATACATCAGGCAGCGTTGCTTGTTGTCCCTGACTTGCCTCTCGGGCAGAAATTTAGTTTTTGAGGGATGCCAGCAGCGCTTTGGTCTTCAGCATCCTTCCACAGGGCTGGTTTTGGAGCCTGGGTTCTGAGTGGGATCTCCAAGAGAGGGCAGTGTGTCCCTGGCAGCTGGACCGTGCTGCAGCTCCAGGCGTGAGCTGCTCGTGATCAGAGAAGCAGCGTCAGTCTCCAGAAAGCTGAGAGAGCCTAAGTCCTTAAATCAATTTGGAATGAGTAATTGACTGGCACGCTCATTAGCAAATGTATTAGGAGCTGTGTTTTATCATGCAGCTGGTCGTCCTTTCCCCGGGTTGTGGCAGGAGTACAGCAGTGCTTCCTGTTGCCTCACTTTCATGAGAAATGTCGCCTGTCGGTTCCACTTGCGTCATTTTGCCCTACTTTTTGCACTTGGTGTCTCCTCCAAGAAGGGAGCGATTTTCATGGAATCAGCATCGAGCCTTGCTGTGAGTCAGAGTGGACTGGAGAGTTAATTTGAAACATAAGGAAATCAGGGAGAAAAACGAAAAAAGGAAAACTGATGGAGGTTGTTATATTGTAATATATCGCCTCAGGGCTCCAAGCAGGAAATGCTTATGCCAGTCTCTCTCAAAAGCAAATCTTTCTTCAGTGAAGAGGCAGATTTTTACTGAAGTATGTAAGCATGCATCTCTCCCCAACCCGCCGCCTGCTTTTTTTCCCTTTTTAAGCCATTCCTGAAGCAGGGCTATGAACAAGTCGCCACTGCTGGACTTGGCTTCTATTTTCAGGAGCCGTTTGTGAACCCTTTGCTCCGTTCAGCTCTGCGTGGTGAGCAGCCAGCAGGTTGTCGCTGCCAGGCAGGACCCTCAGCACCTTTCTGGTATTTAGGAAGCTGGGTTTAATCCTGTCGAGTTTTGTTTAGTTTCTAGATTTACACGAAGACATCTTTGTTGGCGACTTGCATCTTGCAGAAATGATGCTTCCCTGGCCTTGTGATCACTGATGCATCAAGAGCACCCCCTTTTCTCAGGGTTCATTAAGGCTTTTATTTAGTTTTCTTGCTAATTGGCTATATAAAACTGCTTGATAGCCTCTAGAAGATAGGGCACTTGTATAACGTGAAAGCACATTGAAATAACCTCAGAAGTTGCGTTGAGATAAAAATGTATCCCTGGAGAAATATCCACATTTAAAACCAAGCAATTAACCTTGCTTTTAAACCCTTCCTTTCCTTCGAGAAGACGTTTTTCTTCGCTCCCTTTTCACTTTCTGTAATGGCAGAACAGATTGAACTTTATCCATCTTGTAGGAAAGGGGAAAGATCCCTTCCCTGGGGAGTGCTTTAGTGCTAGCTTGGAAGCACTGCTAGTTTGTCATCGTGTTTTTTTGTTGTTTTTTTTTTTTTTGCGTGGCATTTTTAGTGATTTGAAGTCAACAGCCTGTTGATGTTTTGTGTTTGTTTTACTGGAACAGTTCTCGAATTGTTGGTGCAACTATGAAAATAGCTATACATTACCCTGCTGAATGCCTGTCATAATATTTAACAGCAAATGCCTGTGCACTTTTATAATGGCACTTTAAGAATTATAAACCTCAGTATCCCATCTGTGTTTCGCTTTGGTATTTACAGTGTAATGAATTCTCCCTTGCTGCTTCAGCTGGATACTCTTTCACCTCCTCTTCCTGTTGCAAGCAGTTGTTAGGTTGGTGTACATTTTAAAATTCCTCCGATTTTTAGGAGGTTGTCAGCGACATAAAAGGACTTCTTGTGTTGCTTATTTGCTTGGCAGAGACACTGAGCTAATCTAATTACATTAAATGTGAGCATCCCTAGAGTGAAGAAGTGCATTGTCCCTGGTCTGATCTCTTTGTAACAGCTGGAGGCATTTGCTAAAACTGGCAGTTTCTCCATAAACAAATATTTTTTGCTGCAGACATAGAGGTTATTTTGTTGCTATTCTTAATTGTTGTCTAAAAGGAGGAAAAGGTGATTGTGGGATGAAAGAGAATTGGAAAGTCCGGAACATATCTGGTGTATCTCCTAGCAAGAGGAGGCTGTTGCTATAGCGCATTTTTGTTCCATTAGTGTTTGTACGCTTTTACATTTCATTTTCCAAACAGCTTGAGGAAATTGGCATCCCATAAGTAAAACTTTTAAAAATAGCTCTGTTACTGCTGAAATAAGTCCTGTTATTTCCACGGGCTGGTGGCCTGAGTCTATTACTGGCTCTCTGAACCCGTGGAAGTGTTGAAGGCGATGGTGCGAAGCGGAGTTGTAACCCCAAATATTTACTGAGGAATTAGTTTGTCCCGTTCCTTTTAAGAATGAACTCTTGCAAATGGAATGTTGCTGTCTGCAGGGTTTATTTTGAACTTTTTCCTCTTTTGCTCCGAGGAAAAACAAAGCCTGAGCAGGAATGCAGGATCGTGTAGGAACTGTGCTTCCGAGCACCCCAGCTGCTCGGCAGAGCCTGGCACAGGGTGGGAACGCAGGCAGCTCCATGCTAGCTGCCCTTGCTCACCTCTGCTGATGGCTTTGTAAGGCCTTGTACACTTAATTAGGAATTATTTCTTACAGGACAACAGGTCTAGAGTTGCACCTTCTGCCCGTGAAGCTGCTTGTGCACGGGTCCTTTGTGCTGGCGGTGGTGCGCGGGGGCCGCGTTGCTTTCTGTCCTCGGGCAGCACAGCTGCTGGCAGCGTTTCCTGTTGCTCTCAGAAACCCGAAGGAGCCGAGCTTCACAGGAGCAGCTGCTGCTCAGAAATCCCCCCGTGGAGAGGCCTCAAAGCGACAGATGTACTGGTGGGGGGCCCGTTGAATGGCTCCTGCGGGCTTGCAGCGTAGGTCCCTGGAGGTGTGAAGCCCTGCAGGCCGGAGGGAAGGCCCCTCTTGCTCGCCTCTCCTCCAAGCCTTCCCTTTTTAGGACTTAAAAAAAGGTTCCAGAGCAAGTTGCCAGCACAGACCTCCTAGCAACTTCACAACCAGCAGTTTGCTTCCAAAAGCAAATGTGCACTGGCTGTGGCAGCTGTTACTTAGCAAAAATCCTGGGCCGTGTGCTGGAAAATAGCAGGACTCCTGTGGGCAAGGAAAGAGGAATCTGCTCGTCCCTTGGAGGAATTAATGGGGAAAAGTTAAAAACTTGATGAACTCTCTCTTTACCGTGGATGTTTTGCATTGGTTGTCCAGATGCAATTGCTTGGTAATGATTTACTATTTTTGGGTGTCTATTTTTGGAGACTGGACAAAGTCTACCTCTGGACCGGTACCTTTTGCCTATTTTTAGAGTACTACGTAGCAGAATTACAACCAGTGTGGGTTATCCCATTAAGGTTCTTTAATTTCGAGCCTGGTCTGAGCACCTTCACCCCAAGTAACGCGTTCCTTTCCCTTTAACTTCACTGAGACATCGGTCCTGGGGGAACCTGAAGCGCTGGTGTGGGTCTGCAACCTGCTTGCCCGGGCGAGACGCGCCACGCTGCGCGGCAGGTGCCGACCTCGTGCGATCGCAGCGTGGCTGTGAATCACGGTCCCGTGCCGGTGCTGCTCGGTGCCTGTTGGTTACCCGCCGGTCAGCAGTACCTGCCTGGAATGCTTTAGTTTGGCCCACGGGTACAGCATGTAACAGTTCCCACGTTCCTCGATGAGGGATCCATCAGACGCCTCCGAAGGAGCCTTTGGCCATTTGGCAGCTTCTGGTTTTCCATGAGCTGTTCTGCGTTGCCCAACCGCGCTGCACGGGGGCGGGCGGCGCGGGCACCGACACGGTGCGGGCACCAACACGGCGCGGGCACGCTGCTCTCACCAGGGCGGGGCTCGGCGGCTGTTCTCACCAACAGCCTGCTGGTGGCTCTGGGCTTCCTAAAACGTGGGCTCTTCACCGAACGAGCAGGCTGGAGCTAAGGAATCAAAAGTCACAGCCAGTGCAAATGCAGTTTTCTCTTATTCTCATGTTGGAATCCCAAATCGTGTTGTCAGGAACATTGCACGTTGACCTTTATTTGCAGAGGTGACTGGGCTGGTGTCTCGTTCACCTTATGCATGCAGTGTCTTTGATTTTTACCCTCTGTCACATAATCAAACATTCTTTAAAAGTCGTAAAGACTGCTCATACAGCAGCCTCTTCCTGCAGAAGGATTCCGTGAATCTTGTATCGTATGTTCCCTCTAATCTTTTCATAGCACTCTTTATTAGTGGCAGTAGGAATAGCTGACAGCATCAGCCGCCTGCCTGCTCTGCGATCCACCGGATCTTGGAGCGTCCGAGGGAAGGAAAGCAAGTTCCTCCTGCCGGGGAGCTGGAAGATGGTGGTGGAAAGGCTCTGCAGCGACTGCCTCCCACGGAGTTCCTGGCACCGCAGGCTTGCTGGTGGGCTGGAAGGGATGATCTGTCTTCCCTCCCTCCAGCTTTGCACCGGCTTTGAGGGAACGTTGGCAGCTGCAGGCTTTGCCTCGGGAGATGCCTTGCATTACCAACTGTTGCCGCTTCCAGGCAGTTCGGAAAGGAATTCCCCTCCTTGCTGCTCCCACCCACTGCAAGGTATCTTTGATAGCGCTGGCACTTGTGGTGCAGGCAGCTTGCCTGCGTGCAGGGCGGGCGTGAGCAAGGGATCCTGGCCCAAAACATAAACAGGGCATGGGTCAAGAAGGACCAAAACCAACAAGGTGTTCTTTCCCCGGACCTGTTGGTGTGACAAATGCCCGCGACAGGTTTCTAAGGAGGATGGCAGAGCCCCCCTGACTCTTACACGGCGATGTTTGGGTCCTTTGTCCGGGCAAGCGCTGCTGTGCAATATCCGCTCGAAGGAAATTGCAGCCTGCTTATCGCCTGCGTAGGAAATGGTACAAGTGGGAGATAGGGGAGTGTCTGCCGCGCGGCTGGCTGTGCACCGGGAGCTGTGTGCTGAGCAGCGAACGCTGTACGCGGCGTACCAGGGGCCAGCTGACTTACTGGAGACCTTTGGCCAGCTGGGAAGTCGCTGGCCAGTGCCGCCAGATGAATGAAAGCAGGAGCTGGCCCAGCTAGTTCACCTTCTTGGCTCCGGCGGTCTTGTTTTCGATGTCAGTAAGCAGGAGCGTGTGGTCACGCTTCGCTCAGCTGGGTCACGCTGCGGGATATCGTGTTCTGTACCTTTGCACTGGGAGAAGCGTGTAAGGAAGGAGGGGGCAGAGTTTATTCCAGCACGCTGAGGTCAGGCTTGTTTTCCCTCTCTGAGCAAGAACAGACCAGCCCCTGGAGTCAGCTTCTGCAAGCCTGTAAACAAAAGGCTCATTTCTGCGGAAAGCCGAAGATGGTGTTGTGTTCCTCTGGAAAGTTTTTTTGGCTTGCTTTTTCCCTGCTGCAAACTGTGCCCGGTGCATTAACCTTCGGTTCAAAGGTCTGCGCAGGGGAAACGCTGCTGCAGTTCGTCAGGCCGAGCTCGGGGTGTCTGCAGGGCTGGCACCGACTGCAGAACGGCCGAGGGGGACAAGTGGGTGTCCCCTGGGATGCTTTGCGAGGGCCGCGGGGCAGTGCTGCGGAGATGAGAGGGGCTCTCTGGGGTGGAGGGGTTCAATGTCAGAACGGCAGGTGCCTCGCAGGGGGGTTGCTGCCCTCGCCGGTTGTTCCCCTGGGAGCTGCTCAGGGCCTGCCTGCAGCCGCAGCGACTTCTGCTGCGGCTCGACAGCAGTCCTAAACGGCAGCGCTTGCAGAAAACCCCAACAGCGCTTAAAATGGTGACCGGTTACAAGAGGGATCTGAAATGCTGCGGTGGCTGCTGTGACAGCGCTGAGCTGGACATGGCCGCCCAGGAATCCCCGCGCTGCTTTTAAAACAGACGGAAAGAAAGGGCAGTCAAAAAGGCAGGTGCACCGACAAAGTTCAAGGAGGAACAGCACAAATAATGGTGTTTGTAACGTCGTTTCAGGCGTTCGCTTAGGTAGCTATAGCTTCAAGACTTCATTTAGTATAGATGAGGGTTCTCCTTTTTTTTTCCCCCCTCAAACTGGTGTGAGTTATTCGGCCGTGGTGTGACTCTCAGAGAAGAAAATCCCCGTACTGGGTGTGTTGCCTCTTGTAATTGCTGTCAGCAGAGCTCAGTTTAGTCAAAAGGTAGATTTGGGTTTTGGGTGGCTCGTCTTTGGCTGCGGCTTCGAGCTCTCCCCTGCAGCTCGGGGGCGGCAGCTGATTCCCGCAGCAGCTCGGCATTTATCACCTCTTCGAGAGCACCAGAGACACTTAAACAACTGCACATACTTCACGGGGCCAAGCTGCTTGCTATTTCAATCTGTTTGCAATTTAGAAGCAGTAATTATTTTTTCATGCTATAAAATCACGTATAGCTGGAAGAGCTGGGAGGCAGCGAGCGGGGGCTACAGCTGAGCGCTGGCGCCGTGCAGCCCGTGATTTACGGGGGCAAGTTCATCTCTGAGAGCAATTAGCAGGAGGCAGCAGGCTATGGGGAAAGCAGCCTTCCTTACAAAAGGCACGTCATCCTCTATGGAGAGGGCTGAAGAGGCTGTTTGCTTATTGATGGCTGAAATTCCTCCAGGCTGCTCATCTTTCTCCCCCCTTTCTGCCGCAGCCCTGCACGCGGGCGATACGATGGAGAACTCGGCTCGAGCCGGGGAATGCGAGGAAGCAGCCGGTGCCTTCCTGGTCTTGGGGTCCAGGAGATGAGCCGGGGACAATCCCCAACCTTTTGCTGTTGGCTGAAGCCTTCAGGCTTGTAGCCCACGCTCCTTTTTGGTCTCTCGGTCCCGTACCCCACTGCAGGTGCTTCCTTTTTCCGTAGCGGGGCTTTCTCTTTCGCTCTCACCTTCTTGTTTACACGGATCGCTGGTGCTGATACTCCTGTTTTCAGTGTGCTATCTGTGAGAATTTGCTATTCTGAAAAAAAATAAAAAATTGGCATGAGGGCTGTCCCTCCCTCTGATTTACTGAAACCTAAAGGAGACGGAGGTAAAAGGGGCAAGGCAAACCACGGCCTGAAACCCAGCGGGGAGTTAAGTGACGTGGGTTTTGCTCCCTAAAAAAAAAATGTGTTTGTGTTCAGGCAGCGAGTGGGGAAAACAAGCAGGGTTGGATTTCGGCTCGGATGGATTCTTGGAAGGAGTCCACGGCTCTCGCTCCCAGCGGCTTTGACTGGAGCGCGGTGAGCTGGGCTGACTGGAGGAGGGTTGAGCAACGGCTTACGGGTAGGCAGGAAGGAGGCCGTGCTCCCGTAAGGCGGCGGGCAGGGGAGCATCCCCGCCTCTGAGAGCGCCGATCGTGTCTCGAAGCTCTCCTCGTGGTGGTTTTTGTGTTTTCCTGAGGCCAGCTCAGTCCTCCTGCCGTAAAGCTTTGAGGTTTTTGTGTTCGTTTCTTGAAAGCTAAGCTTGCCAGTATGTCCGTGCTCAGCCAGGGGACTCTGCGCTGGCTTTTTTGCTCAAACACCGCTCTGCAGCACCCCCCCAGTAACACAAAGGTGCAGAAGCTCTTCCTTCCCCACCGCAGGGGACGCGGGTTCAGCATCTGTTGGCTGTAGTCCTGTAGCTAGATTGCAGGGAACTCTAGAGCAGGGTATTTAAGTCGGCTCTCATCCAGTAGCTGAAGCATTATTTATCTCCAGTTTCAGATGCCACAAATTCAGGGTCAGAAATACACAGCATGACCTCCAGGTCGTGAGCATTATTTATAAAAACAAACGAAAATGCCTTCCCTGCCAGTGTGTCTGTTGTATGCAACAGGGGAAAAAAAAAAGATGTGCTTGGAAACCCCATAAAATTGAAACGAATCAATGTTAATTTCAAAATGTACCTGGGACGTTGCGTTCTTCGGGATGGGACATTGATAACAGTAAAAACAGACGACTGAAGTCAACGCAGCGCCTTTACCACGCTGATTACTGGAGTAAATATTATGATAATAAAGTTGCAGTCAATGGAGCAGGATGTATTATTCGGAATTTGAACTTCATTAATAACGCACCATCTGTTCAGTGTGCCAGTGGCCGATCTCCTGAATCCCAGTGCCCTTTCTGGAAGGAACGGGACGGAACTGGGATGCCCTGGCAGCAAGCACACGTAGGTAGCCGAAACTGCTCCGCTGCAACAAGGTGAGCCAGCACAACTCGACTCTTGGGAAACTCGCAGTATCGTTCTGGTGTTGTTTCACCTTCCTCTGGTGGCTGTTTTACCTGCTACGGATGGAGAACGCCGCGGCAGACAACGCCGCCGTGGTGTTTGCTCAACTGCGTGAGCAGTTCCGAGGCGCCCTTGGATGCGACTCTTCTTGCTCCTGCCCGTCGGAGACCAAGCCTGGCGATTGCCCTGCCCGCGAGGAGCGGCGTGCTGCTCGTTATGTAACAGCGATCCACCTCCTTAATTAGGGAACGAGATCCACGGATTCCAAAGACGTGTCCCTCTTAGTCAGAAGGCGTGAGGCGTGTGGGGGAGCCTTTGTTCCCGCGCGGAGCTGGGGAAGAGCAGCTTTTAGCTGCTGGAGCTGGGTGCTGGAACGTTGTGTGTGTGTGTTAACCAGCGTCTCGTGAACAGGAGATACTGCAGCCCGTGCCTTTTTTGCTCTTTCTCATAAAATTCCTGCTGCGTGCTGAAGGAGTTGATAGTGCGGGCGTCCTGGCTTCTCCCTGCCCCGAGCAGAGGGGCCAGGGCGGAGGCAGGAGGCTCAGCACGTGGTGGTGCAGGGCGAGCACCTGCCTAGCTCCCTGCTCTCTCCTCTGAACGCTGGCATCGTGCTGGTGATCCCACCGAAGCCGCCGCTTCTGGAAGAGCGCGGCACAGCAAGACCGCGACGATTCTTATCCGTTCTGCTGAGGACAGCTCTTGCACATCACCTTGTATTCCATTAAAATTATTAAATCATCAGCTCCAGTCTCCCCTATGCAAACAATCAGCGCTGAAACATTATCTGCTAGTGCTGACTAACAAACGCTGTAATTAGTAATCTCCAGCTAATGAAGCAGCGTGGTGATTAAAGCCTCATGACTTTTCTGTAGAAGAAATAAGTTAAACAGCGATTGTGCTGTTTGAGATCGCTCTAGACTTTTGGGTGATCTGGGAGCAGAGAGCAAGGTGGTAGCTTTACTCTGAAGGTTTTAGAGCAGTTTATCCATTCCGTTGGTATTTTCCCTGCGTGCACCCCGTGCAGTATTGAAGTTTGAATTTGAACTGGAACGATGCCTTCGCTGACCTCGCGGCGCAGAGCCCTATCAGCCGAGTAAATTTTGAAGGAAATGACGGCGGGGTTAAGCAAGGCGTTTTGTCTGCTCGGACTTCCTACAAACAGCATTCCAGCAGCACGTTTTCACCACTGTTTTGCAAGATAGCCCCTGCTGTTTTTCACACGGCCGTGCCTTCCCGTACCTCTCTCTTCGGTGGTCTCGAAGCTCGCCTGCCGTAGGGGCGGCAGCGCTGTGCCCCGCGCGTGACGCAGTGCGGTCGGGCCTGACCACAGCCCAGTCATCCTTTGTTGCCCTGCTGGTCACCAGATGCTGAATGCTAAGTGCAGCAGCTTATAGGAAATACTCAGAGATCTTTTTCCTTTAAAGAAACGATGCTTGATGCTGCTTAGGACAGGAAATGTCCCGAATGTGCAGTACGGGCTGCGGTACGGGAGCATTAGCGCTGCTTTTCTCCGGTCACCTGCCTCTTGGTGGTGGCACAGCTGCTGTTAGTGCTTGCTGTGCAGCCTCGGCAGCATCTTCGTGCCTCAGCAGGCCTCTCGTGAGACCCTACGTTTCCCATCCCATGTGTGAAATACCAGCGAGGTGAAGGAACTTCAGCCTGGCGAGGTGGGAAGCCACTAGCTGGGAATAGGGCACCTGGCTGACATCCTAGCGGCGGATTGTCTTTACATCGGGGGGCTGGATTTCCAAGTAGGGAAGGAGCTTTGCTTCGGTTAGTGATGGGTTAGATCTGGAGGGGCTGGACGCTGGGGTGTTTCAAACCTCCCCATTTTAGGAGATGTTTGATGTCCCCAGTGTGGCTCCGGGAGAGGTGTGCCAGGCTGGCACGCTTTGGGGCAGGAAAAAATTGGACTGGCAATGAGTTGCTGCTCTTCTTCACTTGGAAGCATTGGGGTCTGTGCGGTTCCAAACCCCGTGGTGCAGGTGGAAACGTGCCTAAAACCCAACCTTTGTGCCTGCTGGGTGTTGGATCTCCCAAAGCCTGGCCGGTGCTGAGCGCTGCCTCGAGCTGCAGCATGCAGTGAGCCTGCCCGGGCTGCAGAGGTCTCTGTTGGGCCACGTAAACCTTGAGATTATTTTGAGTTTAGAGCCATTATGCTGCCGCCTTTCATCGAATACTGAATAACTGAGATGCATTTTAATAAAATAGCCTGTTGCTGTAATTGCAAGGTGCTACAGCCAGCAGTGCGGTCCGGCCAGCGAGGCGCTGCCGTGGCCGCGGCTCCTCGCTGGCCTCCTTGGAGCCCCCAGAGGAGTCAGCTCGGGCCTGGCAAGCAGGAGGGAGGCTTTCCTCGCTGCTCGATAACGCAGAGCCTCGTGCCACGGAGCAGCTCAGGCCCAGAGATGGCCACAGGAGGCAAGGCGGCCGCGCTGTCCCCGCGGCGGGTGACGGCAGATGGCAGCACCCGGCCCCGGCCCGGTGTTATTTCTGGCCGGGAGATCCCTGGGTCCCCTGGACTCACCACCGCAGTCTAGACTTACTGACAGACGGGATTCTTCTCCCGTTAGGTAAGCAAGACGGAGACGCCCATTATGCAAATCCCCAGCCATGGTGTCCCTCTGTAACATTCCTCAGGTTGTCTAAATAAGGTGCTGTTTCATACCAAAAAAAATTGCAGCACGGCTTTCGGGCAGCTTTCAGCTGCCTTGCCCTCTAGGCTGGATTATTTTATTTTTTTTTCTTTCTCGTTAGCCTTTTCCTTGGCTAATCAGCCCAGATGGAGGGAGCGCTTTCTGCTCTTAGCAGCTGGCCCCGCTGGAGCACGGAGCTCGGCAGCCGGTACCGCTGCTCCCCGTCCCCATGGGGCTGTCCTGCGGGCATCTGCAGGGAATGTATCGACCGTGGGCTCGTTTCCCTGCCTCGTGCTTGGGTCCTGAGCCCGCTGTGCTCGGTCTGGGGGAGCAGCAGCCCCTGCCCGGGGGTGTCACTTGCTGCCATGACTCACGCCCAGACCGAAGGCGGTGGGGATCGATCAGGATTGATTGTCCAAAGTGGGTACAAGTGTCTGTGGAGGATTTAGTTTGTTTTTTTTTAATGACTGAGAAATGAAATGAGTCCTTCAGGCCTGATGACTACTCGCTGTCCTCACTCCTGCAAGCAGCAGATCAGAGAGCCTCTTGCCGTGTGCTCGTTACACAGGCACTAATTTCTGAGCAATTAGTGTTTCTTTGAATGTTTTATAATGTGGTTCTGTACTTAATACCTGCCCTTCTGTCCCCAGTCTGAAGTTGCTTTAGACTCTTCAAGCCTCGGAGCATGTAGTTCGACATAAATAGCTGGGAAGAGATGACTGGAGGCTTAATAAGACGCTGCTTGGGTCAGTGGCTGGCAGCCCACCAGCGAGGCAGGACTTCAGATTGCTGTTAGTGCTGCATGGTGATCGCATCTCTTCTCAAGAAAACATTGGAAGGCTTCCTAATCTTGAATCCACTGTGCAGGCACGTGATTTTCTGGGAATTAGCTGAGTGCACTGCAGAAGGCTTCATAAATACCTACATGGCCTGATGTTAGGTAATGGCAAAACAACTACAGCAGGGTTTTTGTCGATTTTTTTTCACGGCGGCCCTGCGGCCGCCCCCGGTGGCGTATCCCCCTATGCCGACAGCTGCCAGCTTCGATAACGTTTTTGTTCCTTACCTACCCGAGAAAGGAAGAAAGTGTATTTTTTTAAATTGCAACACTACTCCTGTCACTTGTTTAGGGCCACGGTTAATTCTTTGCAGTAATGCTTTCTGGGTGATCTGCAGGTGGAAGGAGAACGCGGTGCCTGCGGAGCAGCTGGGGCAGCCGGGAGCAGGACCTGTGCCCGGCTGCAGCCCCACGGCATGGCCAGCCTCTCCCTGTCCCTTCCTTTTGGGATTCCTCAGTCCCTCCACGCTGAGCCTGCATGCTCTGCAAATCGTGGCGTGCCAGCCTCCCGCCCCGCGATGCCACCTTCCATCCTGCAGCTTCCCAGAGCGACCGACTTCGGCGCTCGGGGTAACTCGCAGGGGTTGAAACGTTTGCTGGCTTCCAGCAGCGTTATATAAACCATCCCCAGCTCGCGTTGTCATTCTGAAAGTGTGCTTTAACATTTCTGCTGTAAGATCGGAGATAATGAAAGGGGGTGAGCGTTGCTGAGTCAGTTCTTGCTGGCTCTGGGTTTTGTCCTTCCTGCCCTCCCACACGCTCCACCTGCGCGCTGAGCTAACCTTCGGCGCTGCCGGCCCGCCGGGCTTTCCTCCCAGCAGCAGTAAACACAGCAGGGCTCCTCTTTTCCTGCCACATCGCCCTGCTGCTTCGAAAGAGCCCTGGCCGAGGAGCGCTGGGGAGCTGGGAAGGAAGAAGGGGTCCCTGCACGTGGCCCCGGCGTTTGGGCAAGCCGCCGCTCCGTCCCGCCTCTGCCAAACCGGCAGGCAGCCAGGATAATTAAATCAGTCTTTCCTCTGAAACACCTAAATTCCATGTAAACAGGAATGTGTCCTTCTGGTCCCGTTCAGCTGCAGAGCTGAGGTTTCATTTGGCAGCGCTCGATGCAACCCGGGGGTGCTCGGTATTGTCGTCTGCTGCCCGAGTTAGTCACACGTGGCTGAGCAAACATGACATTTGTTTTGGGGTCTGAGACACCGGCTGACACGCGAGACATCCCCGTCACTGTTTAACGAGGCGGTGTGGTGGCATCCATGTTGCGGGCAATACAAATACCTGCTTGGGTTTTGCTTTTTTTTTAGAAAACCCGGGTGTTCTGGCACTGCTCGCGGCGTTGCACGCAGTGAGCCTCAGGGCTGGCCTCTGCTAAACCAGGTTTGTCAGGCTCGTACCCAGTTCTTTGAAGTTTAGAGCTGCCTAAGCACATTTGTATCTGTGCAAAAATGCTTACTGTGATTTTTAAACTAAACCTTTTGTTTTCTGGTGAGATAGGAAGGCCTGCTTGTGGTTAACTGGAAGAACAGTTCGGTCCTGTGTGAACTTGCAGAGGAGATGGAGAAACAGTCTGTCCTGGGAAGCAGTCCGGCCTGCTGTGAAATTGGGTGTTTGAAATGCAAATCAGCAAGAGGGTGTCGGGGGTTTAGGCGAATAATCCAGCTGTCAGTTGTTCCTGTAATTGATTTCTAACTTTCTAGTGTGAAAGCCCTCAATCTCTTATCTGAATCTCATTGAATTTGTGCTTTCAAGTTGCGGAACAGAGTTGCACAGGCACATTGTCATTAAACGGGTTTGCTTGTTCTTTATCTGTTTTTTTTTTCTAAGTATAGATGGGTGTAAAAGTGCTTAAGCAGCGCTAACTTGCCATGTTTCCGGCTGGTTTCTCATCCCAGCGCGGGGTTCACATGCAGCTGTGCTCCTGGATGGGCGTGCATTCTGCAGCCCTTAGGACAGCATTCCTCCCGTCCTCGGCTCCACATCATTTGGTTAGTATTTGTTTAAATTTTGAATCCCAGAACTGTCTCTGCATCACTTAAGCTACCAGACAGACACCTTTATTAGCTACATGCACGGTCCCAGCCCTCTGGCATTTTAAATCCAGTTCGTACGTATTAAAATAAAAAAGGATATTGGCAGCTTTCGGTTGCTTGTTGCTATAGTTTGCTGGAATTAATCTGGAATCCCCAAATACCATTTGATTTAGTAAAGGCAATTGCAGTTCGCTTATTAGGAAGTCAGCTATTTCAGTTAAAATCTGAAAGGAAAGTTGCTTTTTTTTAAGTCTCGATGGCAGCTTGGAGCGGAGAAAGCTCCCGTTCAGGGTTTCTCCTCAGCGCTGTGTGCACAGGAGCTCGTGTGTGAGCTGTTCTTTCCGTAGACTTCAGCTTTTCTGCCAGTCCTGCCCAGAGAGAGTCGCTCTGTTATTGTCACATGCTCCCAGCTGTACCAGGCCACAGGAAAATGTGTGTAAAAGTGTCTAGAAAGAGCCAAATTAGTCAGCAATTAGTTTGGGTGCTCCGCTTCTAACCCTGAAGAGCGTCTCTGCTTTCTACCAGTTGCTTTCCTCAGCTTAACCTATAACTGGTGGCTTTTTTTCTGATTTGATGGCAAAGGACACTGCAAATGGCATCGTCTCCAGGTCAGACCAACCTTTGGCTGGGGAAGAAGAACGGCCCAAACCTGACAAAATATCCCCTTCCTCATCCTCGTTAAGGTAATCGTGAACTCGGTGCCTCCAGCCTGGGCTGGAGCTGAGCTGAGGCAGCAGTGTTAGAATCACCTTTGGAAACGCGACGTTCCCAGATTTTTATGACTTCGTGTGATCGCGAGGACGCGTCCAGTACTGTGCCAGGCGCAGTAAACCATTGACCTGGAAGAAGCCAGCGCCACCAGCGCAAGCAAATGAAGGATTTCAGCTTGCCGTGGAAGCCTCCCGTTTAAAGATGACCTTAGCCTGGTGATGAAATTTCATCGATTCTCAGCATTTTGGAAGCACATCAGCAGGCCTCTGACCACTAATGACCACGGGCTGGACGAAGCCTGATCTAACCGCGTTACGTCAGCTGCATTCGGGACTCCTTGAACCTGAACCTCCTGGGATTTGTCCTGCCTTTGCTTCCTAGGGCCTTGGCTGCAGGAGCTCTGAATGGCTCTCGGAGCCGAAGGGATGCTTTATTTCCACAGCACCTCTTCGGAGCAGCTCTCGGGTCAGGTCTCAGGTCTGTTTCGGTGTTCCTGCATCGTCCCCAGCCCGGGGATGGCATCACTTTCATATCAAATACCTGCTAAGAATAACTGTAGAGCATCTGCAGTGGAGTACAGAAAGCCTCAGTAACACGAGGGTAGGCAGCAGCGTCCAAGAAATTTCCTTATAAAGCATTGCTATGGCTGCGAGGCGCTGCCAACAGGAGTGGCCCGCGCTGCCAGTAATTTCTCTCCTTCTCCTTTCCCTGTTGCAATTCCCTGCTCCTGCCAGCGCCACGCCTGCTGCCCGGCGATCGATGCGGAGCGCGGGGTTGCTGAAAGTCACGCGAAGCGCAGGGGGCTCGCGGCTGCCTTTGGAGCAACTGCCTGCAGATGAGGAGAGGGCGATTCTGCAGAGGATCTGCGAAGGGGGCGCGCCGCCAAGCTTAATCCCGCTTCAGCCAGCCCCAGGAACAAAAGGAAAGGGTTTTCTTGGAGCGTGTCCTGAACAACACTTGCTGCCCCTTCTCATGGGTTTCAGGATGCAAAAAGCATGAGTCATGCAAACTGCCTTCACAAGCCTTTGCCTCTGCAAACCAGTTCTGCTCCTCTTCGTTTTGCTTCCCCTCTTCAAGGAGGGTGGCTAAACAAGTTAGCAGCCTGTTTTTGCAGGATGGTGGCTCGGCATCCAGCTATCTAAACTCTGTAGGAATTTTTTTTCCTTCCTCTGAACTACTGTGCTTGAACTATGTAGCACAAAAAGTGGTGCTGGGATGAAAGTTCATCGCAGGCTGCTCTGGATGGTGCCGCGATGGAGCTGGGGGGGCTAATCTGGGGACACCAGCTTTGGGAAGCTCAGACCTGCTGAGAACGACCAAATCTTCTCGTAACGGGAAGTATTTTGGGTTGTCCTCAAGAAGATCGGTCTCTTAAAAACAAAGCAGGTTAGCTCAGGATGCAGAAGCTCATTTTGCAGGCTGGTCCCCTCCAGGGCTCACCTGCCTGTGGCTGGAGGAGCTCGGCCCCTTGGAGGGGGCGGCTCTGGTGCAGGGTTGGGGGCTTCTGGCATGGGCTGGAGTAAAAGTTGTTCATCCTTTGTAGTAAAACCTTCGGTTCAGCAAAAATAGTTATTCAGTCTGCAAACTCATTATGCTGGCTTTTTAGATAAGCTGTAATTCAACCCTCCAGATTCTCCCGAGCGGTTGTGTGTTAGCTGGCTGCCTGCTGCTTGATAACGACGCACGTATCTTACAAAATATTTGGTGTTTTTTAATGGCTTGAAATTATCTCCAGACTTTTTTTGCAGGGTCATGTGAGATCTCGCAACAGGTGATCCGCAGAGGAGTAATAGTTAACTTTGCATTGTGCAAAGGCTTTCTGCCGGCTGGCTGCTGGTAGTTGTGCAAGCACAGTTAGAGCTTTATCAGCATCGACAAGAATCCTGTCTCCTTTGTGACAAATGCTGGTTTCTGTCTGCGTCGAGGTGCTTTGTTAAGATTTACAGAGGCCTCGCAGGAAAAGGAGGTCAGTTGCTTTCACAAGGTCACTCGGGAAAGCAGTGGCAGAGCTGCTGCAGGGACCCGCGCTGCAGCCTCCAGGTCTGGGGCTTCGCCTCCAGGCTCCTTCCTCCCAGCCCTGCAGCAGGGGGGGAGCTCGACTGGCTCAGAGATCCTCTTGTTTTGGGACACAACAGAGAAATGGATGTGACTGAGTGTCCGGAGCAGCCTTGGCTCAGGTGAATTTGTTCCCTGTCTCTGCTCAGCTTAAAACAAACCAAAAATCTCGCAAACGCTCAGGAAACTGCTCAGAGCCGAACTGCATTTGAAACGGGACAGGACCTGGAGTTCTCCACCTCTAATCTGAGCTCAGCGGGATGCTGAAAGCCTTTTCCTAGAGGCTCATCCAGTGCCACTTGACGACACCTGGCTCTTCAGGAGGTCCCCCTCACGTGTCCCGGCTGACAGCTGAGTTATCACGCCTTTCCCCCGGTCTGTAGGTTGTCGGCGATGACCCTTCTCTGCACCTCTTCCACGTAGGCACACAAACCACCTTTCCTGCCCTCCCATGCCCTTGAAACTCTCTTCTAAGAACTTAATTTCTGCAGCATGTGCAAAACTCCTCTACGTTTCTTAATCAGACACAATCATCAGCATGCAGATAGTTGGGGGGGGAAATCTGAGATTGTGGCAGTGTCTCTGTGTGACTTTTGTAGTATAACTGAGAGAATCCCAATTTAATACAGTACAAAAAAAAATAAAAATCTGCGGTAAGTGTCCCAGTTCTCCCTCTCCAGGCGGCCTCGTTCAGGTTTCAGTCTCCTAGGAGGCACTTTGAAGTGCTGTGATTTTTTGTAACCTGGTTTTCCCCGATTTCTGTTTTCCTGACACTTCTTAACAGTGTGGCGTTAAGTTTGTATCAGACTAAAATCTGGGGATCTGAACACACACACCTGTCAGTTTTCTGTGAACTGCAACTGATTACGAGTTTACAAATTTCTCTGTTCAGAGGAGATACGAGCACGATACTCTTAAACACTTTTGCTGCAGAGCTTCAGAGGAAGGGTTTGCCTATGGGATGTTGGGGTTCAGCAGAGTAATTTTGCTTTGTAAGACCCGCATCCAGCTACTACTCGGTACCTTCCGTGACAACCACTGATCAGCCCTTTTGCATTCTTCTCCCCGAACATATTTGCTCTTTAGGTCTCGTCTGAGCGCGCCCCGGGTTCCCTGCTGCTGGCTGCCCTGGGGCGGTTTCGCGCTGCACTGCTGTAGGCACATCGCCCTTCGTGCCCTGCCCCATGGCTGCCGCGTTCCTGCCCCTGTGGCGTCCTGTGCCCACGGGCCCCGAGCGCTGCCTGCAGCTGCAGGGGTCGGTGGCAGAGCTCGGGGAGGCTCGGAGCAGAAGGACGGGGCGCTTGGAGCACCGGGCACGCTGTGCCTGATGCTAGCACCGCTCGTCTCGTGCTCTTGGAGCTGGAGAATCAGTCCAAGGGCATCTCGCTGCTTGGCTGCATCCTGCAAAAAACAGAGGGGAGAACAAGGGTTCGGGTTCAGAGGTGCCCAAGACGACTGAGGGCTGCCTGCCCTCCTTGCACGTGTTGGCGCAGGCTGTGCGTGCGGTCCCATATTGCAGCCAGAAGCGATGGGGACGTACTGGAGAGGGGCACGACTGAAATGCTGCTGAAGCACAGCGAGCAACTGGCTGCAAGCTAGCCACCCACGTCGCATGGGATACACACAGTGTTATTCTGGGGAGGAGGAGGTTTTGTGTGTTTTTTTTTTTTTTTTTTTTTTCCCAAGGCTTGGTTCTTGCTGGTGGGATGTCTTCTTGTCCCGGCACTCTCAGAGCTGATGAGTCTCCCTTCCTTCGGTCTCCCTTCTTGGTATGAATGCTGCTATTGGTTCTTCAGACGAGTTTACACCTCGTTGTTTTCACTAGCTCTGGGGAAATGACCTCTCCTTTCCCACAGTCAGGTGCTGGCTTTCCCAGCTGCCGGCACGCACCAGCTTTCCAGCCCGTTGCTGTTTGAACGTCGCAGCTGGGAAATGCATTACTGGGTAAGAATGGCTCGAGCCCTGAACGCAGGGCTCCCAGGCCCAGCAAATGTGGTGTGAGGAGTCCGGTTTGGAGAGCTTGAACCTCAGAAAGTGCTCGTGGACTCGGAGACCCCAAAGGTGGTGGGATGGCAGGTGAGCCGACAGCTCGAGGCCACGGGGAGCGAACGGCCGCAGGAGGGGACGGGGATGTCTGCTCTGGGAGCAGCCGTGTGCCAAAAAAACCACCCAGGAGAGATGAAGTGGCCGAGGTCCAGCACTTACTACTGGGTGTGGAAGAGCCGTAGTGTGCTTGCAGGCTGTTCGCACAGCCGCGCTGTGTGAATCACCCTGCAGGGGGGTGCACGGCGCGGGGCTGGCTGTCCTCGGCACCCCAGCGCGCGGTCCTCTGCCCTTTGCGTTCCCACGACGCGAGGGGAGGGGGCGAAGACGTGGTGAACTGGGTGAGTTTCCTGTGGTTTGGTGACTCACTCGGTACTCAGTGGTGTTACTAATGCTTCTCCTGTGTCACCAGCTGGTCTGCCACCCGTGCCCCACAACCTGGCTGGACGGGCACGTGGCGGCACCCCCCTGCTGCCGCGGTGCTGCAGGGGGCACCCGAGCACCCTCTTTGTTCCCAGCTCTTGCTGCAGGCCCTGCCCGCTTCCTTTCCCAAAACTCAAAAGTCTGCAGCGTGCATTTCAGAGAAGAAAGCTGCGTTTCTGCCCTGAGATTTTTCTCTTGTAATGTTGAACTGCTTCCTTTTCCGACCTCCAGTAGCAGAACTCAAGAGGGTTGCAGGTGATGTGCGCCTCACCCCTTTCTCCCTAGCGTTAGCAGGGCTTGCTCCAGAGCCCCTCTTGCTCAGGGGCCGCAGCAATTTGGCTCTTTCACGCTCCTGCTCCTTCTTAATATTGCACTGAAATGAACAGAGGTAGAGACAGCATTGTTCTGAGTGTGGTTTGCCTTAAAGTACTTTACCTGGTAAATAAAATGGTCAGAGGGAGTAGCAAAGCATAAGGCTCAGTTAAAAATATTCCATTAAAAAATATTTTCAGCAGTGCCAGTACCTGAAATTCCTATCACTGAGCATCTCGGGTTTACAGAGACTTCCCCAAAGAGCCTACTGATTTTTATCAACTGTTAGCTTATGGATCCATGAGTCACAAAGGTCGGTCTGGTGGAAGGATTACCCACGTCCAGACGCCCGCAGTGCCCCTGCTGGCTGCTGCTCCTTGCTCCCAGGAGTGAGGTCGGTGCCTTGCTCCGCCGCTGCCCCGCGGGTGACACCGCAGCTCCCTTCTCCGCTGGCTGCTGCTCGCGTGGCCGGGGAGCCCTGGGCATCTGCAGCCACGAGTCTGTTCCCAGCAGCGGTTACTCTGGGAAGCGCAAGCAGAAAGGGATTAATGGCCAACAGGAATGCTATTTACGTGGCTCCAAGCAGAGCAAAAAAAAATTACTCAGAACTGCAACCGTCGCTGGAGCTGGGTTCAGCGCCAGGGCCGCCTGTACGGGTGGCTGACTCTGCCCGGCTTTGCATCAGCAGCAAACAGTCAACAGGCAGTTTAGTTTGATGGGGTTCCAGAAAGGGCCTGAGAAACGGCTTTTTGCTGGAGTTGTCCGCTGCTTTTACTTTTTATTGCTTCCCTGACGTGGAGCACCAGGCTCTGGGGTCCAAATGAGTGCACAGCGCGGGCGAAGCGCTGCAGTCCTGCCCAAACTGCAGAAAGGGGAATGTTGAGCAAGCAGCTTGATTCAAAAAAAATTGATGCTCGTGTTCTGCCTTCAAATCTGTTTGGCATTCAGGCTGTTTGTGTGGATGATCTCAGGTGGAAAGCCTGAGTTAGTTGCTCCTTAGGCAGATCTTTCCTCTCCTGCAGCGGATAGATGGATGTTCGCACTGTATGAACAATTCTGAGTAGCTTTTCAGAAACCTGTGCGGATCTGGCACGGGTGCTGCCTTAAACCGTCGAGACGTCTGCAGGTTGTTTCACAAGAAGCACGACTCTGGTGATCGGAAGGGCCCGTGCAAAGCGGCCCGTTGTTTAGTCTGCGCGCTGCGACATCTGCAAGTCGCATTTGGGCTTCAGGCTCCGTCCTGTGTTTTGGCACCTGCCTGAGGGTCGGCTGGAGTTAGACACAATAAAAAACTCGCTGCCGCCCGTGGGAACGAGGCGCCGCGTTCCCGTGAGCTGTCCCACGTGCATAAACCTTGTCCCTGTCGGCGCAGGGTGCTGAGCTGGGGTCCGCAGGGTGCATCCAGCCCATCCCATCCCGTTGGGCTGCTCGCCTTCCCGTGAGAAGCGGTTCAGGAGGGCGCTTGTCGGGGCGGGTGAGAGGTGGCCAGCAACACCTCGGCTGTTTGTTTCTTGTAATGAGTTTCCCACATTGTTAGGAAGGTCGTAAATTATGTGGGGAGCTCGGTTTTGCATGGTCAAGGAGTATCTGGTATTTTAAAGAGGCTTGTGGTGTTGCCAGAACATGCAAAAGCGTTTGGGTGTTGCTGCGAGTTCAGCAGGCACGGGGACCCTTCGTCTTTGCAAAAGAAGTCGTTGGGTTTGATGTGTTATTAAAGAAAATGTATAATGAGCTTGCTATTCAGTGCTCACTTCTGACACTTCCGTAGATCTTAGCTCTGAATGCTACTGCAAGTATCTGATTTAAAGGCTTTTTCTAACATTTGTTGTGTTGTTTGTTGTTTTTTTTGTGCATCGTCCTAAAGAGGTGATGGTGGTGGTGGGACCCAGAAACATCCCAGCAAAACTCGAATTCTCAAAGCTGTTGTGCAGGAAGGGGAATCCTGTACAAGCAGGCGCGGGAATAACACCGAGCTTGAGGTGGAGGAAGGTAACCGAAAGGCTTCTGTGCACAACCGAGTCTTGGACCAAAGATCAGCTGCCAAGCAAGGCCAAAGCAGCTGACACACTTAGCATCTACACTAATTGTTCAGTATTTATGCACAGGAAAGTGCATGGTATTTTAGCACAGGAAAATAGGAAAACGACGGGGCTGCTTGCGGTGGGACTGTGCCGTACAACCTGCTGTGTGACTCCCACGTGCCGCAGTCCTGGTTTTGCCTCTTTTGAAACGTGACGAAGATGCAACTCCAGTGCTTTTAATTAAGAGCCGTTTACGTTCATCAATACAGGCTGCAAATGGCTGGAGGGCAGACACAAGCTGTCTTCCACGTAGGAAGCGAGTCCCCCGGATTACCTTTTGTCCCTACAAGCCGAAGTTGCAGCACAGGGAGGGCTGAGCACGGCCTGTGCTGACGGTGAGTTTATTCTGCTCAAGTTCACGGACGTGCTTGGCCTGTCCCACCTTGCTCGGGCCGTGCCTGGCCCGGGGAGATGACCGGCGTGCTCCTGGTGCAGAATCGAGTTGATTCCTATTAGAGGAAGCTGTCACAACGCTACGCGCCGGTGACCACCAGAGGTTGCGTTGTTCCACCCAGGTTTCCGTTTGTCAGGCAGCAGCAGCTCAGTGGCAGTGTTGGGTCTGCCTGCAGGAGATAACACACGGCATTTCTCCTGCTGGTGCCGTGAGCCCAGGTGTGCTTAGTCGCTTGCTAACGCACCTGAGCTGAAATAGTCAGGCGCTGTGCTTCTTCCTTGTACTCGGTGAAGATGCCAAAACTGAAGCTCTGGTTTGCAGGCGTTTAGCAGAGCACAGATCTGTGATGTCTTACAAATATCTCTTCTGAAAGAGCAGCGCAAGTTACCTACAGGTACTTTGAGGCATGGCAGAAGAGGTGACCTCGAGGTATACCCGGTCTGTGCTTTGCTTGCATGCCCCACGAGCTGCCTAAACATCCATAATGTCATCCATCTCCCCCCTCGGAGAGCTCCCCATCGTGCATACCAATACCTGCAGTTGGACGGGGCTGCTGTCGGTCAGGGTAAGACGTTCCTGAACGCTTGCCCCAGTCCTGGCTGGCGGGAGTGCAGGAAGCAGCACCGAGCCGGTCGGATTCAGTCTCTGATAAAACATTTGGCGCTTCCTGAAACACAGCAGCCTCCTCCGGAGCGACACTGGAATAAATCTGTACAGCAAGGTGTTTCCATCCTCTTGTTTGAGATTTAAATCAGGTGTGGAGTAGTGTTTTTACGTCTGTTTTATCCGTCATTCCCATTCCAGTACAGCCAGATCTTAAAAATTAATCATGTTATGTCTGACGGTTAGGCTTTTAATACCTTTTACATTGGTCATTGCGGGGGTTCGCTGTACAGAACCCAAGGCCGCTTGCTTTTCTGGCTGTAAGATGACTTCTGGACAGGGCACAGCCGTGCCCGTTACCTGCATGTTCCTGGCATTGCCCTTTCGAACACGCCGAGTCCTGTTCTGTCTGCGGCAGCACGGCGTGCCCGCTGCACCTCGCGGTGCCTGCAGCTGGCGGCTCCCTCTCCTGCTGGCCGCTGTCCAGGATGAGCAGCTCGGTGTGATGGATCCTTTGGCCGAGGCAGCCTGAGCACCACGGAGGCTGGTTGGTATTACCGCCCTTAATTTTAACCGTTTTTGTTGGAAACTCCTCCAGTCCTTCATTTAGTCGCACGCCTTCACGTTTGCAAACGGCGCGCTTAACCAGAATCGGGAATATTAAAAAAAAAAAGGAAATTAAGGGAATCAAGAATACAAAAAAACAAGAAAGAACTTGTGATTTTTAGGTTGTGGCCTTTGTATACGTGGTGGTGCCCCGACTGCAGGTTGTGCAGAAGCGGCTGGTGTGGCGCGGGCTGGAGCAAGGAGCAGCTGCGGAGCTGCCGGAGGCGGCCTCGCGCTGCCGCTGGGTCGCCAGCAGCCGGGCTGTCCGCTGCCTGCAGCCTGGGTCGCTGCTGCTTCTGGTTTCTGTGGGCACTAGGGGAGGGCTGCTCTTCCAGATGTGCCTGAAGGGAGCATTAAAACCTGCCAAGGGTCGTGGTGGGACGGTAACAGCGTGGGTTTATCAGCGCTGGAGCTGATGGCTCTTTAATCGGGCGGTTTTGTTTCGCGGGGGCTATTTACGTGCACTTGAGTGTTTCCTTCCATCCCGTTTGTTACCATAAACTGATTGCAAACCAGCCTGAGAGCTCCTGCAGCGGGTGCTGTTGCACGGAAGCTCGGATCCCTTTCTGAGCCCACCGAGCTCCAGCTTGGCAGGCAAGGCCAGACCTCGGGTGCTCCGTTACGACCACCCCGTGCAAATATTCATCCCTCCACTTGCTGCATAAAAGCCTTGCTGCTCGGGGAGATTATACATCACAAAAAAACCCCAGCCTATGCGAGATTGCTGTACGTTACACGTCTCCTTTTTCCTCGTTAAGGTGTCTGTTGGGACAGATCGCAGCACACACCGCGGGGACGGGCGCTGGTAGCTCCCTGCGCAAGGTGCACCGCGGCGGCTGGCCCTCGGGGAGGCTCGTGCTTCCCGGCAGGAGCCGAGGAGTTAACGCGGACTGTCCCCGTCCCCCCGCAGGGCTGTTTATGCGAAGCCTAAAGCCAGTGACATTTACCAGGCACTTACTGGCAAAGTTGATGGGGAGTCAGTGGCCGGGGGAATTATTTTTTTAGCTGTCTTTGTTCTGCAGGCTTGCTAACATCCCCAAACGGGTGCTGTTATCAGCAGCATCTGCGGTGCACTGACTCATGTGCTCTTTGAGCGAGGATGACAAACGGGGAGCGGAGACAAACATCTCCCCGGGACGGCGTGCAGGGGGAAGGAGGGGCCGGTCGCCTCGGAAGGCGTTTCTAGCGATGTCCTCACGCGGGGAACTTTGGCCTTTTGCTTCCCAAGAAATCTAATCTGGGTTTCTTTGGAAGCGGAGGGGGGCCACGAGGGTTGGGAACCTCCGCGGATTTGCAGTTCCCCCGAGCTGGAGAAGTGCCGTGCGCCCAACACGCTTCCGATGCCTCGGTTTGGAGGCTCGAGGCGTCTCCGCGTGCTGGCGGCACCGCGGCGGGTGGTGGTGGTTGTTTGCTGATGTCCTGCGCATGCCTGGCATCGCAGCACGGAGTCCTGGAGCTCGTTACGGCAGGGGCCTGGCATCTCGCTGCAGCCCGGCCAAGGTACTGCGTGTCCCCTGGCACCCCGGCGCTGGGGACAGCCCGTATGGACAGCTGCAGGAGCTCTGTCACACTCCTTCCTTTGGCTAATAATAGCTAGGAAATGTTTATCGTGCCGTACGCTGGGTTTTAACCTCATAGATCAGGGGAAATTTCGGTGGTGCTCTGGTCCTGTGCAAGGTGTAGCTGTTTAACAGCAAAGCATCGCCTTCGGAGCGAGCGCTCGCCTTGCCCGCAGGTGGGATTTGCTGTTCTTGAGCTCGGTGGAGCTTAAATTGCAGGAAGGAGAGCAGGGGGCAGGCAGGGGGGTTTCCACACGAACCCCTGCTCTGTTGTAGAGCTCGGGGTGCCCGAAACTCGCCCGTGTGGCCGGGGAGGTAAAGCCCCGGCAGCGCTCCGCAGCGCGCTTCTGAGAAGGTGAAACCCGAATTCCGGAGTTTGTTGGGAGGGGATCGCCTGCAGTCATCCTTTTCAGGAATAGGTGGTGTGAAATTCCGCTGCCTGGTTTCCCTTTGAAGTTCCTCATCATTTTCCGTAGAACACAGCCATTTTCTTTTAATTTCTGCTACAAAAAGTGCTTTTTTATTATCCTTGAAGAGACCGCTAACTGAAATTGAAGTCCTGGCTTCAAGAAATTGTACAACTTTGATCACTGAACTTAAAAGCTAGGAAGGGGATGGGATTAGTGCTATGACTTGTGCAGATAAATATTTGTGAGTATGTGGGACTCGAACAGAAATTACAGGGCGCGTAAACACGTGTCCTTTGATCAGCTCTCCAGCTCGTTAGCCTGTTGAATTTATCGTCTTGTCTGAGGATTCAAGGCAGAAGGGGTTCAAGGGCTATGAAACAGCCACAAATCTCTTCCCCTTTCTGCGGACGGTGTTTTTTTCCTGCGGTATTTTGATTATAAACACAGCAGGACGGTTTGGGAACCTGCTGAGCTGCTCGAGAGCTCCTCTGGTCTCACCCCGGCCGTGACTTCAGTCACCCCGGAGGTCTGAGATGCCGTGGGCCGTGCCCCCGGTGTTCTTCATTTGGGTCTCATCCACGAGGTTTTTGCTCCAGCTGGCAGTGGGAGGCACCTGGTGTCCCGCCCCGAGCAGCAGCGACTGGTTGGCAATGCATCCCGTAGCAGCAATAATGCAAAAATTCTGTAAGACTTCAGGAAACCCGCTACGAGCGTGCCTTCCCCGTTCCTGATGCCGCCGGCTCCTTTAGAGTGCCAGTCCGTGGAGCATTCCTCTTCTGCTTCCCGATTTCTCTTGCCTCAAACAGCCCCTGGAAAGCTCCAGGCGTTGAACAGACCCGTTTTAAAGAGGCTCCTAACATGGTAGCGGGCGCTGGGAAGGGAAGGTTCTGTCTTGCTCTCGCCATCTGCCTAGCGGCACGCTCCAGATGATGCAACGTGCCGTATGCCGGATCAAAATAACCCCTTTTTATTTTTAACAAGCTGCGTTTAAGACACACTGGCAGAATATTCCGCCAACCCCTAATTTTGGGGCTGACCTTACTTGATTCCTCGAGGCACGCTGCCGCAGCGCGTCCTTCGGTGCCGGTGCTGGCGCTAACGATTTTCAGCCTCCTACTGTGACATTTCGGAAAAGGAGACGGCTCCGCCGTGCTGCTCGGAGCGGGGCTGGCTCGCGCTGATTCACTGGGCACCGGCAGCCTTCGGCTTCGAAGGGGGTGTGCGTGCGGGCGGGCGCTCTCGCAAGGCTCGGCCGCGATGTGCGGGGCAAACGGCGCCGGAGACAGCGATGCCAAATAGCGTCGGGCGCCGGAGCTCCCCAAATTGAGGCGGGCGCATCGGCGTGCCGCGCATCCTTGTGTCCCCTGCGAGCTGCGCTCAGGTCACCGGAGCACGGGCTGTTCTTTTTCTCATTAATTGCCGGTTGTATTTTGCTTCCCTCCCATGTGGGTGGCAGCGTGAGATGCGTCACGGCTCTCCGAGTGGGTTAATGAGTTTTCTCTTGCTTTCTTCTTCGTCTCCTTGCTCTCCCTATTGTCTTGCGCTTGCTGCCTTTGTTCTGCCGTGCCCGGGTCGGAAACGCTGCGGCTGGGCTGGGTTTTAAGGTACTTGAGCCAGAGGCGTGCCGCCTGTTACCCTGGTGGTCTTCAGGTGTCTCTGGCCTGCCCCAAACTGACCTTGTTTTTTTCATTTTCGGCTCAGGAGCCCGCATGCGGATCAAAAAGCTGCGTGGAGGGGAGAAGCCAGCAAGAAAGCTGGGAGGAGAGGGAGATCTGAAAGCTGCCTGGGCTCAAGCCGATACTTAAAGTCAGGCTTTTCTAGCTGAATGCTCGCTTGTCCAGGAATTTGTTTGTTTTTTTCCTCTTTCTGCTCTGGTTGCAAAACCCCACTTTCCTTCTCGTACAGCTCTGAGGGATTTCCAGGGCTCGCTTTGTCCTTCAGTGAAACGCAGCGCCTTCATCTCGTGGGGATGGATGACTGAGGTCAGCACAGATGTCATCAGCGCTGGTTCCTGCAGTTCCTCGTTAGGGGAACCCTTCCTGCTGTAACAAATAAACCCCAACCACTTTCCTTTGCATCAGCACAGCCATCGCCCCGGCGCGCCAGCCGAATTTGCGCCGCCTGCGGTGGTGCTGAGTTCCCTTTCTGGTGGTCCGGTCACTCCCCTCGTGGCATCCCGGTGCTCTGGTGGGACCGATGCACTTGGTGCTGCCTCTCCTCACCAATTCCCCCCCGCAGGATTTAGGATTACCTCGTTTAACACCTGCCGCCGGGCTGCTCTGCGTGCGGCGTCTGCAGCATCCCGAGGTGCTCAGAGGCGGGGATGAGCGCACACTGTATTTATTTGTGTTTCCAGCCCTGGGTGACTAATTCACCTGGGTTCTCACCCTCGTGCTCGGCAGTTGCTTTTGCTTTTTCCTCTCCGAGCGTTTCCTACTGTTACACAACGGGCCGGAGCAGCCTTCCCTCCAGCCCGGTTACCCGCGCTGACTTGCGGGTCAGAGTTCAGTTGCTAAACTGGGTCACGGCTCCTCCTCTTCCCCACGCCGTTTATGAAACATCCTCCTGCCTTTGCTGTTGCCGAGCTCACACAGCCAGCTCGTGCTCTGTCAGGAAGATAATCCGTGGAAGGCGCTTTGCTGAGTAACACCAGGATTTCACCAAAAGTTGCGCCCTCACGAACAATCCTGCTGTTGTCTGGTAAAAGCCCCGCGTAAGCAGAATTCTTACAAAACGAATAAGTGGGGGATAAAATGAACTTTCTCCTCTTTCAGCTCTCCCCCCCTGTTTTTACCTTTATTCTTCGTAACTGGAAACCCCGGGATGAACCTGGGGGCAGCGCGGGCTCTGCCTTCCCCGTGGGACCGCGTCCGTGCCGAGCCATACGCCTGCCCCTTGCTGCCTCCCCTTGCGCCCCGGCTCCAGCAGCCTTTACGGGGCCTTTGGCAATTCCCAGAATACAAAATTCGTAGCAGAGGGCAAGGAAATACCTTGCAGTAGGTAGAACAAATCTCCATTAAAACTATTTCATCTTTTTAAAGGAGTTTTTTAAAGCCCCTCATGGACCTATTGCGCTCCGTGGGATTTGTGCTTCTTTTCGGTCAACCTGGGCGATGCTGCAGGCGGTGGGGGCGATTCTTTTCTTGCTCCTTTCACACCAAAAACCTGCTGGGGAGGAGAAGCTGCGTGGGCTGGGATGTTCCCAGGACAGGGCTACGCTCCAGGCTGGATCCTGGCACACGAGGAGGAGGAAGAGGAGGAGGAGGAGGATGCTCGTGTGGCCAGGGGAGGAGGAGAGCACGGTGCCAGGGACTCTCCTGCTGCTTCCTCGTGGGCTTTTTTTAGCAGCAGTAGTGACTGTGATACCAAAGCAGCCATCAGCCGCCCCGGCAAACCTAAACACGCATTCCTCCCGAGATACTAAATCCTG
Source organism: Cygnus atratus (assembly GCF_013377495.2). Lineage (NCBI taxonomy): Eukaryota > Metazoa > Chordata > Aves > Anseriformes > Anatidae > Cygnus > Cygnus atratus. The sequence continues at coordinate 1,030,467 of NC_066387.1, forward strand.
ACTTTCTGCCTGTTATTTTTAGCCTAGGAGACTCCAGGTAGCTGCAGCACTCTCTGATTAACGTTGGTGTGAAAGAGAAACTTTGAGCGAGTAGCAGCGAGGCTCCCGTGCAGCACGAGGACTTTCACTTTGTAAAGTAAGCCCTACCCTGGGTACTTGGACTTCTGCTGCCTGCCCCAGCCAGGGCCGAGCTTCAGGTTTCCTAATTCCTGCCTTTTGCCATGGGAGCCCTTGGGGAGCGCAGCGTGCAGTGCTGCCCGTGCTGGAACAGGAGCTGGGGGGTCCGCACGGCTTTCTCTTGGCCGCTCTGAGCTGAACCCGGGGCAAAATGAAGCCCTCAGTGATAAGATCAGCCTCTGGTGCTGTGTGCCAGCAGGCCGAGGTGGGCTTCCACTGCACAAGGTGTCGGAAAGCCGACTGCCCCAAGCCACGTCCTGTTGCATAGACTTACAAACTACTCAGAAAAGTGCAGAAATCAAATTGGAGAAGTGATTTTTTCGGTTGAAAGAGCCACAGTGCAACAAGTTTCAGCTCTGCGTCTGTTTGAACCCACCTTGCTTCATGTCAGCGTGAACGGGTTAAGTGGTGGCAGTGAGGTCCAGTTTTCAGCTCCGTGGAATTTGAGGAATCGACAATTAGCTCTCTTAGCAAAACAGGGCTGCTAGAAACTGCACTTCTTGCTCAGTTAAGACCTGCCTCTTTCATACGTCTAAATTAAGTCCTGCAGACAGGCAGGAGCCAGCTGCAAAACCAGCCTGTAACGTGTGCTTAATGCTCCTGGATTAAAAGGGAGTTGCACGCGCGTCTCGCCTTGCAGCACAACCAGAGTGCTGTGTGCCAGCGAGAGCGAAGGAGCCGCAGCCTCGGGACCACCTCGACCTAAAGGGGCTCGGGGCTGGGACACGGCTGCGCAGACGGCATCGCCTCTACGCGCCCCCTGCTCAGCACCAGCCTTCCTCCTCCTGCTGCATCCCCAGCTCCGGGGTCCCCCCGTGCCACCGGGGCCGTGCCGAGTCCCCTCCTCGCTGCGTGCGTGGGCAGGGCGCTGCGGTGCGGAGCGGTGCTGTGCGGTGTGGTGTGGTGGGAGGCTTCCCCGACCCGCGGTGATGCAGCCCGCTGACGTACTTTCTCCTGCATCAAAGTGACGGCTGCCTCGCCGAGCCCGGCTCGTCGTCGTGGGTTTTTTTTTTTTCTTTTTTTTTTTTCTGTTTAATATTAAAGTACAAAGCTGTGTCAAAACCACATGCTTTTTCGCTCTTTGAAGTGGTGCTGGCTAACTGCCTGAAAAACATTCTCCAGTGGTGGTGGAAAAAATCCCATTACGCTTTACAAATATTTTTGTTTTATTTCGTCCCTTTCTTTCAGAGGCTCGACAATAGTCCTCCGGGGGCTCGGTCTCGTGTCGCTGGCAGAGGTGACCCGGCCCCACGGCCGCCTGCCCTCGGCGCTGCAAACAGGACTTGCAGCGAAATTTTAAAGAAGTAAAACTTGCATTTGGGTGCCTGTTTTTGAGCATTTCTTTATACATTGTAGGGTGTATTTTCCTCCTCTTCGGTGCCCAGCTCTCGGCACGCTGAGAGTTGAAGGTAGCCTGGGCTTTAACACACGCTCGGGGGCTGAAGTCCAGAGGTCTTCAAGCAGCTTGAGCATGTTACTGCTAACGTTAAATTACGGGGTTTAGACGAAAAATATAATGAAGTGAGTGGGGTTGGTTTGTCAAAGTTAACGTGAAGTTCCTGGGCAAGGAAAACTGGGCTGAACTTTACAGGGATGGGAGAGCAAGAAGGGGAACAGGATGAGCTGGGGAGGCTGGCAGGGCGTTACGCTGATGGCGTGCAGGCAGGACCTGCAACTCGAAGAACCGCGCTGCAACGCCTTCCTCGCGCTGCTGAGCGACGAGGTTAATTAGCCAGGGGCTAGCGGCGAGCTCGTTTGCCTTTGTGCATTGCAACGCCAGGCGTGCACGCCCAGGGAGGCTTTTCTGTGATCTCTGTCCAGGCTTGGCCCCTGACGGGGGATCTCAGGGGCACGAGGGGTCTGCTGCAGCACACCTGGGCAGGCGGCCCGTCTTTTAAAACAGCGGGGAGATGCTGCTCTGACAAGTGCAATTAGCATGAAAGTGTAGGAATGCAGGTGGCGATGTACAGGCACACAGCTAGGCTGGCTTCTGAGTCATTTTAAAGGTTACGGGACCTTTCTGCCAACCCAAAGGTCAATAAAAGCCTTCCCACAATACCCGAAATGCCAGCGGTCCTCACTGCCAGGCGTTGCTGCTCGGTTTGGGGTTAGCGCCCAGGAAGCAGCAGCGTGCCCGGGGGCCAGGCTTTAAATGCATCAAAATTCGTTGCCTGGCTCTGCGCTGCTTTTTGGAAGTTAGGTCTCAGCACGGACTCGGGGTTTGTTAGGTGTGTGGGGTCACGGTGGTACAGGAGGGCTTTGCAGCTGAGTGCAAGGAGCCGAATCCCATAAGCTGTCCGTGGTTAAAGCCCGAGCGTGCGGCCGCTGTGCTGCAGCCGAGGAGTGGCGCGGTGTTTGACAAGCAGTGCCAGCGTGGTCGTTCATCTATTTGTGTAAATGGCCTAGAAAACGGGTAAAATTCCACTAATCCCTCTGTAAGTGAGCTTATCGGGGGATCCGAGTTTCCTGTTGCCTCTCCCCTGCTGCTCGATGCAATAAAAGGGCCGGCCGGAAAATCCCGGTGGTTCCTCTGTTGGGGTCCGTCACTTGTTCCACGCTGGCTAACCTGCCTCTGCAGAGGTTATGGTTTTCCAGTTTTTCCTCTGGCTTTTGGCTCTGTTTTGGGTATTTGGAGCTGGAGCTTATAAACAGAGCCTTTTAAGATACGTGGGTGTGATATAAACTATAGGGACATCGGGGAACGTGCTGGGGTGTGCGACGGGCAGGGTGCTGGTGAGCAGAGATGTGTGTAATGCCTACTTTACGTGAAAAGTAAAGTTGAGCCCTGCCTCGAGTCTCTGATCAACGTACAACGCTGGTCGTACTCGCTGTTGTGGCTAAAAAAGGGAGAAAGAACGAAAGAAGCTAAATGTGTTTTTATCAACCGTGGCGGGGGATCCCTGCCACAGCGGCTTGCCCTGGGAATGCTGCCGATGTGAAAAATGCCGCGTCCTGCAGGAAAGGATAAAGGATGGATCCTTCCTGCCCCGGCCTCGTCTCCTCGTTGTGCCGTGGGCACGGGGCTGCTGGTGGTCCAGGTGGAGCTCCCCTGTGCTGGGAGCCTGCAGCGCAGGCAGAGCACCTGGTGTAGGGACTGGCTTTGACAAGTTATTGACAAAATTCTCAGCGTCCTGCATTTTCCTGGTTGGGTAGCAGAAGGAAATACCTGTGCTTTGTGATACCGTGAGGTTCCAGGTCCCGCAAGCCGTGGCTCTGTGTTTCCTTCCAGCCCCGTGCCCGAGCAGGCGCCGACTTTTCCAGGTGCTGGTGTTTGTGCCGACGGCGCGGAGGAAAAAGCTTTCGCCTTCGTCTCTCTTTCGGTTTCGGGTTAGCAGCCAGGCTCATCGCTAACTTTTCTCTTTGTATGGCAGGTTAGATCACAGTTCAGAAATGGGAAGTAAAAAGTGCAGAACTGTGCTCCCGGACCAGCGGGGGAATAAAACCCAGAGGCAGAAGTGCCACCGGCTGTCTGCCCCCAGGCCTCGGGGGTGCAGGCGAGCGCACGCCGGGGATGCTCGGGGCAGGGCAGGGCCTGCAGAAGGCTGGCACCTGTGCCCAGCGCTGTAAATTCAGAGGAATTTGAAAGTTCTGCGTGTACGCGTGTTTTCTGATCCGTAGTAGATGATGTTCTAAATATAAGCCCGGGCCCTGTGAGAGCAGTCAGCAGGCCAGAGGCTGCCCGCTACCTGGAGGCAGCTCGCTCACGTGCCTTCTGGTAGAGCCCTCTCGCACAATTTGCAAGTTCCTTTTTTAGCCTCTCTGTTTTATTTCCAGCCCGAGCCTTTCAAGGGCAGTTCCCAGCGCCGAGTCCTTAGCTCAGCCCTGAACTGCTGCCAGGCCAACGTGACTTCTCTTCCTGTAAGAGGCACAAAAGAAAACGACCTTCTGCTTCCTCTCCCCGTCTGCCCGACAGATTCCAGGGCCCGATGTAGGAGTTGCTCCTTGTTGCAAATCCTCACATGACGGTGCAGTCATCGGCATTACCAAAAGACCCAGGCTTGCATAAAAACAGCCACACAGACGCTGCAGTCACATGGAGATACTGGCCTTTTCTTCCAGCCTAATTATTCGGTGGCTGAAACAAGTGCAACGTAGTCATCGAGCTGCTGGGGCTGTATCTCATCTGCAGCTGGAAGCGAGCCCCTGCGTTTTCGCTTGCATGCAGCTGACTCGGTGGAGGTCGAGGGAGGGGAGCCAGCAGCTCTGCTGGGCCTTTGTGAGTCTCTGCTAGGCACCGTCTTGCCCTCTGTCGCCGCATCGGCGATGAAAACAAGATGAGAAAGCTGGGAGGAGAAAGTCACAAGACTGCTCCCGTAGCGGGGCGTTTTGTGGACGTGGGGAGAAAACATTAGTGTTTACCTCATGTGATGTGTCTGCTGCGAAAGGTCGTCGCCTTTGTAGTGAAATTACGAGGCGCTGTCCCCGAGATGCAGACGGCTGCCTCTGTGCCGTCGCTGGCCGTGAGCCGGCGTCCCCGAGCCGTTCAGCTCACGAGTGTCAGAGCAGCCCGTGCGGCTGCGGGATGGGATGCCGGGAGCTGCTCCTTCCTCCCGGGGCGTGTGGTTAGGAACAGGAGCGTTCGCTTCACGGCCGGCTGCCATCCGGGATTTTTCAGCAGCACCGGTGTGGGATCACGGCTCTGAGTCCTCACTTTGGGTTTCTCAGCCTTCGTTAGCAATAGGCTGCTAATTATGCAGGGAGGGGGATCTTGCCTTTGCGTTAGCAGAAAAACGCCCGCATTTAGCCGTGTGCTGCCCGGTGCTGCACGCACCAGGCGTGGTCAGCGCCAACCCCTGAGCGCTGAGGGTGCTGGACTCGGACCGATGCTGAGCTGTGGGGCACCGCTGGGTCCATGGGGGCTGGAGCAGCGGGGGCTCAGCTCCTCCACACGTGCCCCTGGGATGCGCCCAGGGTCCCAGCAATTGCCAGGTCACAGACATCGCTTAATTCTGTCCTGAATGCCTTTTCTCCTTGCCCGTGGCTGCAGGTAGCTCTCTGTCCGTGCGTGGGATGTTAACGCGAGCAGGGATCGTGTTTGCTTCGAGTCAAGGTCACTGCAGGATCCTCAGGAGTCAGGGCAGTGGCGAGGGCTCTTTTCTCGCCGCTTGAGGTCTGCACTCGCTGTCTGGACACATTGCCCGTGGCTGTCAAGTCGACGCGTTACTTAATCTCTGTTGCAATATCGACGTTTCTTTAGCAACTCCCTGTCTAGGCGCTGTTTTTCAGGGCACGGTCGCCTTGATTCATTGATGGCACCATTATGTCTAGAGTCTTGTAGGCTCTGTCCCTTGAAGTCCCTGTTGCTCCACTCCAGCACTGTTTACAGGCAGCTCTGCAGCTTTCGGTGACTCCGCGGAGAAGCAGCGCGCGCCCAGTTCGTCCTTGAATTACACGTGGGTTGGCATCAGATTTCCTCGCTGAGTCAAGATGCAACTGCTACGACCTGAATTCACGAGCTTAAAGCTCCGCGGTGCTTGTTCTGCTGCTCACACCATCACCCCAAGAGAATTTGCAATGAGTAACCTCGCCCGCAGCCTTGCAGGCCGGTCGCGATGGAAGCGGAGCGCCTTTGCAAAGCTCACAGCAGAAAAACTTCGCTTGGCCGTCGAGCAAGCAGGCGTGACCCAGATGTGACCAGAGCAGATGCACGGAGTAGAGAGGTGCTGTTTTCTTGCGGCTATTCCTTGGCAATGATTGCGTTGCAAAGCAAAGGAAAATATTTTTGTGAGCAGCTCACGCTGAAGATCTCATCTGGGAACCTGGAAAACCAGCTCTGCTGTGTTCTGACCGGACTGAAGCAAGGGCCGGCCAGACGTGTTCCAAGCTCTGCTAGCTGAAATGTGCTAAAATTCTGCAAAGAAATGTTCTTTAAAGACCTCTAGGGGATTGTTATCTGTCTACTGTGCGATACCTAGCTGGTGGAGCAGCCAGGAATTGAGCACGAAGCGTGCAGCTTTGTTTTAATCAGTTGGTAGTTGACTCCTCGCTCCCCAGTTCCCAGTATTATCATTTAGACTGTTCCTATCTTCACTTCAGAAGAGCTTTTTTCCTAGCCAGGAGGTGAAGATACCACCGTGGTTTGAAACGGGGCAGGCTGAAAACAAAAAAGCAAAACAGAAAAGCAAAACAAAAAAGCAAAACAAAAAAGCAACGCTTTGTGCAGCAGTGGCTGTGCAATCCCCTGGCCCTTAGGGCCAACCTCTTCGTCACTGCCGATGGTGGCGGAGGCCGTCAGCAGGAGCAAAGCACTGAGGACACTCTGCTTTTGATAATGTGGCTTCAGAAATGCTTTCTGGACGTATGAAGTGTAGAGCAGTGTTCTGACAGCTGAAAATACCTCGTGATTTATATGCTTTCTTTGGAAGCTGGCTTGGATGTGCTGTAGCCAGCTCTCTATCAGCCCTCTTAAATTGCACAAAAGAGGCTAAAATGCTTTTGGCTCCCATTTTCTAGGAGGTTTTTTTTGTCTCTACTACACCAAGGCTCATCAGCGAGCTCGTCAGCACTTTTCTTGTTTGCTCAGCATCAGCTGGATGCTGCTTCCCAGTAGTGCGAGCCTTGTCTAGAGAACATTCGTACGAAGAGCACCGCTTATCTCCCCGCGCCTGAACAGAAGGCAGATCGTTTTTAAGTAAATATTTTTGTCGTAAGCTCAGGGGTTTGTTTTTCCCGAGCTTGATGGCTGCGAGTTCACCCCTTGTGCAGACCCGGGCATGAAGCTGAGACCCATGCAGGCAAACCCCCGGCGGGCAGCGCGTCTCCTGTAGGTGCTGTCTCCCGTTGCAGTATCGCTACTGCTGATCTCCCGGGGGATGAATCCCCAGAGCCATGTGCAGCACGCGCGCTGCTGCTCCTGGCTTTGATCTTTGGCGTTGCAGAAAGCGAGCTGAAGGGGGAGACGTCACCCCGGACTGCTCGGCCTCAGCGCAGGCAGAAGTCTGCGAGGGAGGAAATCAGCCTCGAGTCCCGCTCCGAAGGCCAGATGAGTGAGAGTGACGCCGGAGCAGATGGCCCACGCGTCTCTGAGCAGGATACCTCGTCCTCGAGCATCGAGTGACCTCAGCCGAGCCTGCGGATGAGCAGTCCCCGCGGTGACACGAGGGCTGAGTGCGGCGGCTCCGAACCGCGCTGCCCGCGGAAGGTCTGCAAAAGTCATAAAAGGTTAAATTACAGCGAGCGCTGCTCCCGGGCTTATTCATACGTGTGTGGGACCAGACGTCTGCCCTGCGCCTGCCTCCTCCCTGCTGACGGCGGCGTGAGCGCGGCGCCGTGCCGGAGGAGCGGGGGGAAATGCCCCCGTCCCCGCACGAGGCATCGCGCCGCTCCGGGGGGCTGCGAGCGGTGTCACCGCGGCCTGCTCAACAATGAGCCCAGGTTTGCTTTACCCGGGGCTGGCAGGCTATTTTTGGCTGCCTCGACACGCTGTTTGAATGCCCTATGTGTAATAGCTGCAGTCAGTGCAGTGAACAAGCCCTGCTTCTTTTTCCATAGCATTAAAAAAAAAAAAAAAAAAAAAAAAAAAGGTAGCTTAGGGGCACATTGTGCTGGGAAGGCTCCTAACGGCTCCCTTACCCCGATTATTTACCAGTTCCCTATCTTCTCAAGCAGCATTGAGCAAGCTGAGCCTGGCCATACAATGAGCATATTGTAGCCTGTGGTTCTGATGTAATTCCCACCAAACACTCTTTCCACAATGAAAACTTTTAAGTTGCTTGAAACCAACCTCCTTGCCCTTTCCATCCCGGCGTGCAGAGCTGTGTGAAGTCCCAACAAACACGCTCTGCCGGGCTCGCTAACGGCTCGCCGCGCTCCGCAAAGCTCCCACTACCCTCTCGTCGACAGAGGCTAAAATAAGCACAGTGCTCCAAGGAAGGGTATTCCTCAGCGTTTGCCCTGAATTCTTATTTTAGGGCTTTCTTGTAATCTTGCTTCAACTCCGTGCGGCTGACACGGGATCCTATTTCGGGGAGAAGCAAAATAAGTTGGAGATAAGGAGAAGCAAGGGGGTGGCTGGGGCTTCACCCCAAGGCTCCTGGGGGCAGGGGAGTACGTGAGGTGCTGCCGCCTCTCCCGGAGTCTCGGGAAGGAGACTTGCAGTGATAAGGGAGGTTTTATAGGTCTGGGAATTTTGTCTGCACGTTACAGCGACCTGAGCCTCTGTGTGTGTGTGTGTGGTAGGGACTTTTAATAGCCACGCGCTGCTGATTGGGAAATTCTCCGCTGCTTTCTCTACCAAAACACCGCAGCTCTGCCAGCTGACTCAGACCCGTGCCCTCACCCGTGTTTTCTTTCCTTTGCCCTTATTAAAGAATCCGGCATCTCCCTTTCCCGTTTCCAGTGCGGTTTTGGGCCTCCCAGGTGGGAAGCAGGAGGCTGGGGCAGGGCAGGGACCAGATGAGGAGAGGAACGCCCGCGGCGCCCACGCTCCCCCGGCCGTGCTGGGGTTTCTCCGTCACCCCTTGATGTTGTTCGGGTTTGGGGGAAGGCGCAGGCGGCTGCGTGAGTGGCAGGGTTCTCCCTCTCGGGGCGTTTGCTTATCTGTAGAAAGCTCAGGAGTCATTTCACGACCTGCCACCCACTCAGCCCCGGGGGGAGTCGCAGCAGCGCGACCGCGGGCTCGGCTGGAGGCCGCTCGCTCGGCGGCGGCGTGGATAATGCTGTCAAATCACCCGATCCCGCAGCAGAAGCGCCTTTTACACACGAGGCTGATGGGTTTGTGTGAGCCCACGGCGTGGCCGGCGTGCCCTGCGTACCCTCGTAAAAGGAGGGAGCTGCACCGTGGCGGCCGAGCTTCCCCTGGTGTTCTGAACGTCCTGAGTGCTGCTGCCCGCGGCCGTTCCCAGCTCAGACCCGTGCAGCTCTGGGAGACTCTCAGGAAGCTTTGTGATACTCAGCCTAAACTTCCCTTTCTTTTATCTCCTTCTATAACTTAATACAGCGGTGCCACCGTGCAGCCCAGCTTCCTGCTTAGTCTCTATTCGCCCCGCTTCAATGCGGGGTTGCTATCAGGCGCTCCCAGGCGAGGACAAACCCTGCGGTGGTCTAGCCAGGATATACAGATTTAGTCCTCGGTCTGCCCGCTGAAATCAGTAAATCAGGGCCTCCTTCAGGCCATAATTGAAGACATAAGCGTGTGTTTGATTAGCGTTGGTATCCGGGGCAAGTTCTAGTCTCGAGGGTCTGGGAACTTACCCTTAATCGCTTCTGAAGTGACTGCGTGTGAAAATAACGTAGCAGCAAAGCCTGAAGGAGTTTGTCGTCCTCCTCATCGCTGTTACCCGGGCGGTTGGGTTTTGGTGTGCCGGGGTTGTGGGCTTGCTGCTGAAGGGCTGCAACAAAGCCGCGGGTTCTCCTTGCAGGACAACAAAAGCAGCCCTCATTTCAGTGCTCTGCGCGAAGCGCTCGTCCTTCAACCCCTTCCTTTGGGTAAGGTCCCAAAATGGGTCAGCCTGCATTTCCTGGCGATGCTTGAAGAGCAGGCATTTACTTACAACACGTGGACAGCCTCAGGTTTAAAAGTCCACCCGCAACGGTTGGCGTTCTGCTGGCGTCGTGGAGCAGCAGAACTGAAAGTGCTCGAAGCAGGGGAAGTTAGGGCCTGATTTCGAAGAGCACAGAGGAAGTTTTGGGCCCGTCCAGCTGAGGAGGAGGCAGAAATGCTGCAGAGGAGATGGGCTGGGCACCTGGGGCTGACGAGGTCCCGTCGTGGTTTCTGCAAGCAGAGGAGAGGCATTTGTGCAGCTTACTCATCTTGGGCACCGAGGGGCAGGAGAGGAAGCTGCAGGTGACTGGAAGGGAGCAGACTCAAAGCGAGAGCGCGGCGCGGGGCGGGGATGGGAGGTTTTTGGGGTGCAAAACCCCAAAAGCCCTGCAGCAGCCCTGGTGCTGCTCACATGCACGTGGCAGCGTTGTAAATGATGTTAGGGCTGGACCTGCTTTTCTGCTCCTTGCTGAGCACCCGCTCCTGCAGGTCCCACGGCCGTGCACATTGCGGCTGGTTCTTGCAGCAGTGCTCCCGTGGAAGCCACGAGCTCACGCTGCTTTGTGTGCAGAGCGAGTTGGGGTTTTCCCCTCCGTGCACTTCATCTGCTGACTGAACTGACCAGAAATGCAGGCAGGGTGAGGACGGAGCAGACTTGGCAGCCCAAGTTCTGATTTGCACTTTGCTCAATCCATAACAGCCCCTGGGCACCTTGAGCAAAGCCCCGCTTTTGTTTCTAGTTTAAATGGTGTACCAGAGCATTTATTTTGTGTTTGGCCATCCACAGCATCCGTGGACGAGTGCAGGAGCCCAGCAGAGCCTCCTGCATGGTGCCTGCCCCACGAGCACAGAGCTTGGGAACCTGCAGCCCAAAAAACCTGCCGAAACCTGCCGCTGCGCCGGGGCTTTGCGTTCAAACCCAGAGCCCTGCTAGCTGGGTGGCAGCCGCTGGGTGCCGGCTGGGGGTAACAACTGATGTAAATACTTACCTTTGCACTCTGCTGTTATGTTGTGTTTTTTTTTAAAAGGCACGGTCTAAAAATAAGCGTGGAGCGCTGCGGTGACTCACGGTGCCCGGTGCAGCACAGAGGCGCTGGTTGTGTGTAATTGCCCTGCCTGAGGTCCCACCCAGCCGGCGCCGGAGCTGCTGCAGATGGGGTGGAGCGAAGGTGGGGGCCGCATCCAGACCACCGGGGGCTCGGGCTGAGGTCTCCCGGCAGGTGCATCCCGGGGGATTTGCGCTCTCGGCCAGGTAGCCCTTTCCTTTAACGGGAAGGAAACGGAGCTCCGCATCTCCGGGGATGCTTCTCCTTCCCAAACCCCTGGCCAGCCCGTCTCTGAACTGCCCTAGTTTCAACACGCTTCAGCAATTAATGGGACTTCTGGTAGAGGCAGAGCTGAGCCGGGACGCGTGCCCTCTCTGCTATGCCCGTACCCACGCGGATTGCTGTGGGCACGAGGGGAGGGTGGCCGGGAAGGGCAGCGAGCTCGGGGTGGCAGGTAGTCCAGCAGCCCTGGTGCAAACCCACTGCAGCAGGACGGTGTTCGCGTGGTGGGACTGTGCAGGACGGGGGCTGTGCTCTGTCTCGGTGCTGCTGAGCGTGGCCTCTTCAAACTGCACCCCTGTGCACGGTCTCCTGCTGCAAGCCCCGTGCGTGCCGTCGCAGCGCTTGCAGGAGGAGTGCCGCGTCCCTCGGGGACACCCGAGACTGCTCCGAGCTCAGGTGCTGTCTGCTGCAGCATCGACAGAAGCCCGAACAGCCTGGGCTGCTTACCCAGGGTTGTGCACAAAGCAACCTTCCCTCTGTGCGTGTCGGTGCTCGGCGGTGGCGGCTTGAATTGCTGTTTGCCGCGGGGATAACCAGGTTTTTGGGGTGCCTGGGGATTGTTTCCAGCTGGGAACAAACACACCTCGGTGCGTGAGCTGGGGGAGAAATAACCCCTGAGCAAATGATACTCAGTATGGACCTGGAACTGGGGAGCAGGCTGCTTCCCGTGCTGGTAACCATGGTATTTGAAGCTTCCACCAGAAGCGGTGTTGCTCTGGTAGCTCTGCACAGCCCAAGTCCCTGTTGCTGCTGGGTTGGCACCGCCGGCGGCTGCAGCAGGGACTTTGTGCCCTACAAAGACGTGGCCCAGTTCCAGCCTGCTGGAGCCGTGATTTACCTGGGCAGGGACGGCGTCCGGAGGGACAGTTTGTAACTGGAGGAGCTTATGGGCACTCCTGTAACGTGTTTATTGCTGAACTCAAATGCTTCGGCTCCCCTGCCCTGCGCTTGCCGTGCTCTTTGCGCTCCCGGTGCTGCAGAGCAAGGCGGTGGAACGAAGCCAGGCTGTGTAAACGTGGGATGAGCCTGTCCTGAGCAGAGCTCCCCCCCCTGCACCTTTAAGGCAGCATTTCCCTGTCCTCCGGGACTGCTCCTCGCCACGCTCTCCCCGAGTATTGTCCCGCACCATAGAAATCTGGAGGTCTTAAAGAAGGAAAAAAAAAAAAAAAAAAAAAGGAAAAATTGCTGCACTCAGGAAAAAATTCAATAGCTCATTCAGCTGTTAAGCTACTGATGCAGGAAGTGTAAAAGAAAAATGGAGCCTGCTTTGTTCTGCCCAGACAAGGAGTAAATGCCATCGCCCTAACAGCCTTTTTCTGTTCCAAAAAAGCATGAGGTCATCTCCAGAAGCAGGAACCGCCGGGCGGGTTTGCGCTGGGTTACCAGCGCCGGGCTCCCCTCGTCCCAGTGCAGGCAGGAGCGCTCCTCCTGCTGCTCCCAGCTCGGGGTGGGGGGTTTGGGGAGCAGCCCCAGGGAGCCTTCGGGCAGCTTCTGAGCTGCCCCGGGCCGTTGTGTGCCCACCCGTGGGTGTGCTCGGGGACCGGGTCCTGCAGGGGGGCTGCATGGAAGCGTGGGCACTGCCGCCTCGCTTTTCCTGCTGAAGCTGAGTGGTTCGGGGCGATGCTCCTCGATTTGGGGGTGCAGACCCGTTCGTTAGCTGCTTGAGTACTCGGTGCATCCCTTCCAGCTTGTTTTTCAGACAGATCCTGGACGTCGAGTCCCACTGAGGGAATCTTCCCGTGTCGCACTCTCGAGCACCGTGCATTAAATGCCCCGGGTTGCGCCGTGCCTGCAGCCCTGCAAGCCTCTCCTCTGCTGCTGCCCTGTGCTCTTTGTGCACGGTGGGCTGCCCTCAGGCCGCCAGGCACTAGAAAATCCGCATTGCTGCGTTGCAGATGGCTCTGTGCACCTCTTCGGGGCTGCAGGGTTGCTGCCACCGCTCAGCGACACGGGGACCCTTTACAGCGCACGCGCACACGTGCGCTTTGCTGCAGCAAAACGCTGCTGGAGCTCGTGGGCATTTCTCTGAAAGCTTTGGTCAAACCACACTCCAGGAGCATCTCTCCGGCTCCCTTCCTCATCAGGGGCTTGCAGCCCACCCCGGTAGCTTGTCCCCCCGGCTCCTGGCAGGGAGGATGCCCGGAGGATGCCCAGCCAGCCCGGCTACGGGCACAGGAGCTGCTCGAGCCGCTGGGCATCGGGAGGCGCATTCTTCAGATGCTTCTCAACCGGGACTTCCATCGCCAGCGACCTCGTAGCTGTTTTTATCTGGAGGGGGGAGACAACAGCAGCATAACTGCAGCAGTTACTCAGATGTTCGCCTGTTTATTTAGCCTGTTAGGAGTGGCTGCTTCCAGCTATGAGAAGTATGGGAAGAATTCCGAAACGAGAGGGATCAGTGCATATTTATTTCCTAGTGTAATACTTCCTGCCATTAGGCCGGAGAGGCGGTGGGTGGGAGCGTGCAGGTGGCACCGACTGCGTAAAAGAGAAAGGGCTTTGTTCGAGCGGCGCGTTGTGCGCGGCGTAAACGATTAACAGCGCCGGGTGTCAGCCTCGCGGGGCGGCCCAGCACGCCTCGCAGCTCGGAGGCACGTTACGGCAAGCCTGGCTTCTCGGCACGCCGCGGTTGTGCCGCCTCCGCGGGCGGCAGTTTCGCCCTCGTCCCCCCGAGCCCCGGCGTGATGTTTCGGGGCAGGGCGACACGGGGCGGGTGGCGCGAGGCTGGCGGTCCCCGCGGTGCCCTCGCCGGGACGGAGCGAGGTCCAGGCTGAGCCTTCCCACGCCGGGAGGCGGAGGAGAGGACCGAGAGGGCAAAACCCTGCGTGGAGCCCGGCCGGGAGGCTCAGCCGGAGGCGGCCGCTGCGCCGGGAGCTGCTGCTGAGTCACGGCTCCTCCACGGGCGGCTGCTGCACGCGGCTGACTCAGGGGCTGCGATGGCTCCGCGGGGCTGTTTGCATTGCAGCAGCCAAAATCGCGCTGCCTTCGCGATCTACCTGGTACACGGAGAGCCAGCTGATGCAAAAACGCCTCCCGTGCCCGCCTGCATTGACGTCAGGGGGCTGCGCGGAGCGGGTGCTGGGGGGGGGGCAGGCACAGGGCAGCCCCGCGTGAATGCCCTCCGAGCGCCTGCCGCGGTGGAAGCGGCGGGGCACTGGCAGTACCAGAAGCACCCTGCTTGTAAACAGTGCAAACCCTTTTTGCTGAAAACGTGAGGAATGCGGACGTAAGGCCTCTGCTTTTGTCCCTCGTGCTGGGATCCTTTCGATTCTTCTGTTTAATAACGAAACCCGACCTCGCGGGGCACGTTGTGATTTTCCTCGAGGCAAAGTCTGGACTGGTGCAGGGCACCGTTAGGAGCATCCCCGTGTGCTTTCGGTTCGTAACACGCCCACCAGTTTGAAATAGCAAATCCTGATCTTCCCAGAACTTCTCCTAACTTCACTGCTGGGACTCTGTCCTCCGCCGCTCTTCCCAAAAATAGGCAGAAGCTCGTGGGGTGCTTGCGCCGCAGCCAACTCATAACTCGGGACTCGGTCGCTTCATTCTCGGGGCTGCTCTGCCCCTTGCCATGCTCCCGGCTGGCTCCCTGCCTGCGTGCTGCAAGACCTCGAAACCTTTCGTCACTGCCTCTTGTCGGCCTAGACCTTGAAACACCACTGGATAGCAGCGTCGCAATGCTCGCGCGTCCTCCTGATTTTCACCTTCCCCTGTAGCTCCTTGCGGCGTTCAGCTCACCGCAGCGGCGGTTTCCGTGCGCCGCCCTACAGCCGTGGAGGTGCGGAGCCTCGCTGCAGCTCCCTGAGTGCCTCCACAGCCCAGGTTCAGCCCTCCGGTGAGCCCGGACAGAGGAGCAGGGAAGCGGGAAGGCAGCCGGCGCGTCGCAAGGACCGCGATGACTTCAGCCCCGCTGGAATTGCTTACGCAGCATGAACAACTCCTGAGTTAACGCTGCGCTAACGCAATGGAGGGATGTCCGAAAACGGGGCTGTGCTCCCCGGGCAGCGCTGCCCTTCCCGGGAATGCTGCAGTGGAGCCGGGGCAGGCGGATTAGCCACGGGGGCAGAAGGTGCCCGGCAGCAGAGGGGCACGGGAGGATTGATCTCCTGCCGAGCGCTCTCCGTCGGCCTGACTCAGCCAAACCCGTGGCGTTACCACTCTGCGGAGTCACAACAAGCACTGGGAGGGGAGAAGCCTGCCCCGGGCAGGTGCTGCTGCTCTCTGCGGCCGTGCAGAAACACCGAAGCGTTCTCCCCTCTTGCAGGAAGGAAGCCGGGGTGTGTGTGTGTTTATCTGCCGCCGGGTGATGTGATGGGGGCAGGAGGGTGTGCACGAGACCTGGCTGTCCCGACCGTCCCGTGCTTCCCCTGCAGGCCCAGCGCAGCTGGCATCCCCCTGTCCTTCTCCAAGCGCAGCTTTATTGAAAACATGAAGCTCAGAAGGGGGATGCCCTCGCTGTGTCCCGCGTGTCACCCTGATTTGCACCACGTGCACCTTACTCCAGCACGCTTCTGCCTGGCTTCTTTCCAAACACCCTACGCAGCCGTCTGCCGAGTGACATCTTCAAAGTTTGTTTTGGCTTTAAAAAAAAACTCCCGAGGACGCCCTTCGCGTGCCTCGCAGCGACCCACTGGATCTTCTTTCTGTGCTGAGGGCTTCCAGTCGTTAATGACGTGCTTAGTTAATTATTCACCGGGGTGCAGGAGCCAGTTGTGAAGTCCCGCCAGGCGGAGCCGTCCCGCAGCACCACCGTGGTCACACCGGGTCCCCCGGCACGTGCCACGGTCCGGGCCTCAGCACCAGGCAAATCCCCACGGCTGCATTCGGCTCCGTCTCCGCACAGCTCCTGCCCTTGTGCGAGCTCATGGCTGCAGTCGGCAGCTGGAAATCGAAGGAGGGACGAGAGGAGCTGCGTGGTCACCAGCCCACGGCTCGTCGTGGAGAGCTCCTGGATCCTCCTGGGGTCCCACGCAGCGGTGGTGGCCAGGAAGGGAGCGGAAGAAGTTGCAGCTTTGGGTTTTGTCGCCATAAAACCGCTAGCTCCGTGCGACTGGCGCTGCTCTGTGCGCTTGGACGAGGCAAGGCACGTGGGGTCTCGCTGGGTGCCAGGCTGCGGTGCTGAGCTGCGGGGCGCTTGTCGGCACAGGAGCAAGGGAAGGCAGGTGCCCGCACCTTCTGGGTGCCGTGCCCACCGAGCGAAGCTTCATTTCTGACTTACAGGTGTTGCTTTTCAAGGACTAAACCGACCGTAGTTCGATGCCACCACCACACAGCAGCGTGCCCCCCGCTTCGCCGAGCGCGTCCCCGTGGCCGTGGGGCGCTGCGGGGCCGGCGCTGGGCTGCGCCTCTCGCCCTGGCACGGCGCTGCCGCGGGCCCACAAGTTCCCTTAGGGAGCCTGCCTTCGGCTGATTCATCGGCCCTGTTCCATAAACAGGAAGCTGGAAAAGTACAAGCAGGTGATCTTGCGCTGTTGCAAACACAAATTACAGCCCAGTGCTTGTTTTTTTTTTTTGTTTTTGTTTTTTGTTTTTTTCTTTCCTCCAGCTGCCTGCTGACTCCTTACCCAGGTGAAGAATTGTTTTATCAATGAGCAGCGGACTTTGCCATAACGAGGTCCGTCAAGTTCACGGTGTGGACGTAGGAACAGCGTGACGTGGAGGCAGCTCTTCCCCTTCCTAACACTGCCTGCGCCGTTTTGGAGTGCCCCGAGATAACTGCTCAGCACGCGCTGTTGGGCGGCGGGGATTTATTAGGGCATGGAAATGAACGGGGGATGGCCACGAGTAGCTGCTCGCAAGCCAGCTGCCTAACGAGCCAAACCTGCCCGCTTTTTCAGGGGGTAATGACATGAGAATTGAGAGCAGCACCGCCGCAGCCGACGGCCGGGTCCGTGCCGGGGTCGCAGCAGGGCTGAGCACGACTGCTGGAGCGCGGCTCTGCAGCCCGGAGGAGCTCAGGGGCTGCAGCACTCGCTGCCGAAGGAGCCAGCTGTCTTCCAGATGAAGCCTTCCCACCTGGAGGTGCTGCTTTCTCCTGGAAAAGAGTCTGTTTCTCGCAGCATTGCTGCTTAGGAAACGGGAGCAGGGGAGGAGGCTCCCTCCCCAGGGCCCATCCTGCTTCCTTCCAGTTTGCACAGCACCACGCCTCGTTGCAGCAGCGCGGCTCCCCGTGCCGCCCTGCGTAACGCCTTCCAGGCCTCGAGAGGCAGGGGTTCCCAAATAACCCTGCTAATTCGGACAGTCGTCTAACGGCAGAGCGGGGGACGTGGCTGGGGCACCGTTTGTTCCATCCAAACAGACAGCTGGGGGGTTCTGCCCCCAGCGGGGCCGGGGCGCCGGGGTTCGCCGGGGTGCTTTCCTCCTGCCCCGTCCCACCTAGCAGCGTGTGGGCAGGGGTGCATGGACAGAGGTGAGGCTGCTGCAGCCCTCTCCTGCTCCCCAGGTATTTTCTGCCCCCTGGGGCTGTCGGGCAGGGACCTCTGAGGCCACCTCTGCAGCTGCCCCGTGCAGACAGCAGCACGGGAGCAGTCTGAGAGCGGGAGCCCGGCTCGGCGCTGCAGCCCCCACCACTGTCCCACGCCTCCGGCCGTGGCGATGAATTAATCAGTGTCGTATCACTCCGGTCCTGCAGATAAACTTCCCCTGGTGCTGCTTGTCCTTTCCTGGGAAGGCTCTGTAACCGCCTGGCATCTCCCTGCTGGGGCACCCTGCCTGGTGACAGCAGGGACGCGGCCCCACCTTTGTTACTCAAAGACTTTCTTACTCCGTTCTTTTCAGGAACAATTTGCAAAGTTACAGATCAATAGCACGGATCTGAGTCATTGGGTATCAAACATTCCCTCTCCAAGCCTCATGGTGCAGAGGAAACCCTGCCAGAAGCAGGGGCCGGGGCAGGACAGAGCGAGGCAGCAGTGAAATGCAAAGTGAGGGTGAGCACCCAGGGCGAGCACTGTCCCCGTCCTGCTGCCTGCCCGGCTCGCTGCAGTCATCACGTGGCAGGTTACCCCGGCTGGAAAATCTCTGTTGGTGTTTCCAGTCGCTTTCCTGAACGCGTCTGGCAGAACTTTCTGCAGAAAACGTTTCGTTTTTCCCCTCTCGTCGGCAAGTTTCTTTTTTTAATCCAAAAAAAAAAAAAAAGCCTGAAGAAAGAGCACTAAGAGTGCTGTTAAGAGGAAAGGAGAACTTGCAGCAAAATCAGGAAGTGTTCGGCTGCTGCCACCAGCTTAGAGCCCGCGGGAGCCTCCCGCACGTGGCCGTCGGGGTGAGGACGGGCGCGTGGTCCCGCGGTGTGCGGCTGTCGCGGCGCGATGCCAACCCCGCTCTCCCCTCCTTGTTTTTGCAGTGTTCTCGCGTGCTGGGGCCTAGAGCCGATGGCAGACAATGTCAACAACTAACAACATAGCCCAGGCCCGCAAGCTGGTGGAGCAGCTCCGCATCGAGGCCGGCATCGAGAGGATCAAGGTGAGCGCGGCAGGCGGAGCAGCGCGGTGAGCCGGGCTGGCACGGGGCGGGAGGGATCCATGCAAGGGCTTTGGGATTTCCCTGTGCGTGCTGCACGGTGTCTCCAGCCCGGGTGTTGCAGCACGTCCAGCCGAGAGCCCTTCCTGCAGCACCGCTTGTACCCGGGAGGTGAGGTCACGGCACAGGGAGCTTCTCCGGGAGCCTGTGGCATCAGAGGTGACCGCACCATCCGGGGGCTGCAGGTTCCTGGAGGTGAAGGCACCAAATCTGCAGGGGCCAGAGCCAGCAAAGCCAAACTCCTGGGCCGGGTGTGTGCTTCTGTGTGTTACAACCTCATTTCCCCATCTTTTTGCTCGATGTCTTCGCTGCCCTTCGCATCTTCTCTTGGAAAGTCTCTGCCCGCGCAGTTCCTTCTCAGCTGCTGCTGTTATTCCCTTTCCTTTCAAACGCAGAATGACGGAGGCACGCGCTCACTTCTGCTTTCAGGCATGTTTAGGGACTAGGGAAAGTTAATTCAGTGCTGCAGTTGTCCTGGAGAGTGAACTGGGGTCTGTTCTCAGCCGTGTGCAGGCTCACCAGCAGTCTGCTCAAAGGAGCCCTGGGAATAAAGCTCCCCTTAGCACGGGGGGGCTGGAGCAGGTATGGTGCCGAGGGGCAGCACTGGGTCCTTCGGCAGTTCCCTCCCTCTTCTGGGAACCTCCTGGGCGATTTTGAGCTCTGGGGAGCAGCTTTGCTGGGGACAAATAGCACGTGGGCAGCAGGGCCCAGGCGCTGTCAGTCCCTGGGCACAGCTCCTGCACCCCCAGCTCAGGGGGACACCCCGAGGTGCTTGGGATGTGCAGAGGAACCGTGCCCGTGCCCCGGCCTCTGCTCTGCGTGCGGGGCTGCCGCTCGCTCCGGGGAGCAGCCCGAGGGAGGCAGGAGCAGGAGGCGAAAGCTGTCGGTGGAAGCTCCCTTGGCAGTGAGAAGTGCAAAAGAAACCCCCGTGCGCGGCGATGAGAGGCACAGTAAAAACGAAACGCTGTAAAATACGTAGGTGTTAAATCCACCTGGTAGTTTTAATTTAATACCTCCCGCTCCAAGATGTTTTCTTTGACTTTCAGTCCCCGGCTGCGTCTGCAGCAGCAGGTCCTCTGTCATCTGTGTGCAGGAGGAGCTGCTGCTGCTTTGAATATCTGTTTTCTTTTAAGCCAGCCTGAGGTTTTGTAGCTGTTTTTAGGGCCAGCAGTTTCCAGGCTCCAGCGAAGCACCCATCAGAGAGGCCATTTTAGGGAAGACAAAATAAATTACAGGTCTTCCCCGTCCGAGACGTTGCTGACTCTCCTCGGGATGACTGTGTCTCCGCTCAGGATCCCAAAGTGTGCACGCCAGGGAGGAGGGAGGGTGTGTGTATACTTAGCGACCTTTGTAGCTGTGACTATCTTAAATGCTTTGCTGGGAAAGAACAACAGCGCTGGGACCGCAACACGCTGCTATTTAGGCTGAGCGGGGAAGACGTGCTGTCTGGGCGAGCTTTCAATAAAGGCCTAATCCGCAAACCCTGCTCTGAAGGGAGCGTGCCAGGCCAGGCAGCTCCCCGAACACGGCGTCAGACGAGTCCTCCTGCGCTGTGAGCCTTCCTCCAGCTGCTGCCTTCGATAGCTCGCAGCTGAAGTCAGCGAGACGTGTGCTTGCCTGCAGATAAATGAGCTAACGTGCTTCGGAGGTGAGGGGAAGGGGCTCCCTGCGAGCTGCTGGCGGGGCTTTGCCCGCAGCAATAGGGGTAGCGCGAGTGCCCCGGCAGGAAGGTGATGGTGTGCCTTCCTCCTCTCCCCAGTGCCTCCCAGTCTGTGCGCCCAGATCCGCAATGGTCCTGCCGGAGCCCGATGCTGCAGTCGAAATGTGATTTTCCTGCTCCCCAGCCCCAGCAGCCCACCCGTCTGCCGGGCACTTCTTAGTGACCACGTTTTGCTCGCCCTCTGGTTCATTTTCTCAGCCGAAGCTTTAAGCGCCGGGTGCAGGTTTCCGGGGCACTTGCTCTCGTAACAGGTTCATCCCTGCTCCCGGCAAGCTAATCTCTTTCTCCTTGCTTCGCTCTGAGATTAGGAGCAATTACTGTCTTATGTGAGTAATAGCTTTAATCTGGAGGCTTGACCTTGTCTCTGCAGAGCAGCTTTGCTGCTGGCTCCTGCAGGGGTTGATAAGCACCTTCAAGTGCAGGCCGGTAGCAGTTGGTGCTGGAGGTGTTCGTTACTGGTTAGCACTTCAATACTTACTGCTGCAGTAATATCTGGCGACTCCCGCGAGCGCACGCTGCAGGCTGCAGGGAAACCTCCCAGACGACACGACAAGAGGACGAAGCCCATCCCGTGTTGCCAAAGGTTAAGGGGTTTGCCCAAAGCTGCAGAAAACCGCGCTTTTGTCGCAAGCTTCCCCTCCTCGCTTGGCGCTCTCAGGTGCTGCTGAAAGGTTTAATAATTACGGCACCGAGCTGCCAAGTCCTGTTGGGCAGGTTGCATCGCTCTGCAGGCTGATGAGCCTCGGTTGCGTGCCACCGCGTCCTTGGCAGGGTTGCAGGGCGCAGCGCACCCCAGGGCGCAGGGGACCCCAGGGCACAGCGGACCCCGGTGGGTGCCAGGCACGGCACCGGGGGGATTGCAGGCAGGCAGCTGGTTCGGTGGCAGGCAGGGCAGACACGGCAGGGCCAAATCTGAGCACAGCGGATGCCCCTCGTGCCCCCAACACGAGCTGTTGCTGCAGCGAGAGGGGTGAGCAGCCCCCGAGAGCCCCCGCCACGAAGCTCTGCCGTGGAGCCCCAAACGCTCCCATCTGGCAGATGCAGCGCGGTTGCGTGCATGTCTTGGGTTGGCCTCGTGTTCAACCAGCTATTAAGTTAATTAAAAAAATGGGTCTGCTGCGAGCCTCCAAAGCTGCCGGCACCTCCCTGCCTCGACTCCATCTGCGCCTCCCTCCCTCCCTCCCCGCTGCCGAAGCGTGCGGCCGCGCCGCTGCCCACCGCCGCGGCCTCTTCTGCCGGGCTGCTCTGGGCTCGCGGTTCCCAGAATACATCTTTGAACTAAAATAAGCAGAGCCTTAAGTAATAGCTTCTGATGGTTTCAAAACCTCCGTTTTTAACATCAGAGGACGGCCACTCCGAAGCAGGCGTTTTTGTTCTTTCTCTTTTATCCCAAGGCCTTTGAGAATCAGGACAGTAATCTCTCTTCTGCATCTCTCGCTCTCGGCTGGCAGCCTTTTTCCCAGACTCATCGCTTAATTTATGTCAGACCTTAAAACCCTTTTTCCATGCCCATTTCCCCTTTTCATTTTCAACCATCTCTGTGAAGTTTCTGTTAGCAAGAGCCGAGCGTTACGTCTCGCCGTGGAGCCCCGGTGAGCGCGGCACCGGCCCCTCCTCGCGGTGCACGCCCAGGCTTCACCTGGATCTCCTCGCTAACCTCCCGCTTCCTTCCATCGTTTAGGTCTCCAAAGCATCCTCCGAGCTAATGAATTACTGCGAGCAACATGCCAGGAACGACCCGCTGCTGGTTGGAGTGCCCGCCTCGGAGAATCCCTTTAAGGACAAAAAGCCTTGTATCATCCTATAGCTTCCCTCGCTCGGGCGCGTGCGATCTCTCCGGCAGGGCACCACCATTCTGTACCAACTGAAACCAAGCCACAAACCTAAAACCGCGCCGAGGGGTAAACACTAACGTCGGATTCACGTAGAACTTAAATCTCAAACAATTGCGAGTGCTTTAGAGACGGGTGTCTGCTCCTGGGCAGGTGCCGCACTGAGAGGGGTCAAAATTTAAAAACAAAAACCCAGGGTTTGGGGAGGGGGTGGGGGCGTTTTTAATAGGGACATTCAAAATTGGTACCGGGGTGGTGGAGGAAGCAGGGTTTTTATTGCGTTTGCCAACGGGATGCAAGTGGGTATCGGGACCTCGCCGTTAGGGGCGTTGAACAAAGGTCTAGGTGGGTCTGACCTGATTAGTTTCCAATTAGCACGTCATTTCAAGAACCGCAGCCTGCTCGCTCCGTTTCTGGAGAGGGAACGGGGGAGAGGAGTCCAGGCGGGTGGCGATTTCCTAGAAAACTAGTACAAAAAAAAACCAGAAACAACCCACCTCAAATCACAACTCGAAAAAATTGCTGTTGCAAATGAGTAAGTCAAGCGCCGGGGAGGGGGCACGGAGGCAGCGTGGGGGGCCCCCGTCCCGCGCAGCGCGGGGAGCCCTGAGAGCCGGCGGCTCGCAGCGGGGAGCTCCCAGCATGGGAACCGCCGGGGTCGGGCTCCTCTGATCTCGTCGGGGTTTTGGGTTCTCTGTGGGGTTACCGCTGTTTTTTCCCAAACAGGACTGTACTGGGGGCGGGGGGAGGGAAGGGGCTTTCCGCAGCGCAGTACCGCGCGAGAAACCTTTGGAACCGGCCTTTGGGAGATTCTCAATCCAAAACACTAAAGCTGGCAGATTTACCAGTATTTCCCATCGCCCTTGCTCTTAGCGAGAGCGGGAAGTGGAAGTACTGCCACCCAGCCCCGCTAGCTCGGGGAGATGAGGGTCAGGCTGTCGGGCAGTAGTGCAGCTCCCATCCCTTGGCCATCTCGCCACGCCGTGTGAAGGGGGAGGCGGCTCGGCACGGCACGGCCCGGCACGACGCAGTGCGGCACGCGGGGAGGAGCGGGGACGCAGCGGGCAGCCCCCCTGGCCCCCGGGGACAGGTCAGAGCTCAGGGAAGTCCCCACCGCGTCCCACAGCCACCTCGCTTCTCACGGTCACGGCGCCCTGGCTTTATCCGAGCCCAGCCTGTTTCTGCGGGGCAGAGCCCGGGGCTCCGTGGCGAGGAGGAGGAGGAGGAGGAGGAGGAGGAAGGCTGATGCTCCTCTTGGTAGGCAGAGGCCCCGTTAGGTTTCCTAACCACGACACCGGTACCCATTCCCAGTTCAAGTGAGTGCAAGCACCCGATTCTGTGGTCTAAATAGTTTCAGATGCTGTTTGGGGAAGAGAAGGAAAAAAAAAACCCCACACCTGATGTGAACGGCTGGGAGCTTCCCCGTTCCCCCAGGGTTCCTTTGGCTTTGGTTTGGGACGCCACGACCGCCCGCTGGGACGGAAAGCCCAAGAGAGGGGAGAGGAAGGAGCCCTTCGGTGTCTGCTCTGCTGCGGCTCGCTGGGAGGGAGGAGAAATGATGGTAACACTGGGTGCTGCCGGCGTGCCGCTGTCGGGGTCACCGCGCCGCCGCGTTGGTGCAGGCTGGCGGGGAGGAGCGGAGCGGGGCCGGTGGCCCGGGGGGCCCCAGGAGGCTGCGGTGGCGGAGATGCTTCATTCACACTTCTTGGTTCCAGGTGTCGCCCTCGCTTTTTTAAGTGCGTGATCAACTCGCCTTTTTAAACAGAGTCGGGGTAATAAAAAAAAGGACAAAACGCGTTTTTAACACTAACACCAACCGCAGCACCTCCCGTGTTCGTCTTGCAGCCACTTCCCTGGGGTTTTTTTTTGCCGAACTGAGAACTCCAAACCCCCCGTCTTCCCCGCGTCGCGGGCTCCTGGCCCGCGGGTCCTCCCCGTCCCACCGTGAGCGGTGCCGGAGGTGCACCCGGGGGAATTTCATTCGTTTCCCTCTGGCTGAGCGCATCCCGGCCCTGCTCGCGCCTCCAGCCCGGTGCCGTGCTCATGCTGTGTCCCACCACGCGCCCGCAGCTCCGCACCGGGCACCGGCCACCAGCAGCGAGGTGACCCCGAGGGCGGCTCCCCGGCACGGCCACGGGCAAAGCCTTTTTTAATTTCAATCTCTCATCCAGCATCACTTCAAGCTCCCGAATGCCGCATCTGTAGCGGGAAGCGAGCACTGTCCTGAGGGTTTTGCCGCAGCAGGGCTTTCTCTTCTCGAGGAGGGAATTTCCTCTGTCCTTAATCTAGTACAGTTCCAGCCTTATTTTTCTACTCCAGATCGCTGATTCTTCCTCTATGTTAGAGACCAGAGCATGGTGCTATAGCCGGTGGGCCAGGCCAGCGCCCGAGCTGCAGGGCAGCGAGACAGCCCCGCGTCCTGTCCTGCCTCCGTGCAGCACCGCGCGGGCGGCCGAGGGGAGCGCAGGCGTTGGGCACGGCTGCTCCGTGCCCGGACCTGGCCCTGGGGTGCTCCCCGCACCCCGACACCCGGCGGGAGCGAGCCCCGCACCCGAACCCCTCCGCACCCACCCCACGCCACCCGGACCGGCTGCGGGTGCTCTGCCGGCGGGTCCGGGCAGCGGGTCGGGGTCGGGGTCGGGGAGCGTCCCCCCGGTGTCGCGTCCCCGCTGGGCACGCGTGGCCCCGTGCGGAGCCGCGGTCCTGGCCAAATCCTGCCGCTGCTGTGCCATGGGGCAGGCGGGGGGGCTCGGGTCTGGTGCACGGCTGGGGATGGGAAACAGCCTCGGAGCTGGGGGGGCCGCCTGCACCCAGCGCAGAGCTGCCTCCTGTCCCTCCGGGGGGACAGCGGGGACAGGGGCGCCGGGCCGGCTCCCTGCGGTGCCGTGCGCGGTGGCTGCACGGAGGGACGGAGGCTGCGGGGCCCGGCTGCAGTCGGAGGCTCGCGAGGGGGGAAAATCCTCAACCTTTTTTTTTTTTTTTTCCTTTTTTTTTTCCTTTTTTTTTTAATGTTTTTTCCTCGTCTGAGTAAATCGGTGATCATACTGTAGATGTTTTTTGTATAGCATAAATATAAGTGCAAATTACGGTAGTTGCTTGTACTTTGTTAGTGCATTTGCCAAAAAAAAAAAAAAAAAAGAAAAGAAAAAAAAGTTAAAAAGAAAAAAAAAAAAGACACTTTTCAGGACTTTTTAAGCACTCCAGAATGCTGGGGGGGGGGGGGGGGGGCGAGGAGGTGGTTGGTGCCTCTTTTGTGCTGCTGCTCAGGCGTCGGGCAGCCAGTGCCAGCTCAGCGCTGGCTCCACAAAGGCCTTTTTTTGGATGTAAACACATGCCCAAATCTGCCTGAAGTTTTCTTTTTAGCATGTGGTGAAGCTGCTGCCAAAAATAGAAAGGAGAGGGACCGGAGAATAAAAGGGAGAGAGGAAACGTAGCTTCTATTTAATTTTTTTAAACCGGTCCCGTTTTCCTTGCCCTCCCCTCCCTGTCT
Organism: Cygnus atratus; assembly: GCF_013377495.2. Taxonomy (NCBI): domain Eukaryota; kingdom Metazoa; phylum Chordata; class Aves; order Anseriformes; family Anatidae; genus Cygnus; species Cygnus atratus. The sequence continues at coordinate 1,056,013 of NC_066387.1, forward strand.
CGGGGACCTTCCCAGGGCGCAGCCCCGAGCCCCGCACGGCGCCCGTGTGGCCCCGCAGCTGCCAGGCGGCTCGCTGATGGTAACGGTGCTGCTGGTGCCGGTGCTGCCGGTGCCGGTGCCGGAGCCAGAGCCGGTGCCAGGCACGGTTTGGTGCCGAGCAGCCCGGCTGCAGATCGCAGAGCTCGGGGCTGACCCCACGGCGCCGCCACCGTCCCCCGAAATCGGCACCTTTGGTGCCCCCAGCAGAGCCCTCTTCCTCCGAGTACTTAAAAAGTCACCTTTATTTAACAAAAAGTGAAAATAACGCATTTACTTCATCGAGAAGAAGCCACGCGTCTGATACTTTGCGCTCTTTAATTTTTCTCTCTGGTCTATTATTATTATTATTATTATTTGCCAAATTCTGATATTGTTGCCAAACGCAAATCAAGGTTTGTAAAGACTGTACTTAGGAAGTAATCGGTGTACGTAACGTAGGCTCCTCATAACGTCTGCATTTTTGGATCTCTGATTTTTATTTCTGGTGTGCCATAGACCAATTTCTTGCACAGTGTTTAATATTTCGTGGAATTGTTGTTAAGAAGTGAATTGATAACACAATAAAAAGGCTCACTTTTCATTTTGCCAGACCTCCTGCCCAGCCTGTCGTGCGGCGGTGCCGGGGGCGCGTGGTGTGGGTGCTGCGGGTGCCGCCGAGCAGCCGGGTCCTGGGGCTCGGCGGTGTTCCGGGAAGAGCCGGGCTCATTGGGGTTGTCGTCGGTGTTGGGTAACGTCCGACCCTTCCTTCCTGCCGCTTTCTCTGGAGCTGCCTTCCACGAAGAGCCTTGCACCCCTTTGGGCGCTTCCTCCGTGTCCCCCTGCGTAAGGTCACCGGGCGTTGCTTGGAAATCCTGACCCCGTGCCGGGCAGGATGGGACCATCACCGGCGGGGCCGTGCGGGGTCTCTCCGCTCTCCCTCTGCAACCACCCGGCCTCCAGGAGCAGATCCCCGACCTCGCGCCTCGCCCCCAGCCGATCCCACAGGTCGTGGGGACAAGCGGGGGTCCCTTCCCGGTGGGGTGCTCGGTTTTGGGGAGCAAAGAACCCGGTTCCTCCTCCCCCCGTTCCGCAGGCCGGGGGACGCTGGCGGCCACTCGGGGCCACCCTGGCGCAAGGCTGGGGCTCAGCAGGGCTCAGCACCGCCGGCGTCCCGCTGAGCGAAACCGAGAGCAGCGGCTCTTCCCTTTTCAGCGAAAAGGAAGCGACCTCCGCCTGCTTCCCGGCACCTCCTGCCCGCCGCCGCTCTCCCAGCACCCGGCCTGGGGTCCGGGGCCGGCGCTGGCACCGCGGGACCTGCGCTGCCTTTCCTGGAAGGCAAACGAACGGCCTGCCGGGCGCTTTGGGGAAAGGCTTGGAGCAGCTCCTGCCCGCCCGGGCCAGGCAGGAATGCGTGCAGCGTGCGGGCAGACTGGAGCCACGCTTCCTCCGCGTGCCTGGAATAGTTGGGATGTTTCAGCGTCTGACCCCAGTGCCGGGCGGAGGGCGCCAGGGGCCAGGCAGCACCGCGAGCGCTGCTCGGGCTCGGCTGCGGCACCCCGGGGGTTTCGGGGCTCTTGGCACCGCTTGCGGGGGGGGGGGGGGGTGTGTGCAGTGGGGGTGAAGGTGCCCCAAAGGGCCTGGAGGGCCTCAGGGGTGCGGAGGGGATGGGATTTTGCTGCGTGCCCTCACCGTGCAGCAGCCTGGGGAGACCCGGCCTCGCCAGAGCCACCGGTGACAAAGTCCCAGCGGTGACAGCTCCTCCTGACCCCTCCCGGAGCGGGGTCCCCGTGTCACTGCCCCGCGGCTGTGGAGCTGCAGCCTTCGCCCCGCTCCCCCACATTATGCTCAAACTCTCCCAAATTCCCTTAAAAAGCAGAGGCGAAATGCTGGAAACCTCAAAGCAAACCATGGCAGCACATGAAAGGCCCCCGGACCCTCCTGCCGCGGGCGCAGGATCCGGCACCGGCCGGGAGCCGCTGGTGGCACCGAGCTGGGAGCAGGGCTAAAAATAGCGCGCCGGGGCTATATTTAGCTCCCCTGCAGCTATAATTATCTGCCCTCGGCGGTGGGGCCAAGGAAGCTGCTGGCACCACGGGGGCAAAGCCCGCTCCTGCCGCAGGGAGAAGGGGGGGGCTCGGGGACAGCCGGCTGCCACCGTGCCATGGGGAGCCCCCGCGTGTCCCCAGTGGGGGGGATCCCGCTCCGTCCCCATCCCTGGTGTGACGCAGGGGGGGCTCCGTGCCGGCAGGGAGCCCGCGACGCAGCGGAACGGCGGCCGTGACGCCACGGGGAGGCTTCCTGCGCCAGCATCCGGCCCCCGCGCTGGGGGCTGCCGGCGCTGCCCTGGCTCCGGGCCTCAGTTTCCCCATCTGCAGGGCTGGTTTGCGGCCGGGGAGGGGGCGAGGAGGCTGGGGGGACGATGCCCCCGCGGCCACATCTTGGAGACGCCGCCGCAGGGATGTCCCTGGAGGTCCCCGATGCGTCACCCTGCGGCGTTCGTGGGGCCGGGGGGCCCCGGCTGTGCAGGGGCGGCCGGGGACAGGGCCTGGGGACGGAGCCAGCCCGGTGCCTGCAGCCAGCGGCCGCCCAGCCCAGACTCATAAATCAGCCCAGCCCAGCCCAGGCCCCCGCGCGCGCCGGGCTCAGACGGAGCAGGGTCAGGCCCAGCCCTGTCTGGCCGCAGCCGCCCTTACCCAGAGCCAGGAAGGGGCCCGGCCCCCCGCCCTTTTTGCACATGCTGTGCCCCCCCCAGCACCAAAACACCCCCGTGGCCAGGGCCCTCTGCATGCACAGTGCATTGCTAAGACCCTTGCAACAACACCCCCCCCCCCCCCCTCAATTTCACCCCACTGTGCATGGGTGTGCAGAGCCCCCGAGCCCCCGCACACCCCTGGTGAGTGTGCCCCCAGCACATGCGCAAGCACACGCGCGCACAAACGCTTCCCCTCCTCTTCCAGGAACCTCTCGCCGGCGTTCCCAGGCCGGGGGACGGATCCAGCCCCATCCTTGGCACCGTCCCCAGCCCCGCCGGGGGGCCCGGGGTCGGCCCTTTCCCGTGGAAACTCCCCGGGGCGCGTGCTGGGATGGAAAGAGCCGCAGCCCCGGGGCTCGTCGCTGCTGGAAAAGTACCGGCCACGCGCTGTCCCTGGGAAATGGGGGGGGGGGACGACCGTGGGGACAGGTCACAGCTCCCCACCACCATAAAGCGGGGGAATGCAGCAGCCCCGGCGCCACCAGGGATGGGGACAGGAGAGGCGTCGTGCCACCCCGCACCGTGCGCGCTGCAGGCGGCTGCAGGCACATCCCCGAGGTGCAGCGGCGTGCAGTCCGTGCACCCACGTGTGCGTGGCACCCATCCTGCACCCCTGGAACCGGCAGCCCCCCACCCACCCCCTGCAGCACTCGGGGGGGGGGGGCCGCAGCAACCCCTTCCCCAATGCTCAGGGACACAGCCAGCACCCGGCTGGATGCGGCCCCCCACTGCCGCGCAATTCCCGAGGGTGGCCGGGGCTGTAATTACCGCCCGGCTTGAGCACTGCTGGCGTCGCGCTGGCCCTGGCCGGCTCCCAGCGCCGCCGGCACACTGGCACCGGGTGCTGGGCCGGTGGGGAAGGTGTGTGGGCCTGACCCCACTGCTGTGGGGACACCGGGGGACACGGTGCTGGGGACACGGCTCGCGCCATCCAAACTGAAGCAGTCCAGGATCCCTGTTCCCAGAGCTGGGGGGGGGGGGGGGGGGGTGGTGGTCCCAGGACCCCCAAACCTCTCCACGCCCCAAGGGAGCTCGGTGTCCCCCACCCGGGTGGCCTGGAGCAATGGGGATGGGGCACGGGTCCAACCATGCACGGCCCCACAGCCCGCCCCCCCCCCCCCCCCCAAACCCAAACCCAAACCCCTCCAAAAGCAGAGGGTGGCAATCGGGGGGGGGGGGGGGGGGGGGGTTGGCTAGGGGAGCCCAGCAGCGTCTCTGTGTTCATGGGGGGGGCTTTTGGGGGTGGGAGCAGCGTGTGTGTGAGCCCGGCTCCAGCACATGTGCGTGTGTGGGGGCGGCTGCACGTGGGCTCCGGGGTGGGCTGCGGCTGGGGCTGGGGCTGCTCCGTGGGTGTCCTGCCCGGCGGGGGGGCACTGGGGGCTGCCTGCTGCTCACAGGGGGCTGCCGTGCAGGGTGTGGGTGCTGGGGGGGGTTGCTGGGGGGCTCTTGCCCCGCCCCCCCCCCCCCCGCCAACACCCCCAGGACCTCAGCTCGGCTCTGCCTGACGCGCTCGGCACAGGGGTGGCCGCAGCGGTGCGGTGACACCGGGGTCACCGGGGCCCCACATGGTGCTGACTCACCGGTGAAATGAGTTTCGGGGAGGCTCAGCCCAGCCTCCGGCCCTTTCGCTGCTGCATTTTCCCCTGGGGTGCACAATTCCCCCCCCTCCCCCCCCCCCCCTTTTGCCAGCAGCACGCATTGAGGTGTCGCTGTCGCGCCGTGCCTCAGTTTCCCTCTGCGGTCACGGTGCCAAGGGGAGGGCTGGGGGCACATCCCCAAGACACGGGGCACCCCGAGCAGGACGGGGCTCCGGGAGGAGCGGTGGCTGCTGTGTCCCCAGTAGGGTGACTGCCGTGTCCCCCCCCCCCCCCCCCACCTTGGCGTTGCCCTCCCAGCTGTGTCCCTGCAGCCCAGCACAGCGGTGCCAGCGCTGGCGCAGCGCCCGGCCCTGGCAGGTCCCCGCAGGGACAGGGTGTCCCCGGCCGCGTGGCTGGGTCAGGGCAGACCCCGTGGGGACATTTGGGGCCAGGCACCGGTGCGGAGCAGCACAGAGCGTGTGTGTGCACGTGGGCGTGAGTGTGCAGCCAGCGTGCGTGTGCAAACACGGGCTGGGCAGCCCCTGGAAGCAGCAGGGCAGGGGGGAGCTCAGGTCACTGCCTCAGTTTCCCCCACGGTGATGGCTCTGCCCCTCCCCACCCCCAGGAACCCACCTGGGGGTGGGGGGAGATCTGAAAGAAGGAGCCAGGACCCCCCCCTCCAAGGGGGGGGCACCACTCAGCAACAAAGAGCCCCAGGTGCTGCTAATGCCTGGGCAGGTTTATAAGGGTGGGGGGGCCACCACCCCCCTCCCACCCCCCCAGTGGGGCTGCAGGAGGAAAGGGCAAGGCCTGAGCTGTTCCTTCCCCCCCCCCCCCCCCCCCGGGCTGGGGGTGCAAGGCAGGGCGCTGAGCCAAGGGGGAGTCCTGGGGGTGGGGGGATTCCCTGGGAATCCTCCTCGCTGTGGGTGCTGTGAGAAAATCCCCTGGGGTGGGTGTGGGGGGATTTCCTGGCCCTGGGGGGCTCCCACGCTGCCATGTGCTATAGGGGACGGGATCACCCATCTGTCCCCACGCTATGGGGAATCTCCAAGCCCCACCACCCTCCTTGCCCCCCCCCCCCGGGGGCTGCGGAGCCCTGCACTGGGGCAGGGGAGCCCGGAGCTGCTGCTCCCTCCCCACCCCAAGACCCGCAAAGCCAGGCAGGGCTCCCCCTGTGCACACCCTGTAGGGGCCAGGAAGGGGGGGAGAAGAGGAACACAGACACCAACATGGGTTTTATTGCAAATAAATTTTTATTTTAAATCAGTACAAGAATAGACTCTGCAATAGATTTGGATCAGGGTCTCCAAGTGGCTTGAAGTGCAAAAACTGACCGTGGTGCTGCACGCCTGTCCCATCGCCAGCGTCACCCCCTGGAAAAAAGTTCGTCTGCGAATCCGTCCCTCCGCAGTCCTCCATCAATCGAGTCAGGGACGCCAAAAAGAAAACAAAAAGCCCTCGTCTCCTCCCGGGGCTCCTCGGCACGGCCCCGCGGCCAAGCACGACTCCTCGGCACGGCTCCGGCGCGCGTCCCGCCGGGCCGCCGGCACCGCTCGTCCTTCCCACGCCCACCGGTGCGGCCGGGCTGCTCCCTTCTCCTCTCCGTTTTTAAAAAGAAAAATGAAGAATCGGCGGGTGTTTGGGTTGGTTTGGTTTAACTGCTTGTTTCTCCTCCGTCTCCCTGCGGTTTTAGGGTTGGTTTTTCCTCCTCCTCCTCCTCTTTCAGGCACCGCGCCGGGCGGCGCGAGGCCGGCTCAGCGCTCCTGCAGGCAGACGTAGGGCACCCACTGGTTCCTGTCGCGGCTCTCGGCGCAGTAACTCGCCACCTCCGCCAGCCCTTGGCTCTTCCAGGCGTCCGTGTGCGGGTTCTGGGTGGGGGGGGGGAGCGAAAGCACGAGGTGAGCATCGCTGGCACACGGCCCCGCAGCCCCTGAGTGACTCAGGGCCACCCGGCGCGGCCGTGCATCAGCGCCACGCATCAGCGCCGTGCCGTGCATCAGCGCCGTGCCGTGCAATCAGCGCCGTGCCGTGCAATCAGCGCCGCACTCACCGTGACTAGGAGGCAGTGCAGGTCGCGGGGCTCAGCGCCCGGCTCGGGGTCGCCCAGGATGGAGGCGAGGCGCTGCATGCCCGACACGCGCAGGATGTGGATGTCGTTGTCGCAGCAGAAGGCTTGGATGAGGGTGAAGTGGATCTGCAGGGCGATGTCGCCTTCGTCCTCCTCGTCCGTGGCCAGCACGCACAGCACCACGCTGTCGGGGTCTCTGCAGGGGGACGCGGCGTTAAGGGGGGGGTCAGGATGGGTGCAGACCTCGCACCCCCCCCCCAGTACCGGAGCACGATGCCGACACCCCGATGCACCCCAGCGTGCTGATACCAACGGGAACACAACCCTTACACCCTCCCCAAAAAAACCCATTGCCCCCCACTTCCCCAAGCCCCCCCAGCCCCGGAGGGCCCCCCCGGCCACTCACACGTTCATCAGCTTGGCGGACTCGTAGACGCCCACGGTGAGCCGGTCCTGCCGCTGCGCCGCCACCAGCACCCGCTCCACCGCCTCGCTCACCGCCTGCATCCTGGGAGGGGGGGACAAGGGGGGGGGTCCGGTGAGCGGCTACGGAGCTGCCGGACCCCCCCCCCCAGCCCCGGGTCGCGCCCCTCCCCCCAGCTTACTTGCTGCTATCGCAAGGCACCAGCTCCTCCAGGGTCATGGTGCAATTGTAATCCAGCGGGCGCAAGAAAAAGCCCGAGAGGGATAATCCAAGAAGCGGCGAGGCTCGTTGGTGTCGCGCTGTCGCGATATCGCTGTCGCTATCGCGGTGTCGCTGTCGCGATATTCCCCCAGCAGCCGACGTCCGCCGCTCGCCGCAGCCGAGCTCGTTCTGAGCCGCGCCGCGCCCGGCGCCTCCTTTTATAGCCTCCCGCGGGCGGGGCGGGGCGGCGCGCGGCGGCCCCCGCGGCGCCCATTGGCTGGGGCGGAGGGCGGGCGGCGCGATGATTGGCGGCCCGAGGGGGCGCCCCACGTGGGGCGCGTTGGGCTGCGGGGAAACCCCCGCCCCGAAACTTGCCCCCCCCCGCCGGGACCGGGAACGGCGCGGGGGGGGGGCGAGCATGGGAGGGGGGGCATGGGGGGGGGGCACCTGGGGGGGGGTACCTGGGGGGGGGTGCACCGGCGGGGGGCTGCACCGGGGGGGGGGCTGGGGGGTCTTTATGCAAAGTGAGGGGGGGGCTGGGGGGGGCGGTTTTTGCAATATGGGGGGGGGGGGACGGTCCGTGCACTGGGGGGGGCACGGGGGGTGGGCTTTGCAAAGGGGGGGGGCACGCTCCGTGCGTTGGGGGGGCACCGGGGGGGGTTGCACTGCGGGGGGCTGCACTGGGGGGGCGGTTTTTTGCAATGGGGGGGGGGGGAAACGACACGGTCCGTGCATTGGGGGGGGGGACGGGACGGGACCGGGGGGGGGCCCTTGCAATGGGGGGGGAGCACGCTCCGTGCTTTGGGGGCTGCACCGGGGGGGGTGGGCGCACTGGAGGGGGGGGGCCTCTTTGCAACGTGGGGGGGGCACGCTCCGTGCGTGGGGGGGGGGGAGTGCGCATCGGGGGGGGGTTGCACTGGGGGGGCCGTTTGTGCAATATGGGGGGGGGCACGCTCCTTGCATGGGGGGTCGCACCGGGGGGGGTCGCACCGCGGGGCCGTTGTTTTTTGCAGCGGGGGGGCCACCACTCCGTGGCGTGGGGGCCGTGCACGGGGGGGCTCCGAGCGCCGCTGCGCCCCCGTGCGGGGGGGGCGGGATGGGGGGGGGGGGGGCTCGGAGCTTGCTCGGGGCCCGCTCGGAGCCTGGGGGCTGGGGGCGGGCGGCGGCTGCCACCTGCCGGGGGGGGGGGGGGGACGGGACCGGACCGGGACCCCCCGGGACCCAGCTCCGTCTGGGCCCGTTCG